>NW_026652293.1:62260494-62602743 GCF_009828535.3 Hylobates moloch | reverse complement strand
GGGCGACAGAGCGAGACTCCGTCTCAAAAAAAAAAAAAAAAGCCAAATGCACTATCTATTGACATAATAACTAGCATTTTAAAAACACTTATGCTCTAGAACTTTATATGTATATATAAAATATCACTTATTAATAATAATCCTAAGATTCTGATTTTTTTAAATAGCTAAATTGAAGTATAACTGACAAAATAAACTGCATATATTTAATGAATATAATTTAATAAGTTGACCTATGTAAACACCTCTAAAACCATCATGGCCATGATGATAATGAAGATTTCTGTCACCCCAGAAGTTTCCTCATGCCCCTTTTGTAACCCATGTCTTACTTCTGTCCCTCCCTGCTTACTTCTCCATACCCGGGCAACCACTTTCTGGCACTATACATTAGTTCGCATTTTCTAATTTATTTATTAATTTTTTTTTGAGAAAAGGGGTCTCAAAATGTTGCCGAGGCTGAAGTGCGGTATCCACAGATGTGATCATAGTGCACTGCAGCCTCAAACTCCTGGCCTCAAGCAATCCTACTGCCTCAGCCTCCCAAGTAGCTGGGACTACAGGCATGTACCACTGTACCCAGCTTCTCAAGTTTTATATAAATGGTCATTCCTTTTAATTGCTGAAGAGTATTCAGTTATATGGATATGCCATCATTTATCCATTTAACTGTTGATGGACATTTCAGTGGTTTCCAGCTTGAGGCTATTACAAATAAAGTGGCTTAGAACATCGTTATACACATCTCTATATAAATATATGCATTTCTCTTGAGTGAATACCTAGAAGTAGGATGGCTGGATCATATGATAGATGTATGCTGAAGAAACTGCACAATTTTTTTTCCAAAGTGGATGTACCATTTTGCATTTCCAACAGCGGTATATGAGAGATCCAGTTTCTGCACATCTTTGCCAACATTTGATATAGTCAGTCTTTTGAATTTTAACCATCCTAACAGGTATGTACAGACAGTCCCTGGTTTACAATGCTTCAATTTAGAAATTTTCAACTTTACAATGGATTTATCAGGATGCAACCCCATTGTAAATCGAGCGACATCCGGACTTAAGACCGTTCAACTTATAAATTTTCAACTTCATGATATATCTATCAGGGTATTAAATGCATTTTTGAATTACAATATTTTAAACTTATGGCTGGGCGCGGTGGCTCATGCCTTTAATCCCAGCATTTTAAGAGGCCAAGGTGGGCAGATTACCTGAAGTCAGGAGTTCAAGACCAGCCTGGCCAACATGGCAAAACCCTGTCTTTACTAAAAATACAAAAATTAGCCACGTGTGGTGGCAGGTGACTGTAATCCCAGGTACTCAGGAGGCTGAGGAAAGAGAACTGCTTGAACCCAGGAGGTGGAGGTTGCAGTGAGCCAAGATCGTGCCACTGCACTCCAGCCTGGGCAACAGAGTGAGACTCCATCTCAAAAATAAAAATAAAAATAAATAAATAAATAACTTCGGATGGGCTTACTGGGTTGTGACCCCATTGCAAATCAAGGAGCATACACAGTGGTATTTTATTTTGGTTCTAATTTGCATTTCCCTCATAACTAATGATGCTGAGCATCTTTGCATTTTGCCACACATGTGTCTTCTTTGGTGAAGTTTCTATTCAAATCTTTTGCCCACTTTTAAGATTTAAGTTGTTTGTTTTCTAACTATTGAGTTTAGAGAGTTCCAATATATTCTGGATACTAGTCCTTTATCACATATATGATTGGCAAATGCTTTCTTCCAATCTGTGACTTATCTTCTCCTTCTCTTAACAATGTCTTTGGGAAAGAAAATGTGGTTTTTGTCGTTGGTTCTGTTTATATGCTGGATTACATTTATTGATTTGCATATGTTGAACTAGCCTTGCATCCCAGGGATGAAGCCCACTTGATCATGGTGGATAAGCTTTTGGATGTGTTCCTGGATTCGGTTTGCCAGTATTTTACTGAGGATTTTTGCATCGATGTTCATCAGGGATATTGGTCTAAAATTCTCTTTTTTTGTTGTGTCTCTGCCAGGCTTTGGTATCAGAATGATGCTGGCCTCATAAAATGAGTTAGAGATAATTCCCTCTTTTTCTATTGATTGGAATAGTTTCAGAAGGAATGGTACCAGCTCCTCCTTGTACCTCTGGTAGAATTCGGCTGTGAATCCGTCTGGTCCTGGACTTTTTTTGGTTGGTAGGCTATTAATTATTGCCTCAATTTCAGAGCCTGTTATTGGTCTATTCAGAGATTCAACTTCTTCCTGGTTTAGTCTTGGGAGGGTGTATGTGTCCTAGTTTTCTATTTTTTGGTAGAGGTTTTATAGTTTCTTGATGATATTTGTTTTCTGTAGGATCGGTGGGATATCCTTTATCTTTTTTTTTTTGAGATGGAGTCTCGCTCTGTCGCCCAGGCTGGAGTGCAGTGGCGCGATCTCGGCTCACTGCAAGCTCCGCCTCCCGGGTTCACGCCATTCTCCTGCCTCAGCCTCTCCGAGTAGCTGGGACTACAGGCGCTCGCCACCACGCCCGGCTGATTTTTTGTATTTTTAGTAGAGACAGGGTTTCACCGTGGTCTCGATCTCCTGACCTCGTGATCCGCCCACCTCGGCATCCCAAAGTGCTGAGATTACAAGCATGAGCCACCGCGCCTGGCCAAGGATCATTGATTTTTTGAAGGGTTTTTTGTGTCTCTATCTCCTTCAGTTCTGCTCTGATCTTAGTTATTTCTTGCCTTCTGCTAGCTTTGGAATGTGTTTGCTCTTGCTTCTCTAGTTCTTTTAATTGTGATGTTAGGGTGTCAATTTTAGATCTTTCCTGCTTTCTCTCGTGGGCATTTAGTGCTATAAATTTCCCTCTACACACTGCTTTAAATGTGTCCCAGAGATTCTGGTATGTTGTGTCTTTGTTCTCGTTGGTTTCAAAGAACATCTTGATTTCTGCCTTCATTTCGTTATGTACCCAGCAGTCATTCAGGAGCAGGTTGTTCCGTTTCCATGTAGTTGAGCGGTTTTGAGTGAGTTTCGTAATCCTGAGTTCTAGTTTGATTGCACTGTGGTCTGAGAGACAGTTTGTTATAATTTCTGTTCTTTCACACTTGCTGAGGAGTGCTTTACTTCCAACTATGTGGTCAATTTTGGAATAGGTGTGGTGTGGTGCTGAGAAGAATGTATATTCTTTGATTTGGGGTGGAGAGTTCTGTAGATGTCTATTAGGTCCGCTTGGTGCAGAGCTGAGTTCAATTCCTGGATACCCTTGTTACCTTTCTGTCTTGTTGATCTGTCTAATATTGACAGTGGGTGTTAAAGTCTCCCATTATTATTGTGTGGGAGTCTAAGTCTCTTTGTAGGTCTCTAAGGACTTGCTTTATGAATCTGGGTGCTCCTGTATTGGGTGCATATATATTTAGGATAGTTAGCTCTTCTTGTTGAATTGATCCCTTTACCATTATGTAATGGCCTTCTTTGTCTCTTTTGATCTTTGTTGGTTTAAAGTCTGTTTTAGGATTGCACTAGGATTGCAACCCCTCCCTTTTTTTGTTTTCCATTTGCTTGGTAGATCTTCCTCCATCCCTTTATTTTGAGCCTATGTGTTTCTCTGCATGTGAGATGTGTTTCCTGAATACAACACACTGATGGGTCTTGACTCTTTATCCAATTTGCCAGTCTGCGTCTTTTAATTGGAGCATTTAGCCCATTTACATTTAAGGTTAATATTATTATGTGGGAATTTGATCCTGTCATTATGATGTTAGCTGGTTATTTTGCTCGTTAGTTGATGCGGTTTCTTCTTAGCCTTGATGGTCTTTACAATTTGGCATGTTTTTGCAGTGGCTGGTACTGGTTGTTCCTTTCCATATTTAGTGCTTCCTTCAGGAGCTCTTGCAGGGCAGGCCTGGTGGTGACAAAATCTCTCAGCATTTGCTTGTCTGTAAAGTATTTTATTTCTACTTCACTTATGAAGCTTAGTTTGGCTGGATATGAAATTCTGGGTTGAAAATTCTTTTCTTTAATAATGTTGAATATTGGCCCCCACTCTCTTCTGGCTTGTAGAGTTTCTGCTGAGAGATCAGCTGTTAGTCTGATGGGCTTCCCTTTGTGGGTAACCCGACCTTTCTCTCTGGCTGCTCTTGAGATTTTTTCCTTCATTTCAACTTTGGTGAATCTGACAATTATATGTCTTGGAGTTGACCTTCTCAAGAAGTATCTTTGTGGCATTCTCTGTATTTCCTGAATTTGAATGTTGGCCTGCCTTGCTAGATTGGGGAAGTTCTCCTGGATAATATCCTGCACAGTGTTTTCCAACTTGGTTCCATTCTCCCCATCACTTTCAGGTACACCAATCAGATGTAGATTTGGTCTTTCCACATAGTCCCAAATTTCTTGGAAGCTTTGTTCATTTCTTTTTATTCTTTTTTCTCTAAACTTCTCTTCTTGCTTCATTTCATTCATTTGATCTTCCATCACTGATACCCTTTCTTCCAGTTGACCGAATCGGCTACTGAGGCTTGTGCATTCATCATGTAGTTTTCGTGCCATGGTTTTCAGCTCCATCAGGTCCTTTAAGGACTTCTCTGCATTGGTTATTCTAGTTAGCCATTTGTCTAATCTTTTTTCAAGGTTTTTAACTTCTTTGCCACGGAAATTCCTCCTTTAGCTCGGAGAAGTTTGATCATCTGAAGCCTTCTTCTCTCAACTCATCAAAGTCATTCTCCGTCCAGCTTTGTTCTGTTGCTGGTGAGGGGCTGTGTTCCTTTGGAGGAGGAGAGGCACACTGATTTTTAGAATTTTCAGTTTTTCTGATCTGTTTTTTCCCCATCTTTGTGGTTTTATCTACCTTTGGTCTTTGATGATGGTGCTGTACAGATGGGGTTTTGGTGTGGATGTCCTTTCTGTTTGTTAGTTTTCATTCTAACAGTCAGGACCTTCAGCTGCAGGTCTATTGGAGTTTGCTGGAGGTCCACTCCAGACCCTGTTTGCCTGGGTATCAGCAGCAGAGTCTGCAGAACAGCGAATATTGGTGAACAGCAAATGTTGTTGCCTGATTGTTCCTCTGGAAGTTTCATTTCAGATGGGTACCCGGCTGTGTGAGGTGTCAGTCTGCCCCTACTGGGGGGTGCCTCCCAGTTAGGCTACTCAGGGCTCAGGGACCCACTTGAGGAGGCAGTCTGTCCATTCTCAGATCTCAAGCTCTGTGCTAGGAGAACCACTACTGTCTTCCAAGCTGTCAGAGGTTTCTGCTGCCTTTTGTTTGGCTATGCCCTGCCCCCAGAGGTGGAGTCTACAGAGGCAGGCAGGCCTCCTTGAGCTGCAGTGGGTTCCACCAAGTTCGAGCTTCCTGGCCGCTTTGTTTACCTGCTCAAGCCTCAGCAATGGCGGGTGCCCCTCCCCCAGCCTCGCTGCCGCCTTGCAGTTTGATCTCACACTGCTGTGCTAGCAATGAGCGAGGCTCCATGGGCGTAGGACCCTCCGAGCCAGGTGCAGGATATAATCTCCTGGTGTGCCATTTGCTAAGACTGTCAGAAAAGCACAGTGTCAGGGTGGCAGTGACCCAATTTTCCAGGTGCCGTCTGTCACCCCTTTCCTTGGCTAGGAAAGGGAATTCCCTGACCCCTTGCACTTCCCGGGTGAGGTGATGCCTTGCCCTGCTTCAGCTCACGCTTGGTGCACTGCACCCACTGTCCAACAAACCCCAGTGAGATGAACCAGGTACCTCAGTTGGAAATGCAGAAATCATCTGTCTTCTGTGTCGCTCATGTTGGGAGCTGTAGACTGCAGCTGTTCCTACTTGGACATCTTGGAACCGCCTCCTTCTCAACCAGCTCTTCTAAATTGTTGAATCTATTAGTATAGGTTGCTCATAATTGCACTGGGTTAAATAGTGTCTCCCAACAATTCATGTCCACCAGCACCTCAGAAAGTGACCTTATTTAGAAATAGGGTCTTTGCAGATATAATTAATCAAGACGAGGTAATACTGGATTAGGGTGGGCCCTACATCTAATATAGCTGGTGTCCTTTTAAGAAGAGAGAAATATGGACACAGAGACATAAACTCACAGACAACAGAGGCAGAGATTGGAGTGAAATAGCTGCAAGCCAAGTAACGCCATGAATTTCTAGCCCCTACCAGAAGATAGAAAAAGGCAGGAAAGGATTCTACCCAGAGTCTCAGAGGAAAAATGACTCGCCGACACCTTGATCTTGGACTTCTAGCTCCAGAAGTGTGAGAGAATGAGTTTCTGTTGTTTAAGCTCTACGGTTATGGTACTTAGTTACAGCAGCCCTAGGAAATTAATATAGTCCTAGTCTCTTATTATCCTTTTAATACTAATAGAACCTGCAGGGATATCACCTCTCTTACTCCTGATATTAGTAATTTGTGTCTTCTGTTTCTATTTTCCTAATCAGTCTGGCTTGAGATTGATCAACTTTATTGATCTTCTCAAAGAAACAGCTTTTGGTTTCATTGATTTGTCTCTTTTGCTTTTCTCTTTTCTATTTCATTGATTTCCACTCTAATGAGCATTATTTTCTCTCTTCTACAATTGTATGTTTAATTTTCTCTTTTTTTTTCTCATTTCTTAATGTAAGAGTGGAGGCTACTGATTGGAGACCTTTGTTCTTTTCTAATGTTTTAGTTTAGGGCAATAAAATTCCTCTGAAGTGTTATTTAGCAGGATCTCACAAATTTTGACATGTTTCCACTTTTATTTAGTTCAAATACTTTTCTAATTTCCCTTATGATTTCTTCTTTGACCCTCAGGGTTATTTAGAAATATGTTAGTTTTCCAATATTGGAGATTTGCCAGTGATCTTTCAGTAATTGATTTATGTTTTAATTCCAATCTGACCAGAGAATACATTCTGTATAACAAATCCTTTTACATTTATTGAGACTTATTTTATGACCCAGAATATGGCTTATCTTGGTAAATGTTTTGTGTGCATTGAAAAGAACGTACATTCTGTTATTCTTGGATGGAGTGTTAGATGTCAATTAGGTCAAGTTGGTTGATAGTGTTTACATAATCTATTCTATATCCTAACTGATTTTCTTTCTATTGTTTTATCAATTTTCAAAAATGGGATAGTAAACTATCATTGTGAATTTCTCTATTTCTTCTTGTTCTATCAATCTTTGATTTGTATGCTTTGAAGATCTTTTATTAGGTGCATATATATTTAGTATTATTATATTCTCTTGATGAATTGATTCCTTTATCATTATGAAACAATCCTTCTATCCCTGATAATATTATTTCCTCTGAAATATACTTTGTGTTATATTAATGACATTGTTATAGCTACTCCAGCTTTCCTTTAATCAGTGTTACCACAGTTTATCTCTTCTCATTCAGTTAACCTATTTGTGTATTATTATTTAATTGTATTTCATGTATGCAGCATATAGTTGGGCCAATATGACAATCTCTACTTTCTAATTGGGGTGTTTAAACCGTTTACACTACAGTTAATGTAATTATTTATATGGTTAACTTTAAATATATCATCTTACTTTTTATTTATTTGTCCTATCTTTGTTCCTCCTCATTCTTTTCCTGCCTTCTTTGGGATTAATTGAATAATTTTGTTATTTATTTTAAGTTCCTTTTTGGCTTATTAACAATTACTCTTTGGTCACTTTAGTGGTAGATTTAGAGTTGAAGGTATACATCTGTAACTTATTATGGTCTAACTTGAAGTGACCTTATTCACTTTACCTGTAGTGTAAGAATGAGTGTACTTCTATTTTTCCCCTCCCAATCTCTATGCCATTGTTGTCATGCTTTTTACTTTGTCAAATGTTTTTAACTCTATGCTACATTGTGGTTAGTTTTGTTCAAACAATCAATTATCTTTTAAAAATTTCTGGCCGCGCGCGGTGGCTCACGCCTGTAATCCCAGCACTTTGGGAGGCCAAGGTGGGCGAATCATGAGGTCAGGAGATGGAGACCATTCTGGCTAACACGGTGAAACCCTGTCTCTACTAAAAATACAATAAATTAGCCAGGTGAGGTGGCAGGCGCTTGTAGTCTCAGCTACTCGGGAGGCTGAGGCAGGAGAATGGCATGAACCTGGGAAGCGGAGCTTGCAGTGAGCCACAATGGCACCACTGCACTCCAGCCTGGGCAACAGAGAGAGACTCCATCTCAAAAAAAAAAAAAAAAAAAAATTCTAAATAAAAACTTTACAAGTTCTTACATAAATATTCCTACAATTACCACTTCCACTATTCTTCCTTTGTGTAGATCCGTATTTCCATCTGGCATTACTTCTTTCTGCCCGAATGACTCCTTTAATATTTTTTGTAGTGCACGTCTGCCGGTGATGAAATCTTTCACCTTTCGTATTTCTGAAAAAGTCCTTATTTTGCCTTCATTTTTGAAAGATACTTTTGCTGGGCATAGAATTCTAGTTTGAAATTTTTTCTTTTAACACGTTGTTCCATTGTCTTTTTGTTTGTGCTTTTTCTGATGAGAAAACTGCTGTCATCCTTATCTTTGTTCTTCTGTACATACCATCTGTCTTTCCTCTGACTACTTTTAGAACTTTCCTTTTATTACTAGTTTCTTGCAGTTTGATTAAGATGCAACTTGGTGTCATTTTGCTTGTTTTTTAAACTCTGAGATGTAGTTTGTTGAAAAATACGATAAAATTTGATTTGATTATTTTAAATATCTTTTATGTCTCTACTTAACTTTGAACATGTGGAATAGAATTATAATAACAGTTTTAATGTCCTTGCCTGCTATTTCTAAAATCTGTCAGTTCTGGATCAGTTTTGATTGATTTTTCTCTTTATTGTGGATCATATTTTCTTGCTTCTGTGCATATCCGATGATCTTTTACTCGGTGGTAGACATCGTAAATTTTACCTTGTTGGGTATTTGGATTTCTAGAAATATTTCTAAGATGTGTTCTGGAATACAGATAAGTTACTTGGAAACAGTAGGATCCTTTCAGGTCTTGCTTTTAATACTTGTTAGGCAGGACTGGAGTGGTGCTCAGTGTAGGCCTATTTTCTCCACAAAAAAGGCAAGACTGCATTCTCTATCTGATGCCCTGTGAATCATGAGGTTTCCAGTTTGATGGGTGGGAATAAACACTGTTCCCTACCCCATGTGAGCATGGGCACTGCGCTCCCTAGTTTTCTCAGGTGTTTTTGCCTTGCATGATCAGTGCTCTGCTGAATACTTGTGGGGCAGCCTCTGCAGGACTCCAGAGCTCTCCCTCTGTGTGGCTGTCTCTCCTTTTCGGTACTCTATCCTGTAACTCTGGCCACTGTGGGCTCCTACTCTCAACTTCTGCTCCTCAATTCAGGAAATCCACCAGGCACTGCTTGGGTTCTACCTTCACGTGCCACACCCTATCAACCCCTCCAGGCTGTAAACGGGGGCAATTGTAGGGTTTCCCTCATTTGTTTCCTGTCTCTCAGGGATGACTGCCCTTTGGTGCCTGACGGCGATTGGTATATATATTCCTCTTTTAGAAGGGTGAACCTGGTCTGTGTTAATCCATTTTAGTGAGAAACAGAAATCACTGTTTTACTTTTTATCTTCACTTTATAGATAAGGAATACAAGACTTGGAGAGATTAAGTAACTTCCGCAGGATAATTCAACTTCTGATAAGCAGACTCACGAACCCATGTGGGCAGTTCGGTGCCAGAGCCATACATTTAAGAATCACTAAGTTCTGCTGCTTCTGTGGTCCATGAAATCTGCATACATAAGCCTATCCCAAAGTTGCAATAACATTTTAAGATTGGCATCGTTATTCATTTGTTCATTTCACAAATATTTGTTGACAGCCTCCTGTATGCCAACCTATCTTTGGTGCTAGGAATACATCTGTAAACAAAGTTGACTACAGCAAAGTTGACTAGTGTCCACTGCCTTCTTACAGCTGATGTTATAGTGGGAGGAAAGAGCATACACCAGGCAAACAAGTAAATAATATAGCATATAAGACAGCAGTTGTGTAAAGGCAAAAGGCAAATAGGGTAGAGAATGAGTGTGTATGTGTGTTTGTAGTGGAACAGGGTGACAATTGAGATGGGAAGCTCAGGGAATGCTTCACTAAAAAGGTAGCATTTATATGAAGACATGATGAAGCTTAGGAAATGAAACATGGAGGAAAGAGTTGTCAAGTGTTTTGTAGTAGAAACAGTAATATAGTACCATGAATGAACACTTTCTATGGTCCAGACCTTTGATAAGGGCTTTATGTATATTTTTTTCACAAAAACCAAACAAAGTTATGTTTTTTCTAAAATGGAGATATATTTATTGGATTTCTTAATTATAAAAATAACACATGCTGGCTATAGAACAAAAATAAAGCAATACAGAAATACATGTAAATACAAGGTAAAAATGCTCCTGTAATTAGTCTCCTCTCTCCATCCTCACACGTAACCATAGATAGCCTCATTAACCACTGGGTGCATCCTTCTATGCATTTGTAATGTATATGTACACATATACATAGAAAATGAAATTCTGATGTACTTGTTGTCATACAACGTAGTTCTCTTCCCATTTCACAGATATATCATGGACAGCTTTCCATGCCAATACAATCATCTCTCGGTATCTGTGGGGAATTGGTTCCAGGACTCCCCATACATACCAAAATCCACAGATTAAGTCTCTCTCTCTGTCTGTGTGTGTGTGTGTGTGTGTGTGTGTGTGTGTGTGTATGTGTGGTTCTAGTCTTTCCCTCTTCCTCGCTGTCTCCTTCTCTCACGCTCTTGCTCTTGAAAGCTGTCTCCCGGCAGCTCCAAGTCGACAATATTACTGCTTGGGACTCAAAAGGATGTGAGGCCTTGCCCTTCTGAAATCTCAGGGAAGACTCTGAAGGCTGCTGCCCAGTTCCTGTGGCCTTCCCTCAAGGGGAAGGGAGGGGGCAGACAAACAGCATGCAAGTATAAACCCCCGCAGTGACTCTACACTTGTGGAGGATGTGAGGCAAACACCTGCGTAGTCCATCTCCTTCCCCTAGACCTTCAGTGCCTGGCACATAGTTGGAGCCCAGTAAGATGTTTTCAAATTGAGTTAAATGGAGGTATTAATTAAATCCAACTCTGCTGGATTTCTTGAATACTCATCGTAACCCCCGCAGCTAGGGTAAGCATGTCTTCCAGCAAAGCTGGCAGCTCTCTTTTCATGTGTTTTATTCCTCTGGGTTGCTAGACTGTGGTGGTACTTGGCGGTGAGTGGTTTGGGGATGGTAGTGGCACTTACGGCAGTTCCGGGACAATAGAGGAGTGTGGAAGGCCTCTGGACTGTCTGCTCGGGCGTGCATTTGCTTTCTTGCTATCCAATATGGTGAAGGTTCAGACATCCTCCCAGTACCATCTTTCGATGTTGAACTAACCCAGGAGGCCGTAGAGCATTTGTCTGAAAGTTATGATGGTCTTGTCTCTGTTTTCTTCTGCTCTTTATTTTTTTGCCTCTTCTTCTGGGGGTTTGGCATGGGAGCACCCGTGGTCTCCTAACCAAGAATTAGATTCACAGGTATTTCCCCAACAATCTGAGATGCTAATCCTTATAACCCAGCCTTGTGTCTGTCACCTGCATTGCCACTCAGTTCCTCCTAAGTGTAAGGGCTGCTAGGATCCAAAGGTCAGAGATATATATTGCCTGCCCCAAGAGTTTGCTTTTTCTTCCAGAAAAAGGAAAGAAGGAAATTGTTGGTTTGTAAGAACCACAAAGGACACTGGAAGCATTTGGACAAACCTGTTTTTCTGTGGGCTCAGGGGTGGCAATATAATTAATCTGTCAAACAAGATTATTAATTTATCAAAAGCTGTGAATTCCACTTGAGACAAATTATTAGTCAGAACATCATAGATGTTATCCTTTATGGCCAAACTTATGTAGCTTATCAAGCGCCAGTACTAAATCACATTTTGTTCTCTTGCCAAAAGAAAAATCTATTTTTTGATATTGTTTAGAGCAGAAAACCACATATTGATTTAAAAATATATGTGAATAACCTAAGTCCCCAAACTCAGCTATAACATGACAAAGAATAAAAAGGAATAAATGGAAGCTGGCAAGGACAAGGGAAGCAAAAACTCCAGGAAAAACTGCTAACAACCAAAAAGGGAGCATGAGATGAAGGCATTCCAAAAGGCTTGCAAATGCCCTCATTTAGTCCTTATAATACGTAGTATTGCCTTAATGAGTGGAAATGAAGAATCGATTATTCCTTTAACTTCCTACTGGAAAAGAATTAATGACTCCTGTACTGTAGTGACCCTAAGACTAGAGAGGAAAGGGAGGGATACAGGGGCCATGAAAAACGTTTGGTGGAAACCATGGCAAAAGAAATTTGTTCTGGGCAGGGCGCGGTGGCTCATGCCTGTAATCCCAGCACTTTGGGAGGCCGAAGTGGGTGGATCACGAGGTCAGGAGTTCAAGACCAGCCTGGCCAACATGGTGAAACCCCGTCTCTATTAAAAATACAAAAATCATCCGGGCATGGGGACGTGCGCCTGGGAGGCTGAGGTAGGAGAATCGCTTGAACCCAGGAGGTGGAGGTTGCAGTGAGCTGAGATCGCACCACTGTACTCCAGCCTGGGTGACAGAGTAAGACTCCATCTCAAAAAAAAAAAAAAAGAAAAGAAATTTGTTCTGGTGAATGTTCAGTGGTGTCTAATTCATTTACCAGGCGGGCCTTCCCAGTGCTATTAACAGTGCCCAGGTACCATTCTCCCTGGGAAGAGTTAATGAAGGACATATTCTCCTGTTTCATCACTTCAGTAGCTGGAGGGGCTTTGCTGCTGCGAACTCAATCATTCTTAGAGTCAAATCCTGACGATACTCAGAAGTTCAATGAGATTATAAATAACTTCCAGATCAAAGCACACATTTTCAGACTTGGTTGCATTTATTCCTCATGAACACCAAAATTAAATCTTCATTATATTCTCTTCTTTTCTACCCTCTTCTCTGTCCTGTTTTCTCATTACTGGCCCTCCCAGCTCTTCACAGGACACATCCACAACTGTTGTGAGGCCCATATCCTGATGGGGTCCTTCTATTGTCCTTTTCTTTTTGGGGAAACAGTATTTCACTTGGCCGTGTTCTCTACTGTTCATCACTTTTGCCAATTTGCACCAAATGTTTTCTCTCTTGGTGCCCAACAGCCTGTGGGCTGCTGTGTCTTCTCCTGACCACACCTGATATCGGGCAGATGCCCCGTGCCCTTCCAGAGCATTTTTCACCAGCGTGCTGTGATATAAAATGCTCCACGTGCTCTTTCTGCTTTGGCTCTAATTCACTCATTTGTTACAATCTCTTGAAAATCTTTTTACTCCGTTAACCTTTTAGCCAGTGTTATCAGTCTTTTCACATGGAAGGCAGCGTGACTTAGAGTTTAGAAGCAAAGACTCTGAAGCCAGACAGCTCAATTCATAGTCTGACTTACTAGCTGAGTGACCATGGGCAAATCGTTTCATCTCCCTATGCCTCATTTTCCTCTTCTGTGAAATGGGGGCAAAAATAATGGCTCCTTAAGAGTGAAGATTGACTTTGTGTGTGAAATGTGAAGGTTGAGTTCGTGTGTGAAATGTGCTTAGACTATGGCCAGACATAGGGTTAGTAGTATTTAAGTATGCGATAAATAAAATCAAAGAACGTCTATCCTTCAAAAATAACTTCAAAAAATTTTTACAGGTAAGTTATGTCCATGGTGCAGAAGTCACAAAACATGAATAAGCAAAAAGGATTAAAAACAGGACACAATTCCGAGGTCCCTGAGGAGCCTTGGAGCTGACTCGGGGCTTGAATTTGGCATTGCTGATTCCGTGCACTTGGTACAGCATCCTGCGAACTGCACTGATGGAAGAATTAGCACATTAGGACAGTGGCTTCTGCCCCGGGGCTCCAGGTTACTTTGATGCCCAGGGAGTTATACAACTCACGCCAGGCCTCACCTACCTTTGGAAAATGTGTATCTCAAACATGTTCTCTACCAGTCTTTTCTCCCAGGGGAGGGTAGGCAGAGACCAGGAGAGGTGCCACAAAACATCATTTCCCCAGCTGAGAAATGACAGGCACATTCTCCTCTTCCGTCAGTCCTACCTTTCTACTACATTTTTGTATAGAATGTTCTTCATTCTCAGCATTAGGTCTGTTTGGCCTTCATTCTCTACTATTTCCTTTTCTTTCTTCTGTTTTCTTTAAAAATTCCTAACACAGACTTTTATGCATTTAATTTACATTTTTTAGTAGCTAGCACTGTGGGGTTTTTTTATACGCTTCCCATTATGATATTGACTGGCATCTTTATTAAACAATGCAGAACAGCAGACTTTAAAAAAGAAGAGCAGGGTGTGGGGGCAGGGGAGACGCAGGAACCAAAGAGAGTTTGTGAAACAACCCAGGCTGTTGGTAAAGGAAGAAAAGAGACCTGTTCTAGGAAGAAGCTGAGTGCAGGAGAGAGGCAGTCTGAGGAGTATCAGTCTGGTAGGAAGGGCTGGGTTGGGGGCCACAGAAGCTGCGTGGTTAAGATGGTAAGAGTGAGGAAGGGCATTTTCTGGAAATGGAGTGTGTACTCTCTGTCTGCCACATGACCCTGTACTGTGGAAATTATAACTCCAGACTTGCAAGAAATAACCCGAGCCCAGGGCACAGGTAGATAGAATGACCTTGACTTTGGCTTCTTGGTATCCAGAGATGACGCTGTGCTGTTATCCAAAAGGGTAAGCACAGCATTTAGGCAGTAAGGGACAAGGACCTTGCTGGCTGCAGCACCCAGGGGTGGGTGGAGAGGCAGCAATAGCAGCTGGCTGGGGTGAGGTGGGCAGAGGAGGAAGCACCTACCCATGGAGCAACACCCATCCCAGGCCTGTGGGCCCTGGGCCTGTGAGATTTTGCAACTCCACCACCTCAGTAATCCTGGAGAACTAAACGTGTGGATGAAGGTCTGCCTGTAATTGTTTTATTTTTCTTTCCTTTTTGGCAGGCAGGTGATCCAGGGAATGCACGTTGTCGTCATCGGGCTTCGCTTGTCTTGCAGTCTGCAGGGCCACCTGACCTGTAGAAAGAGGACCTCAGATTTGAGAACAATGGAAGGGTGCCTTTGTCTCCCCCAAACATGCCTACTGAGTGAGTTTCTCAAGGGCAGAGGCCTTGTCTCATGTTTCTCAGCGCCCTCAGCACCTGGAACGTGGGAAAGTGATGAATGAGTAATATATTGAATTCACACACTCAGAAAGTTGAAAAAAATTGCATAAAGCTGTATATTCTATAATACAAAATTGTATGAATGAGTTGGTACCTGAAACGTTCTGTAAAGCAATTTGTTCATGGGGAGAGAGGGTAAGAATTGGTATAGAACTCAGGACACCAGAGACTGAGGATAGAAAACGCAGAAGAAGCCGTGGTGGTATGTCCCTATGATCCCAACTGCATGGGGAGGCTTGCTTGAGCCTAGAAGTTCAAGACCAGCCTGGGCAACATAGCAAGACCCTTTCTTAAAAAAGAAATTTTAAAATGCAAAAGAGACATATGGATATGTGACCATATAGTTTATATAAGTTACAGTTAAATCAATACAATTTTGAGAGTAAATTAAAATGATTAAAATTATTGATTTACTGACTGAAAATTAGTTTCTTATATTGTTGGATCTACAGGGTAGCTCTATATTAAAAACTATTTTACAAGAAAATCTTCCTAAAAATTAAAAATAGCAGCTGGGAGTGGTGGCTTACACCTGTAATCCCAGCACTTTGGGAGGCCAAGGTGGGTGGATCATGAGATCAGGAGATCGAGATCATCCTGGCCAATATGGTGAAACTCTGTCTCTACTAAAAAAAAATACAAAAATTAGCTGGGTGTGGTGGCACATGCCTGTAATCCCAGCTACTCAGGAGGCTGAGGCAGGAGAATCGCTTAAACCAGGGAATCGGAGGTTGCAGTGAGCCGAGATCGTGCCACAGCACTCCAGCCTGGCGACAGAGCGAGACTCCATCTCAAAAATAAATAAATAAATAAATATAAAAGTGGCATATATTCATGTACATTGAAGCAAATTCAAGAATAACTTCTTTGTACTGATTTGACGCTAAAGATAATATAAGCAAAAGAATTATTCTTGACACATATTCACACACTGTAATCAGTATTGTTAGTTATGATTATTAACCATATCTGCATCTAATACTTTGTCACGGTTACTTTTCTGAAGGATTTTTTTGAGTTTTTTTCTGTGTGCTCTTACTATTCCAAACTTCTTTCACAAATTTGTCTGTGATTTTCAAGGTTGCATATGAAGGTTAATTAATTTGAAGTTATTGACATCTTTAATTGACACTTTGCTGTAGACCATGAAGTTTTTAATTAAGAAAGCACTCTCCCTACAGGTGCTGAGGTACCTGGTAAGCTTAGATCACATTCTGCTAAAGAAAGGATATCCTCACTAGCAATCATTTTTGCCTTGAATATGTAAATATTTCAGACTCAACATTCACACAGGTGCTGTCTTTCTACCTCTATTCAAAATGCCTTTCTTTGACAAAATTTTCACAAGACCAAATTTGTCAAGTACGTTACCCCGTCATAATTTTTAAATGTTTAGCGAAAATTTAGGTGCCATAAAAATTATAGCCTTTCTCAATTTCATTTCATTCCAGTAAAATAAAGTTTATCGAGTTGAAAATAAGAACTTCATCAAAATACTTAAAATATTCCAAAGCTTAATTATAGGATTTAAACACTAAATCTTGTACACTGTTCTTTTAATTCATTTATGGCTTCCCTCATTTTTGTAGGTAAATTTATTATCTGCTGATTTGCAAGTCTTATTTCGAATGAATACAATTCTCTGGAAGTGTCAAAAGTTCTAACACATTTTTTGATGCTCTATGCATTGATTCCTGGGAGTAAAGATTTCCAATTGATTTGGGGGAAAAAGCACCCCAAATTTAGAGGACTTATTTACAAATGACTTCACCCACTACCATTTTTAAACACTTAGGTTAATTTACAAATTAATTTATCGAAGGTTTGTGTATTTCTAATACCTGATTAATATTGGCCAATAATGTTCAGACTTCCCTGATGAAGGAATTTTGTTATCCGTATCAGCTTTCTACATTAAATTTTGTGGTTCAATTACTCTAACTATACCGTATACTCTTTTTAAAAAAATTTTTATGACTATCACTTCTATTTCATTGACAAGACATCATAGCCTTTTTGGATACATATAATCAAAAAATATGTGTGAACCAAAACAAGTGCCAAATATGATTTCTACCAGTTTCTTTATTGGTAACATAATTGTCTCTAAAACAATGCTGTGCTTCATAAGAACATGTATCTCTCTTATCACTTCAAAAACAAATCCATTTATTTATTTATTTTTTATTTTATTTTTTGAGACAGAGTCTCACTCTTTCGCCCAGGCCGGACTGCAGTGGCGTGATCTCGGCTCACTGTAAGCTCTGCCTCCTGGGTTCACGCCATTCTCCTGCCTCAGCCTCCTGAGGAGCTGGGACTACAGGTGCCCGCCACCACGCCTGGCTAATTTTTTGTATTTTTAGTAGAGATGGGGTTTCACCGTGTTAGCCACGATGGTCTCGATCTCCTGACCTCGTGATCCGCCCACCTTGGCCTCCCAAAGTGCTGGGATTACAGGCCTGAGCCACTGCGCACGGCCAAATCTCTTTATTTTTAACATTGAGGCTTTATACTGAATTTACAATAGCATTTGCAATAATGTCAAGTGTTTCATCATTGACAGAGTGAACTTCCAGAAGCTTTACTTTGAAAGTACATGAAAAATGACATCATTGCCACTGGGCGCTGTGGCTCACGCCTGTAATCCCAGCACTTTTAGATGCCAAGGTGGGTGGATCACCTGAGGTCAGCAGTTTGAGACTAGCCTGACCAGTATGGTGAAACCCCATCTCTACTAAAAAAATACAAAAATTATCTGGGCATGGTGGTAGGCATCTGTAGTCCCAACTACTTGGGAGGCTGAGGCAGGAGAATCACTTGAACCCGGGAGGCAGAGGTTGCAGTGAGCCAAGTTTGTACCACTGCACTCCAGCCTGGGTGACAGAGCGAGACTCCATCTCAAAAAAAAAAAAAAAAAGAAAAAGAAAAGAAAAAAAGAAAAATTACATCATTGTTGTAATTATTTTCTGTTTGAAGAATCTGGTGACACCATTATAACGCTGGTATTATTATCCGTTTGCAAAATTTCTCTTCTGCCAAAACAACACAAATCACTATCATTTGACTATTCAAACATGATCAAGAAAACTTGGAATTATAAGTAAAATTAATTTAGAACACCAGTTATTTGATTTAAATAAAAGTCTTTCTTCATAAAGTAATGTGCAACCAAATCTTTTGCTCCTGCCTTTATTAAATTGTCATTTTGAAACACAATTTTCTTAAAGTAAACTTAAAGGAACTAAAGTAATTATTAACTTTTTTTTTTTTTTGAGACAGAGTCCCGCTCTGTCACCCAGGCTAGAGTGCAGTGGCGCAATCTTGGCTCACTGCAACCTTCACCTCCTGGGTTCAAGTGATTCTCCTGCCTCAGCCTCCCAAGTAACTGGGATTACAGGCCTGCACCATCATGCCCGGCTAATTTTTTTGTATTTTTAGTAGAGACAGGGTTTCACCATGTTGGACAGGCTGGTCTCAAACTCCTGACCTCAGACGATCCACCTGCCTTGGCCTCCCAAAGTGCTGTGATTACAGGAGTGAGCCACCACGCCCAGCCTAACTTTTGAAATAGATGCTGATGCCTTTTCACCTGACTTAGATCTTCTTGGTTCCATGCGGTCACTGATACAGCCCTTATGGTTGATGTTAAATGTTGACAAGCATTTTGTATAAGTTGCATATTTATCATCAACTGTCTTGAGAAATGGAAATTTGTTACTTAATTTTTTGATTAAACATATACTTCCTATTGTTTTAGCTCATTTCTGATAAAAAGGGTTATTGTAACATTAAAAAGCATTACCAAATAATAAAATGAAGAATTCTAAACTTACTCCATGCAATAACAAAAAAACACAGTGGCAAGAGCATTCAGACTATAATGTTTTGCTTTACGGAAGGCCTGTTCAGTCTCTATTTCCTACATATAGATCATATGTGTTTAATCTATAATTTTCCACATTCCCATTGACTGCATTGGCTGGGACCTGGCAGCTTTATGCCCTGTACAGGCCACAGCATGGGGAAAAGCACACTTGGTTGATGACCAAATAATCAACTAGGATTGTAATATCAACTACTTCTGCCATCACTGTTAGAGACCAAAAGAAGTTAGCCGTCTCTACCTCATTGGTACAGAGCACATTTTTTTCCCACCAAAAGCTCCTTGTATATTGTCTTTAAAAAGAAGGAGTTTATTGAATCATATCTGGAAAGGTTCAAAAAAATAGATGGCTTGTAGCTATTCTTATTTCAGATTTGACCTAAGTAAAGTGAAAATTCTGATAATTTCACATAAATCTCTCATATTATCAATGTTCATGGCAGCTGACATATAGAGACCTTCTAAATACATCCTGGTTCATTTTAATGTAATTATTTATAAAAATACTTTATTGAATATAAACATATGCTAAATAAAGTGATACACAATGTCAATAGGCATAAACTGTGGCTATTCTGGGAAAACCAGGACATAAGAGTCACAGAAAACATAGAGGACAGAGAAAATCGTAATAGATTTTCAAAAGTAGAATAGACAGGAAATAGTGCAAAAGCAGTACTTGAAAAAATTAATGACATTATTTTTCAAAACTGACTAAAGACATAAAGTCACTGTTTTAAGAAGCCTATAGAACACCAAACAGGATAAATGAAAAAAATCCTATAAATAGAAATTGAAAAGAGAATTGAAAATCAGAGGAAAAAAAGTACATGTAAAAAGCAGCCAGAAGTAGAAAAAAATATATATTGCCTTCAGGGAAGCACCAATAATGCTTATAGCTGATTTCCCAATGAAACAATGAGGTCCAGAGGACATTGTGATATCTTTTAAAATGCAGAAAAAAATAAATTGACTATTTAGAATTCTGTACGCAGAGAAAGTATCCTTCAAGAATGAAGCCAAATTAAAAACATTTTCAGACGAACGAGGTCCCTGAATTCATCACCAGCCCTGCACCTAAGGAAGTGTTCAGTGGCATTCTGTAAGACAAAAGAAAGTGATCCCACACAGAAGGCCAGAGATAATGGAAAAAAGAAGAATAGCGAAAATCATAAGCATGTAGACAAATCTAAATGAATATTAATTGCATAAAATAGTAATGATAATAGAGATATTATTGGCGTTTCAGATACATAGGAAAATAAAACGTGGAAAGAGCAGCAAAGAACATGAAAAAGAGTAGCAAAGAAGTCAGGAAAGGAGAAGTAAAATTAAATTGTTTTAAATTAAGATTGTTCATTTAATAAAGTCAAATATTCATGGGTATTTTTGCAATGTCCACAAAGAGGGTATAAGTGTCATTTAACTTTAAATTTTCATAAGTCAAGGATGCCTCCTATAATCTGTACATAATCACAGAAAGAATACTAATGGAGGGGAAAATTGAAATAACAAAAAAGAGAAGTACTCAATCAGACCACCTCTAGGTAGACAGAGCAATTAGTGGCAGGCCAATGTTCTTGCTGAGAATAAATCATATTTTTAAGAGAGCTTTGGAAGCAGGGAAGTCCAAAGACACTGAAATTCCAGAAAGAGGAGGAACTTTCAGACGTGAGCTAAAGATAAGCCACTATCTTTTCTCTTTGGGGCACTGGTTGATTCTGTGCCTAAGCTAGAGGCTGCGAATCAGTGCTTTCCCTTGGCAAGGCCACTGAGGGTGGCAAAGGGTGGCAGCAGGGAGGAGAAGAGAAACTGTAAGAGCTTTTGGAAATCCTGTGATCCTGGAGTGTAAACATTAGACACACTTAGTTTTTCCATCCAAAAATTTGCCAAATTCTGAATCTATCATGAAGGAAGAGGCTAAAAGAACTAAATCAAATATTCCCGAAAAGCAGAGAGAAAATTTCCGTAAATCTCTTGGCATTGAGCAGACACAGTCTGTTTGATTTCTTAGGTATCTGTAGTGAGGGCTCTTTTTCATTGCTGATATTGGTTATTTGTGCTTTTTCTCTTTTTTTGCCTTCGTTAGTTTTTCCAGGAGTTTGTCAGCTTAACCTCACTGGCAATCAATGAAATGCAACTGAAATGTACAATATTATACTACTAATCACCCTCCAGAATGACTAAAATTAAAGAGAGATAATACTAAATGTTCATGAGGATGTGGAACATTAGGCATCCCTATCTACTGTGTGTGGGAGTGTAAATTGTTACAACTTTGGAAAACAAATTGTCATTCCTATAGTAGTTGAATTCATGAGTAGCCTCTGATCTGGCATTTCCACTCCCTAGTTATAAACCCAACAGAAATGCATGCATAGGTACAGCAAGAGACTGCACAAAAATGTTCATAATAGCATAATATTTATCATAGCCCCAAACTGGAAATAACCAAAATGTCCATCAACAGTAGGCTAGGTGAATAGCAACAGAATCGACGAGTAGTCATACCACAATCTGCATTCATACTCCAGCAGTGAAACAGAGCAAACTGCAGCTACATGCAACAACACGAAGAAATCTCATAAGCATAACGTTGAGCAAAAGAAGTCAAACACAGAAGAGTAAAAATGGATGATTTTATCACACAGTTTAACAAATAGGAAATTTTAAAATAGTGCTGAAAATCATGAGAGTGGTTAGCTCTGGAGTGGGATACAGTGTGATTCAGAAATGGCATGAGGGTGCTGGGCTGCTATAGTGTTCTTTTTTTTTGACCTGAATCAGGCTACAGTGCTGCTTGCTTTGTGTGAGTTTATTGAGCTGTACAATTTCTGTTGTGTGTACCTTTCAGATCTTTTAAAGGCACTGGAGACAAGGGCAGAAACAACATCTGCCATGGCCTGGATAGCCCCACCATCGGCAGGGCTCCAACCAGAACCACACAACTTCAGGGCCCTGAATAAAGGCTAAGAGAAGCTTCTTCTAACAACCAGCTGCCCATGAGTACTTACTCCATTTTATCTGTATTTTTCTTGTCAGATTACAAAATAACAAAAGCCCATTGTAGAAAAATAGAACTGTCCAATAAAATTTGAAAAAGCAGAAAAAAATCCTAGCACCCTCATCAACAAGAGGCCACTGCTGCCCACATTTTGATTATTTCCTTTTTGATTTTTTTCTTTGCTTTTTTCCATACTTGTCATTGTACAATAAGGAGTTTTAAAAAAATCATCCTTTTTAAATCACACTATCTCCTAGGAAGTTCACTTTTTTTAGTGTGAAATTTTTGTGAGTGTCCTTTTGGAGGACCCACAGTATTTTATACAGTGGTTGACTGTAATTATTATTCCCTTATTTGAACTTTAAGTTGCTGATAATTTTCCTATTTAATAAGTGACTTTTTGGGTGAAAATCTTATACAAAATTATTGGTTTATATTTGGATTGTTTTCCTAGGTTAGTAGGAAAATGGCTGAAATGAACAATGTGTACATTTTTGAGACTCAATAAATATTTTCACCTTTTCTGAAAGGTTGGAACAACAACTTATATTCCCATGGACTCCTGCTACTATTTCTACCCACTTCCTTCTGGAAACCACAGTGGTGAACAGAGAAGAGTTTTTAGTGGAAGAAAGGTCAGAAATGGCTCGTCAGGAAAGGAAAGTAAGAGCCTTTCAAATAGGTTATGTGGCCCCAGGTGCAACCAGACTCAGGTAGCTACGGCTTAGCCTCTATCAGGGGTGAGGCATCTTATCTCTGTGACCTATTGGTATTCTCCTTTAGTTCCTCAATTACCATCCTTAAAAGACTTGAAAATCTGATCACTCGTAAAACCCTCCCAACACCCTCCCCACTCCATGCTCCCCCATTCCACACACATCCATACTCACGCATGTTCACGCATGTACACACACACAGGGAAGAAACTATTCACCACAACCATTTTTACCCATATTTATAAACAATCCTGTCCACTCCTGCACCATTTCATGCATCTTTGCTGTTTTATTAGTGTGGCCTTATTAAATTTTTATTTTGGTATTTGTATCATGTATTTTTATTATACTATATCCATGGCACCTTGGGGGAGGGGATATGGCGCTATAAAGAAAGATTCATCTATTACTATAGCTAATAAAGTTGTCGTTCTCTTAGTTCTCTTCATATTTTTCTTTTTATCTGGGAGCCAAAGCACACAGCAAATGAAGTCTGACATCTATGAAGCTTTCCACACACGTACCTTAAAGTATGAGCTGTGAAATTCCACTAAAGCACAGTAAAGTATAGGGTAAAGGAGTCCTCAGATTACAGCACGTGAGCCAATTCAATCTCTGACCACTGACTGGAACCTGGGCAGGGCCCCTTTTGTCCACTTTCCACTTAGCAGTATGTTTAGGTCTCCCCTTTACTCCTTGCCTTAGAAAGAGCCCCAGAAAATTTCTTCTATCTGGGCACCTTTCACGTTTGTCTCATTTCAATTCAGCAATCAATGTATGAACCCTCCCAGGTGTTGAGTGCTAAAGTAGGTAGTAGGTTTCTAAAGGTGAATAAACCTGGCTCCTTCTCTGAAGAGTCTCAGAATCTAGGCAGGAGACAGGTAGGGGCATAATTCCCCATGGCCAACGCAGACCACCATCAGTGGTGAAGGATTATGCCAACAGAGTGAGAAGGGAGTATTTTTTTCTCTGTTTAATCATGTATCCCAGAAACTGCTATAACCCTAAAATTGAGACTCCTAAGAGCTCAGAAATATGTATCATCCTATAATTAAGAAGACCAATCTCCTCTCTGCCACTACTTATATGACCTCATAATACATTTTAACATATTTCCTGTACTCTTATGGACAATTTTCTATATTTTTCTTAAAAGAGGGAGAAATGTCAGCCAGGCACGGTGGCTCACATCTATAATCCCAACACTTTGGGAGGCCAAGGCAGGTGGATCACGAGGCCAAGGGATCAAGACTATCCTGGCCAACATGGTGAAACCCCATCTCTGCTAAAAACACAAAAATTAGCTGAGCGTGGTGGCGTGCGCGTGTAGTCCGAGCTGAGGCAGGAGAATCACTTGAACCCGGGAGGCAGAGGTTGCAGTGAGCTGAGATCACGCCACTGTACTCCAGCCTGGCGACAGAGTGCGACTCCGTCTCAAAGAAAAGAAAAAAAAAGAAAAGAAGGAGAAAGTTCTACTTATATGACCTTATAATCTACTTTGAAATATAATTTCTCACACTCTTATGGACAACCTCCTATATATTTATTCAAAGAAAGAGAAATTCATAAGTAAAAGAGGATTGCATGGGCATTGTTCTTCCTCGATTTTCATTCTCAATGAATGTTGATCATCAATCTTCAGGAGACAACTAAGGCAGCTTTTGGACTCTCACATGGGGAGGATGGTGTGAAAATGACATGCACAGTAACACCATGGACTTACATGGGTCACTTTTAGAGGGAGACAAATTGAAACAAAAAGTCCAGAGCACACAGATGTGTGTGAAAAGAGGACATGCTTTGCAGAGAGGACAGCTCTTTTTCTCAGAGACTTTCCACAAAATACTGGGGAGATGGGAACTTCACTTCTAGGAATCAGAAAGTGACTTACTCGTAGAAGCCTAATCCTCAAAACCATCTCTGAGAGGTGGGACTGTGTTTTCCATTTCTTTCTCTGAATACTTTGAAGAGGTTAATTACCAACTAATTAATTTGTCCATCCATTTGGTAAATGCTTGCCATGGTCCAGGCACTTGAGTAGCTCTGGAGATACCAGCAAAACCCATCTTTATGGAACCTATATTCTAGTGGAAAAGACAGCCAACCAACAAGGGGGCCATACTGGAAAGTAACTGGGACCGCTATAGGGGAGCTGCCATAGACATGGCCATGAGACAGCTTTCTGCAGGCTGTCTACCTACAAAGGTGAAAACTGAAAAGATATTGGGGAAACTGGGTGACTTCTCCAGTTCTGTTTTGCTACTTGTATTGGTTTGATCAGGTTGCCATAATAAGATACTAGTGACTGAATGGCTTTAAAAGCAAATTTATTTTCTCATAATTCTGGAGACTAGAATTCTGAGAGCAAGGTGTCAGCAGTGTTGGTTTCTCCTGAGGCCTTTTCCTTTGACTTGCAGATGACTCCTTCTCCATGTGTCCTCACCTGGAATTCTTTCTGTGTGTGTCTGTGTCCTAATCTCCTCTTCATATAAGGATACCAATCATATTGGGTTAAGCCCTTATAGAGCTGCCATAACAACAACAACAACAACAACAACCATAAACGGGCCTGCTTATAAACAACAGAAATTTATTTCTTACAGTTTTAGAGGCTGAGAAGTCCAAGTTCAAGGCACCAGCAGGTGTGGTGTTTGGTGCAGGCTCACTCTCTGCTTTATAGATAGCACCTTCTTCTTGCTGCTTCCAAACGTGGTGGAAGGGGAAAACAAGCTCCATGGAACCTCTTTTAAAGGGCACTAATCCAATTCATGAGAGCAGAGCCCTCATACCTAATCACCTCCCAAAGGTCCCACCTTTTAATACTATCACATCGGGAATTCAACATGTAAATTTTGGGGGGACAGAAACATCCAGAACAAAACAGGCCCACCCTAAATAACCTCATTTTAGCTTAATTACCTCTTCAAAGACCCTGTCCCCAAATACAGTCACATTCCCAGGTACTGGGGTTTAGGACTTCAACATATGGATTGGGGTCAATGAAATTCAGCACATAATAGCTATAAGAATAAAATGAACTCCTGGTTCAGAGCATGCTTTACCTATCCTTCCTCTTAACTCCCACTACAGTCTGCAAGCTACTCCTTTGAGAAGACTAAAGCTCAAGGAGCTTAAGAGACTTGCCAAAAGCCTGAGAGACAGAAAATTCTAGAAGCAGAATTTAAATTTAGCTTCCTCCCTGCAGCTAAGCCTCTGGGAAGCCAATGATAGAAGGCTGGATTTGAGCAATCGCCTTGTGGCTACAAGTCATGGCTGATACTTGGTACACCATGAGATAGGCCAGGTTTTCCCTCCACTGGCCTCTGTCTTGCATTCCTAAGGATGTGAAGAGGACCACGCAGTGGTGAAGTGCAGATGTGTGCAGCCAAGCTCTGCCATTGTCCAGTTCTTTGACCCTAATCAAGTTTTTCAACTCCCAAGTTATTCCATTTTCCCATTTGTAAAACCCTTCAAGGAGGGGAGTGATAATTAACAGAGATAAGACACATGAAGTAGCTGGCATGAGGAACATCCTCTCTTAGCTCCTGGAAAAATACATTTCTTCATCTATACGATGGGAATATCAATAGTCACTCTTCAGGAGCTTTGAGATCTGTGATTAAGACAGCACGTGGAAGTGCCTGGCAGACAGCGTTCATCAAGATGGCAACCATCATTGCTTGTCGGTCTTTCCTTCCTCCCTCACTTACACTGCCTTTCCTCCATCCCATTTCTGTTCTGTGGTCCCTAATGGTCTGCCCTAAGCCCTTTCCTATCCTGGGTTTTAGCTTGCTATCCTCATGGATTACTCTGCTCTAACACAGATGGATTCTGAGCCTGTTTCTAGGAGCAGCTTACTCTAATGAGCAGGGTGGGTCTCTGACCAAGACGATACATCATGTCTGACTATCCGAGCAAACCATCAGTGATTTCAAATGACAGCAGCAATCATCCAAGCTGGGGCTGGCAGCTAAAACATTAACTCCTGATTAATTAATTCAATCAAGACTTTGCCAACTCATAAATCGTTCAGGCACACCGTTCACTCAAAAGATCTCTTGTTGGCTAATTGCTTAAGTGATTTTTAAAATTGTTTTAATGAACCACACTGCAATTGGATTCTGTGCTATTTTTTCTATTAATAAGAGAAAGGTACATGAGTGTGTAAGAAAAAATAACATAGGTTATGATATGGAATTTGTAAGGAGGAAACAGATGCACGCAGCAGCAAGTTTGCCCTGGCCCAGGGATTTAAGCCACAGTGAAAGCTCGATTTCATTCCCTTCTTATTCCTTCCCCTTGCCTCATCTCAGGATTCTGCTCGGAGCATGTGTCATAGGAATGCGGCAGTTCAGAAGTCAATAAACCTCAGTGAGCTCATAGCTCTTATTATGTACAAAATCTAACAGCCCTGAAGTACCATGGGAGTGTTTACAGCCTGACAATAACATCTCTCTTGTTGCTGCTGATGCTAGTTCCCCTGGGTGTTGATAAGGTGTCGTCCTCCACACCTATCCCCAGACCCTCCCTTTATCCTGGCAGGCATGCGTCTGTGAGAAAGGATCTGGAGGGAATTACGAGGTTTTATGGGCTAATGTGTCTGCAAAGGTGAGAAAAATGAGAATGAGGTGGATGGCAGCTCTGATGCTACCTCTCCTTTACCCAGGAATCTAATAAAACAGGAATTGGGAGAGACAGGGTGAGAGAGGGACGAGAGGAGATCCACAACAACAGTGCTAGTAAGAGAGAGGAAATGAATGAAAGGCAAAAGGAGAAAGATTATCAAGACAAAGGGAAAGACAGAGAATGGCTATAAAAAGAGTTAGAAAATGAGAAATTGGGTACTATAAAGAGAAAGAACTGGAAATATAGAGATAAAAAGAAGTAGGGATCAAGAGACAGAAAGAGACAAAGTAGGGAGAAAATTAGAAATCGAATGTAAAAGAGAGAGAAAAGGAAGTTAGTAGGAAAGAAAGAGAAAGAGAAAAAAGGAGGATCAGAGAATAGTTACCTGGAAATTGTGTTTGGCAAGGTAGCATCAATATTCCATTTGCTCTCTCTGAAGTTAGCCCTTAGAGAAAATTCCAGGACTTCACCGATGAAGTCTGTACATCCTCTCTTATGTTCAAAATGCTTCTTAGGTAATAACTTCATTGATCTAAACCCTGGCTCAATTTGACACTCCATTTTGTACCTCACAACTTCAATGATTGAGCACTTAAGCTTTGTGGACTGTTACCCAAGTGTGACACCGAGCACTTGTCATGGTTTCTTCAGTTGTAAATGACTTTCACCCTCTGTGTCTCAAACTTTTAAGACTGCTATAAAATATTTTGCTATCTTGGGAGACCCATGGTCTACTGCTACAGTGCAGAAGAACTTGAGCAAGTTTGATGAGGAGGGGTCTATAAAAGAGTGTCCAGAAGGGAGACCATGGAAAGTGGAGTTTTGCACACGGCATAAATGTCTTAAAAATTTGACCTCCTTCCATTTCTTTGTCTTTGAGGTCTGAGAAATTTTTCTTACTTTGAGTTTCCTTATGGGCTCCGAATTGCAGACACTGCAAACAAAGGGCACTGCTTATATCAGGATGACACAGGTTGTGTTAACGATTCCTCCCACTATGCTCACACTTAAGTTGATGACGAGCACATGCTTAATTTTAACGTAGTATCATTCATCCGTCTTTTCCTTTATGATTAGTGGTGCCTGTATTCTGTTTTCAAAATTCCTTATCTGCTTCAAGGTCACCAAGAAATCCTCCTATGTATATTCATGGAGATTTATTGTTTTACCTTTCACACATAAATCTATAATCCACTTGGAATTTATTCTTGTATGTGGTGTAAGGTAGGAGGGGGGATCAAGTTGCATTTTTTCCTCACTTAAATATCTAATTGATGTAGCATCATTTATTGAAGATCGCCATTTCCCAATTGGTCTGCAGTGCTATTCTTGAATAAATGCATGGATCAATACTCTCTTCTGTTCCATTGGTTTCTCTATCCTTACACTAATACCACACATTCTAGCTTTACGAATAAGTCTTGGTATCTTATAGAATAAGTAAGTCCTCCACATTGTAAATCTTTGGATGTCTTGGCAATTGCATTTCCCTATGAATTTTAAATAAGTTTGTCAATTTCCATATAAACACACACCCACAGAAATCTGAGGGGATTTTGATTTGAATTTTACTGACTCTATCAATTAAGTTGAAGATAATATCTTTATCAAGCTTTCTCCATACCTTTTGCCTCTTTTTAATTCTTGATATATTTCAATTCCTCCATTTATTTAGGTCTTCTTTAGTTTCTCTCAATATTATTCCATTGCCTTGAATGTCGTCATTAGATTTAGTCTCATTTGATTTTATATGCTGTTGCATGCAATATCTATTTTTAAGTTTATTTTATGTTTGTTGCTGCTATAGAAGTATAATTATTTTTAAAATATTTTATATTTATCTTGTATCTTGCAATTTATTGCAATAATCTATAGATTTAAATAATTTGTCTGCATACACAATTATATTATTGCAAGAAATACAGTTGTAATTTTTGCCTTCCAATCCTTATACTTTGTATTTATTTTCATTGCCTTATTGTACTGGTTTGAACCACTAATAAAATTTTAAATATAAGTGGCATACCAGGCATCCTTATCCTGACCTCAGAGGGAAAGCTTTCAGTATATCACCATTAAGAATTATATGTTTTTGTAAGTTCTTAAGAGGTAACCTTAACTGGTTAAGAAATTTGCCTTCATTTGTTGGTTTTGCTTAGAGTTTCTAAAAATTATAAATGGATATAAAATAATTGTATGATTTTACTTCTTTATTCTGTC
Organism: Hylobates moloch; assembly: GCF_009828535.3. Taxonomy (NCBI): domain Eukaryota; kingdom Metazoa; phylum Chordata; class Mammalia; order Primates; family Hylobatidae; genus Hylobates; species Hylobates moloch. The sequence continues at coordinate 62,573,102 of NW_026652293.1, read as the reverse complement.
AAATGGTGATTTGCAGTGATTGATTTTCGAATATTAAGCTAGTTTTGCATTCTTGGAATAAACCCAACTTGATTATGATGTGTTATCTTTTTTAATGTATTGCTGGTTTGGGTTTGCTAATATTTTATTTGGGATTGTTGCACAATTCATGAGTGAGATTGGTCTATAAATTTCCTTTTTTAATACTGTCATTGTGGACTTTGGAATCAGGGTTACACTGGTCTGATGAAATAAGTTAATAGAAGTTCACTCTTTTTCTATTCTTTGGGAGTTTTTATCCTCTGTAGGTAAGCATTATTCTTCTTTAAATATGTGGTACAATTTGATAGTGAAGTCATCTGGGACTCTAGTTTTCGCTGTGGAAATGATATTTTAAAGTATTTTTTAAAGTAATATTTTGAGGTATAATTTACAAAAGGTAAAACATGCTCTTTTTAAGTATACAATTCAATGAGTTTTGACAAATGTATACAGTTGTGAATCAGTATCTAGAACATTTCCATCTGCCCAGAAAGTCTCCTATGTTCTTATTTAGTCAATTCTCTTCCTTTAATAGCAGTCTCTGGCAATTGCTGCTGTTTTCTGTCCTTGTCATTTTGCCTTTTCTAGAATGCCATATCCATAGAATCATAGTTTGTAGCCTTTTGACTTTGGCTCCTTTCACTGAGCATAATACTTATGGGATTCATCTAGCTGTCGCATGTGTCAGTAGTTTATTTTATTGCTGAGTAATAGTCAAGAAAGTGAATGTATGCAATTTGTTTGTCCATTCAGTAGGACATGGACTTTTGGGCTGCTCCTGGTTTGGGCTACTATAAAAAGGTGACTACAAACATTCATGTGCAGATCCTTACGTGGACATGCCTAGGAGCAAGCAGCTAGCAGTAGCAAATACCTAGGAATGGGATTGCTGCATCATTTGGGCAGGGTATGTTTAATTTTATAAAACACAGCCAAACATTTCTCCAAAGTGGCTATGCTATTTTGCATTCTCACCAGCAATGTATGAAAGTTCCTGGTGCTCTGCATCCGGTACCAACACTTGGTATTGTGTTTGTTTTTTTCTTTAACTGCCATTTTAGTTTGGGGATTTTAATATGCATTTTTCTAGCAAGGTATAATGATGAGTATCTTTTCATATGCAAATTGGCTACACATATTTCTTCTCTCGTAAAATATCTATTCACATATTTTGCCTGTTTTTTTTAAATGGAATTGCTTTCTTATAATTGAATTGAGTTGTTTATTTATTTTGAATATAGTCCTTTATCAGATATGCATTATGCAAATATTTCCCCCCAGTCTATAGCTTATCTTTTCATTTTCTTAACCGTGCCTTTTAAAGAGCAAACATTTTAACATTTTGAAGTCTAATTTACCAATTTTCTTTTTTATGGTTCGTGCTCTTAGTGTTTTATCTAAAAATATGTTGCCTAACCCAATGTCATAATTGTTTTCCTATATTTTCTTCTAGAAATTTTATAGCTTTAGCTTTTCCATTTAAGTCTATGATTTTGAATTATTTTTTGTATATGTTGTGAGGTAAATGTTCATGTTTTTTTAAGTATGTCAAAAAAGACATGTTTCTCCATTTCATTACCCTGATGCCTTGTTAAAATTCAATGGACTATATATGTATGGATCTATTTCTAGACACCCTGTTCATTTACATTGACCGATATGTCTATCTTTATTCCAAAATCACACTCTCTTGATTACTATAGCTTCATAGTAAAAATTGAAATCAGATATGAGGGTCCTCTAACTTTGTTGTTCTTTTTCAAAACTTCTGTATTCCAAATATATTTTATAATCACCTTGTTAATTTCTACCAAAGAAAAAACTTCTGCTAGGATTTTCATTGGGTTTGCTTTGATATTGTAATTTGTGTCCTCTCTCTATATATACATTTTTTGTTCTTGATAAGTCTGTCTAGAGATTTAGCAATATTATTATTTTTTTTAATAATCAAGTTTGGTTTCACTGATTTTCACTGTTATCTGTCTGTTTTGAAATTCATTTATTTCTTCTTTTCTTATTTCCTTCCTTCTGTTTGCTTGGGTAATTTGCTCTTCATTTTCAAGTTTCTTAAGGTAGACGATTAGATCATTGATTTGAAACCTTTGTTCAAATGTAACTATTTAATGCTACAGATTTCCCTCTTAGTGTGGCTTTATCTGTGTCCCACAAGTTTTGATATGTTTTGTCTTCATTTTTGTTCAACTCAAATTTTTTTCTTATTTCCTCATTTGAGTGCCCCTTTGACTCGTGTGTTATTCTGAAATGTGTTGCTTAATTGCCAAATATTTAGGGATTTTCAGATATATTTTCAGGATTTTTATTACGATTTCTCATTTAATTCTGTTCTTGTCAAAGAAGATAATTCATTAGATTTCTGTAATTTTAAATGTATAAGATTTATTCCATGACACAGAATATAATTCATCTTGGTGAGTGTCCCACGCATACTTGAAAAGAATGTGTATTCTGCTATTGCCCGAAGGAGCATTCGGTAAATGTCACTTAGCTCAAACTGTTGATAGTCTTGTTCAGCTTTGCTATGTCCTTATTAACTTTATGTTTACTTGTTCTTTTAATTATGTAGAGAGGAGTATTAAAGTCTCCAAATATGATTTTCACTTCTGTCAGGTTTTTCTTCATGTTTTTCAAGTTCTGTTTTTATGTGCATACCCAGGATTATGTCTTTTTGATAAACATATAATATTATTATGTAATGTCTCTTTCTAGCCATGGTAATATTCACTGTTCTAAAATCTAATTTTTCTAATACTAATATAGCCACTTCTACTTTTTTTGATCAGAGTTTGCATGGCATATCTTTTCCCATCCTTTTGCTTTTAGCCTACATATTTCTTTCTATTTAATTGGTTTCTCGTAGACAGTATATCATTGGATTTTGTTTTTCCATATTCAGTTGGACAATCTCTGCCTTTTAATTTGGGACATTAAGTCTATCTATATTTAATGGAATTATTGATATGGTTGGATTTAAATCAACTGTCTTGTTTATACTGTCCTGTTTTAATTCCTTTCTTTTCTGTTTTCCTGCTATTTTGTCTTTAAATTATATTGCATAATTCCACTTTATATTTACCATTGGCTTAAAATTATATTGCATAATTCCACTTTATATTTACCATGGGCTTATTAGTTATACCTCTTTTCTAATTTATTTAGTTCTTACTCTAGGGATTGCCATATTTACATTAAATTATCAAAGCTTACTTCAAATAATATTAGGATTCTTTGGATATAGCATAAGAACCTGGTAACATTATAGTTCTATTTTCTCCCTCCCATACTTTAAGCTGTTTTTGCCATACTATTGCATATGTTATAAACTCCAAAATTCACTGTTACTATTTTGCTTCAGACAGAATATTTTATTTTCAAAATATATTTCTTATAAAATAATACAAAGTAAGAAAAACTGTTTCATATTTACCTTTATTTTTACTATTTCTAAAGCTCGACATTTCTTTGTGTATTGCTAGAGCTCTTCATTTCCATCTGGTATCTTTCTGCCGCCTCAAGGACTTCCCTTAATATTTCTTATTGTCCAAGTCTCCAGGCAATGAGTTCTATTAGCTTTTTTGTCTGAAAAAAATTTTTATTCTGCCTTCATTTTTCAAAGACGTATTCACTGGATATAGAGTTCTAAGTTGACTTTTTTCTTTCAGTACCTTAAAGAAGTAGCTGCATTGTCTTCTGGTTTGTCTACTTTCTGACCAAAGTCTGCTTGATATTCACATCTTTTTTCCACTATATTTAATGTTGCTTTTTCCTTTGACTGCTTTCAAGATTTTCCCTATATCTTTGGTTTTCAGAAGTTTGACTATACTGTATGTGTGTGCATGTGTGACATCCTCCTTGAAATGCTTTGAATTTTGTATATCTTTGCTTTGTCACTTTTCATTAGTTTTTAAAAATTCTCAGTCATTATCTCTTCAACTACTTCTTATATCTGTTTCTCTATCTCCTCTCCTTCTAGAATTCTAATGATGTATTTTTATTCCATTTGATAACTGTCTCACAGCTCTTACTGTTCTGGGTTTTTTAACTCTTTTTTTTTCTTTTTGTCCTGTTTTAATCATTGACCTATCTTCAAGTTCACGGTTCTTTCCTCAACAATGATGTCCAGCTTCCCTTTAAGTCTGTAAAAGGAATTCATCTTTGATATCATGGGTTTCTTTTAAACATTTCTAGCATTTCCATTTGATTTTTTAAAAATCATTTCCACCTCTCTGCTAAAATTCCCCATCTGTTCATGCAAGTTGTCCACCTTTCCCAACAGATCTTTTAATTTATCAGTTATAGCTATGATAAAGTCCTATCTGATAATTCTTTAACATCTGGGTCTGGGGCGGAGCCTGCAATGAGCCGAGATTGCGCCACTGCGCTCCAGCCTGGGTGAAAGAGCGAGACTCCGTCTCAAAAAAAAACAAAAAACAAAAAAAACAAAAACATCTGGGTCATTTGTTAGTCTGTTTCTGTTGATTGATTTATCTCTTAACAATGAAGTCTTTTTATTTGTTCATTTGTTTAGCTTTTGTATGTTTTATAACTTTTCATCAAATGAAGAATATTTTATTAAGAAAAACAGTAGAAACAAAGATAAATAATATTTATGCCTGAAAATGGATCATTTCTTTTCCTGTCAGCCCATCAGTGTGTGTGTGTGTGTGTGTGTGTTAATCTAGTCAGTTGTTCAGCTAGGTTGTTGCTATAGTCACCTTAGGGGCACCCAGACTTCTATCTCCTCCAGTGGAGAGCAGGTGGTTTTCTTCATATTGTGGTATCTATGGTGCTAGTGGATTTTTCCAAATGTTCCTGTTTCTCTCTTAGCTTTCGGTGACCACAGAAGGGTCTTTTACTTGCTCCTTCCCCAGTGGTAGACTGACCTTGTGTGTTACTTGGTATGAGGCTCATGGTGGAGGCAGGGGGGGTGTTCTTGATTATCCTCAACCAGCTTCTGTCTTTAGCAGGCCCTGTGTGTTTGGACCACCTTGGGAATGGAAGTGTCTCATTGTTATCATTCTATCTTCCCCACCTCAGGACAGCCAAACCGTGCCTTGCATCTGGTTGGGTCTTTCGGACCAAGTGCTATGAGAGTTTTCTACTCTTCCTCCAGAGGCAGATAGGTGTGCTTCTACCCCTCCCCGACAAGTGGTGAATCTCTGCCTGTTCTCCAGAAATGGGAGGGTTTCCTCTTCTAGCAACTTAAGGCTTATACCTCTTATGAGACAAGGATCTGGGAAATGGACAGGGTTTTGTTTCTGTCTCCCAATAGCAGCTGATTACTTCTGGCATGCCTACACCACTAAGTGTGGCTGTCTCTAGTTTTCTGCCCTGCCCCCTATATTTCTTGTGTGTATCCAGTGGAGACTCATGGATAAGAGCTTGAGTACAGACTTCCCCTTGAGTGTGGAACTCCAGATTATTCTGAACTGTCATGATAGTCTACACTTGGCCTTTATGAATTTGTTAAAAGTTTCTGCTTTCCTCTTATCCACTTTTATGATGGCGGCTTTTGGATTCTGCTGAAGGTGAAACAGTTTGTTTGAACTATCTCTCCTTAAAGGGGCTCATCACTCTGGAATTCATTCTACCTGTTTTCCTGGAAAACTCAGCTCTTTGACGGGCTCGAAAAAGTTATCATTTTGTAGATTTACCTGCCTTTTTCTCATTGTTATGGTAGGAGTGACATTCTCTTGTGGCTTTCTACAAACTGAATAGAAATAGATCTCCTAGGGAAGGTGGAAGGTTTTTCATTCAAAAAATCAATTTCTTTAGTAGATAGAGGAACATTAAAATTGTCTTCTTCATCTTTGGTAAGTTTTATTTTTCATTAATTTGTTCATTTCCTCTAAATTTTTAACTTTTGGCATAAAGCTGTTCATAACACTCTAATGTTATCTTAATTTTTAATAACTTAGACTCAGCAGTAATGTTGCCTTTTTTATTTGTGATATTGGTTATTTGTTTTTTTTTTTAACTTGTTCAATTTTATTAGACTTTTCAAAGAACCAACTCTTGGCTTTGGTGACTTTCTGTATTTTATACATATTTTTTGTATTTTTAATTTTTTTCTCATCTAAATATTCAATTTTTCTAATTTCCTTGGATTTAATTTGCTGTTTATGTTATAACTTCTGGTGATATAGCTTATTAATTTTCAACATTATCTTTTATAATATATGCATTTATAGCTACTGTTTCCTTCCATGCATGGTTTAAGTACATTTTATAAGCTTCTATATGTAATGTCATCCAATTCACATATTCCCATTGTGATTTCTTCTTTGACCCATAGAATATTTAGAAGTATATTTATTTATTTTCAAACTAATGAGAATTTTCTATTTATCTTTTCTGTTATTTATTTATAGCTTAATTAGCTGGTCATCAAAGAACATACCCTGTATTATTTCAGTCCTTTAAAATTTGTTCACACTTAAAGTATGAAAAATCTAGCACATGGTAAATTTCTGTATTTGGAAGAATATTGTTATACACAGTTGTTATTGAGTAGACTGCTTTATGTATGTACACATATACACATATTAATTTGGTTAAGTGTATTCCTTGTTTTGGCCACTTCTATCTCTTTACTAATTTTTTTTTTCTACCAATCACGGAGAGGGCTGAATTAAAGTCGTCCATTATAATTGTGAATTTGCCTATTGTCTTGTGGTTAGTTCAGTCAAATTTTACTTTGTACACTTTGAAGCTATTTGGTATATCAAGATTTAAAATTGTTTTAACTTTGTGGGAATCAAACCTTTTATTAGTTCTGAGTAGAATAGATTTTTTTTTTAAAGAGAGGGTCTTGCACTGTCACCCAGGCTGGAGTGCAGTGGCACAATCATAGCTTACTGCAGTCTTGAACTCTTGGGCTCAAGCAATCCACCTGCCTCAGCCGCCTAAGTAGCTGAGACTACAGGCACATGCCACCATGCCTGGCTAATTTTTTAAATTTTTTGCTGAAATAGAGTCTCGCTGTCTTTGCCTAAGCTGATGGCAAACCCCTGGCTTCAAGTCATCCTCAAGCCTCAGCCTCAGATTACAGATGATAGCCACCATGCCTGGCCCCTAAGTACAGGATAGATTATCCTTAGTCCCACTATTCTGAATTATTGTTTGATCAACCCAACTACTGAGCTCTCTTGGACTCCGAACTCAAACTCCTTGGGTTTAAATATGGATTCTGTGTGTCCTTGGGCAAATTACTTAAATTTTTTGTAGCTTTCTTTCATTAGTAAAACATATATAACAGCGTTACTATGAGGATCAAATCAGCATGTTAATTAACTGGTATCTAGCATATGGTAAAAGCTCAAAATAAATGTTAGCTACTAATATTCTTTACTTGATTAATCTGGGCATGCAGTTTGACCTCAGCTTCTATTTCAGAACAGTTGAAAATCAATGACAGTTTCAATAGTAAGCGACTTTCTGATTTTGAAGATGAAGCACCTCAACTTGGATAGGCAAAGATGAACTCTTTCCTCAAACTGCATGACTTAGATGACATGAAAATAGCTTTAGAATAGTATATGTTGGGTTTTTATAAGTCATATTACAGTGACAAATTGCGTCCAGGAATCTCAGTTTGCTTATCTCTAAAATTGGGTTATTATAATGCTGGCTTTGCTTGTTTTACGGGGCCATTATGAAGTCACAGCCAAAAAAGTATTTTAAAAATTGTAAAGTGCAATGGGAATGTGGGTGTGATTTCTGTGGTCATTTATTAATGTCGCATATCAGATAATTCCTGAATCTTATTTAAAATAGGAGGATCAGAAGTCAAATTATAACGAGTGTATGGGCACATGTGCACACACACACACACACACACACACAGAATTTGCTTGCTAAAAGGAGAAAGTAGTATCTGCCAGCTGATTTAAATCTTTCACTTGAATAGCTCTGCCCCAGTAGTCCTTGCTGCCAGCAGCTCCTTTTGCAGCGGCTGAAGTAGAGCCTGGCGGAGTTGTCGAGTTGTTGGGTTATTGGATGCCGACAGGCCTGGAGCAGAGAAACTCAATTGTTCTAACGTTCTCACTCCTTCTCAGGGGACTGTGGCTGTCAGTGGAGTAACGAGAAAGAGGAACAAAGATGGGAAAAGACCAGCAGCTATTTGTGAGGCTGTGGCCATTCCTGCCTCCACCCCCAGACCACCTGCTGAAGGGAGAGATGTTAAAAAGAACCACGTTTCCATTCCTCAAAGCCAAACAAACACAGAGAGTCGGCTGAGCCTCTCTAAATCAGTGACTGCCAGGGGAGTAAAATGCTGAACCCACCGAAAGGCCACATCTGTCAAATAAATCCATGGTCTGAGAGTCAAATCAAAACAGATGTGGTCCCACAGCAGGGTCCCCTCCCATGGAGAGACACCTCTACCTCGGTCCTACCCAGGGCCCTTTCTCATTGAGAGATCTGGCCAGGTTATGAAAACCATTTAGTTTCATGGTGACTCCTCTTCAGTGATTCTGGCTGGAGCCCAGCCCTCCTCAGGTCACTTATCCACACCATCTTAGGGAGCCCAACCCACTCTTAGCCTAAAGCCATCAGTGAAAGGGCAAACTCAGGGACTGCAGTCAGTTAGACTCAACAGCTCTCATCCCCCAGGTCCTGTCCACAGGCTCAGTGTGCTATGTCCTGCCCTGCCCATGCTGGGGTCAAGAAAGCAAGTTCTGCTCATCCTCAAGGCCCAGCTCAGCCGCCCCCTTCTCCAGAGGCTTCCTCCTTCCCCCAGGACAGACCTGCTACTTATTTGCCTCTTCCCACAATACTTTTTTGAAAATCTCTTCCACAGACAGCCCCAGGGATCCACCCGCTGGCCTCAAGGATCTGTGCTGTGATGAACAGTTTCAAGCCTGTGTTCCTTGCTAACCTAGAAAAACCTTAGGTGACATCCCTGGGCTGTGGCCTGTAAGACAGTGCTCCCTAAATCATTGCTAGATCAACGCTGGGTAAGTATCATCTCCCTCCTTGGAGACGTTAGCATTCAAATTACTCACAGTCCTTCACTCTTGCATTTCCTAGATGAGTTGTCAACATTTATCTTGCCTGCACTTGCATACCATTTATTTATCTCATCATCCCCACCATCAGTCCAAATATACTACTAATACTGCTATCTTTAAGGTGCACATTGACATCTAATCTCAGCTCTCACCTTGATCTCTCTGAAGCATTTGGAAGTGTGGACACTGTGAAATTCCATCTCTTTCTTGAGACAGTCTCCACTCTTACCTTCCACAAAATTATTCACTCTCCACAAATACTTATTAAAAACTTAACATGTGCCCGGCAGTGTTCTGGGTCCCTGGGATACATCAGTGAAAAGAAACAGGCAGAAAAGAACCACCATCCTCACAAAATTTCCATTCTAGGGGTGAGGGTGGGGGAGTGAAGGGCTGGGAGGGGTGAGGAGAGTAGGAATCTGACAGAAAATAAACAATAAATGTAATAAATGAATAAAAGATACGGTATTGTAGAAGGTGTTAAGTGCTATGAGAAAGACAAGTAAGAGGAAATGATAGGTAGGTAGAGAGCTGGGGAGTTTGCAGGTGGTCTTCATGAGAAGCCTCATTATAAAAATGACATCAGAGCAAAGATGTGAATGATTCCTGGGGAATCACCAGAGGTTTGGGGGGAAAGCAAAGTTGGTTTGCTAAGGCGCTGACTGAGGAGCAGCATAAAAACAGCATGGAACAGCCTAGAACAATCTGGAACAGCCTAGAAGAGCCTGGAGCAGCCTAGAACAACCTAGAACAGCCTGGAGCAGCCTGGTACAGCCTAGAAAAGCCTAGAACAGTCTAGAACAACCTGGAACAGCCTAGACTAGCCTGAAGCAGCCTGGAATGGTCTGCAGCAAACTGGAACAGCATAGAACAGCCTGCATCAACCTGGAAGCTCATAAGACTGGGTGGATGATGGGGGAAAGATTAGCGAAAGGTAAGTCCTGAGAGGATGGCCTCACAGGCTTCTGTCAAGACTTTGGCTTTTACCCTGAGTAGACTAAGGAGCTACTGAGGGCTCTGTGAGGAGCTGAGCTGTCTAAATGCTGCTTGCTCTGACTTCTGTGCCAAAAACAAATGGTGGGACATGTTGGGGATGAGAGCCAGGACAGCCCTCAGGAGCCTCTGCAGACGAATGGCTAAGCAAGGCGGCAGCAGAGGTGAGAAGCATTGGGATTCCAGATACAGCTTGAGGACAGAGCCAACCCCATGTAGTCTTGGATTCCCCTTATCTTTCAGTCCTTTGCTTCCATCTCTCTTCTTTCCTGCTCCCAAGCCTGCTATCTTCTCTTTCTCACTGCACTCTCTTCCTTGGTAAACTCGCTTACTTAGGTGACTTACCTACACTCTCACAGCTAGGCAGGGAAGACTCCCCTTTTCTTCCACTTCTAAGACAACATAGGTTCCATAGGTGGAATGCCATGACCAGTCTTTCTAGCTCTTGAATATAGTTTCAGACCAAGAACCCGGGTAGCTTTGTTCTCAACCCCTGAGCAAGCCAGCTCTGTCCTGTCCTAAAAACAGAACCAACTCTCTGGACTCCAGCTTAGAATAAGGAAGACAATACTTCACAGAGTGCATTCTTATTTACTAACCTATTATTTAGTTAGACTCCAGCAACAACCCTGAGATATAGGCAAGGCAGGAAGAATTACATCCTCTCAGGCATTAGTAAACTAATAGATTGAGTGACTCATCCAAGGATGAAGTCAGTGAGCAGCGGGGACAGGACTACAGCTCAAATCTCCTGGTTCCCATCAACAATACCTGCTTTCCAATCCCTAGAATCCCAGACCCTTTTCACAACAAGGAGTCTCATAAAGCAGAAATAAGAGCACCCCAGTTTTCTGTGCATTCTGGCAACGAAGTAATTGTGAAACTGAGACAACTTCTCAGGACTGCTCCACATTGCCCTGGAGCTCAGGCTCAGCTGCAGTCCCTGAAAGAGCTCCCAGTGAGGGCGCCCCTTCCTCCTGCAGCTCTGTGAGAAAAGCGAAACCCTGCCAGCCCGGATGTGAGCCCATCTTGCCATTGACAGGGCTCTTTCCCCCAGGGTAGTCTTTATTTTGCTATTAACTGAGGGAAATGAGATAGCAGCTCAAGTTTTCCTCCGTGAGTTGAGAGTACAGATGTGCCGCTGTCTGGTGGAGCCGGATGCTCTGTGGTCGTTAATGGCCTTCAAACTGAATGGATAATGAAGGCTGACTAAGATGCTAAGCTTAGGCTAGAATTAATTTAGAATTTGAAATGGGGAGAAACTTTGGTTGTTTCAAGCTAGTCAAACCAGAGGCTGCCTTAGGGCAGTCATTCCTTCTCACATTCCCATTAAAACCATGTACCTATAAAAAGGTAGCTCCATGTCACCACAGTGGTGACCTTTCTCTCTGACTCATTTCCCATTATGAGCACAATTAGCGTGCAGCGTGTGTCCTGGGAGATTAACGATCTGCTGGAGGGAAGAAAGAGGAACTTGGGGAATGGATCTGGGTGTAGTCAGAGCTCGCCTCTCCCTAGGAGCTGCCTTGGTGCTGTAAAGGTAAACATCCAGGTGCTGGTTGGACTCCTGGCTGGACTCAGCCTCCATGGCAGGTGGTCCTCCTGGGGTAGGGATGGGGTTGCCGCTGATGTGCACAGCAGGTTGAGGAGAAGCACCTTCCAGGGGCCCATAGTTCTTCTGGAGTGGACAGAAGCACCCAACTCCCAGCCACAGCACCTGGGCTGCTGCCATAACGGTTATGTCTCTGAGACAGAGACCTTCACAGGAAGAATTTCCTCTTTCCCTCAGCCAAGTTGGTACTCTTAGCACTTTCTAGAACTGAAAGAGAGAATTAAGTGAGAAGATACCCTCTTTTATCCCATGAAAGAATCGAATCAAATATTCTTAACAATGGAGACTGTAAAGTTAGACATAACTCCGAGGTTTGTGGTCTAAAAGACAGGGATGATGTGAAAAGAACTTGAAACAGAACAAAGAAGTAAATAGCTGTGCTGAACCCATTCAAACAGTGTGGCAGCCAAGTTGGAGATCAGTGAAATGAGATCCTGTATAACATTAAGAGTAGGTGACACAGCCAGGGAGAACACCCCGTTTGGAGAATGTTAGCAGAGTGACTATAAAACTGGATCAGCCTGACAGGCAAGGTTACCAACAAGAAGCAAGACAACATTCCGGCCAGAAATCCACTGGTCTTAAAAACTCCTCAGCTGGGACAGACAACCACAAAAGTTGTGTGAGAAGATAATCCAGAAGTTGTTTGAAATGACAACTGTTTCCTTAGTAGGAGAACACCTTTCAAACACCAGATTTGAATTTAGAATACTTCAGAGGAATCAACGCATAGTAACATTATTTCGTGGTTAAGTTGTTGAGATACAATTTTCCATGGGTCTCTCATATTTCTGCATGTCTTGTGAGCAGAGGGTGTTTTTCTGAACAGCTTTGGAGGACAGAGATGGTGCCCTTCAAGAACAAAGGGCAGGTTGGTTTGCTCTCTGATATGATAAAGATAACGTCTCCCTCCAATGCAAAGGTCAAGTGGACTTACTGCCTATTATAAAAGATTCCAGATCTCTAAGCTTGGGGTTCCTCTCCTGTAACCCATTGCATGTAAAGATGTGTCTGGGCTCTTCACATCACCCTATGAGAACTGGGACTTGGGGAACTGGTGTAAATGCTGATACTCTGTCTACTACTATTGATGTAACAAAGTTCTTTGTCTCTGATCCAGGATCTCATGTCTTTTGCCAGCTTCGATGAAAGTTGTTAGTTGGAAAGCAGAGTGAAATCTCAGGCTCTACAATTCTTGACATAAGTATTTTATTCATTTTTGGTATCTATGTTCTTGAAGTACTTAAGAGATTTGGGGCTATGCAAGTAATAGACCAACTTTGTGGTTCATATTAAAATTAAGTGATTTAAACTCATGATTTTTAATTTGAAATTATTGAAGTTTATAAACAGTATGGGAACATTTAGAAAGACCTGGATTCATTCTGTTTATAATTGTAATCCATTAAATTTATGAAAATTACCTGAGAAGTCTGGAAAAGTTTGGTTTAGCCGTCAGGCAATTGAAGTACCTAAACAAGGAAATAAAATAAATTTATAAATCTTACTTTAAATGTTTGAATGAGTTAAATAACTCAGTTTGTGTTGGGACCAAGTTCTTTAAGACTGCCTTAAATCATTTTGTTAAAAATCTTAGATTGATTTCCACTTCTATGTAGAGAGTTAGAAGGTATATCACCTCTACCCTAACAACAAGAATATGACAAATGAAATACAAAATGATAATGTTCCTTGAACTCATCAGAGGACTGACATCAGAGGTCAACTAAGTGACTAGAATTCCAAAGAAGGACAAGCCCCTCCAAAGACAGGAAGCATGAGGGCAGGCTCATCAGTGTCAGAGCAGGGGAGACCAGCACAGACACCTTACAAGCAGGTAAGGCAAAGTCAGCTAAAATGCCAGTTGGTTGGAAGAGGCCAGAAACAGTGGAAGCCAGAAGGCAATGGAAGGCTTTTAAAGTCCTGATAGACATCTTCTGTTAGTAGAGATTTCCACACCTAACAAATATACATTTTTAAATGGAGGTGAAATAAAGACTTTTTTCAGGCAAATAAATGCTGAGAGAACTCATTGTTAGCAGCCCTCATCTGTAAGAAATATTAAAGGAAGTTTTTCAGACAGAAGGAGTATGATGCCAGTCAGAAACTTAGATCTATACAAAGAAATGAACTTCAGAAATGGTGAATATAAAGGTCATTTTTGCCTATTATTAATTGCCTTAAAAAATACTTGACTATTTGCAGGGACTGATAAACTTTCTTTCTATAGAGGACCACATAGTAGATATCTTAGGCTTTGTGGGCCCATGGTCTCTATTGCAACCATTCAACTCTGCCATTGTAGCCTGAAGGCAGCCATGCAAACAAATGGCTATATTCCAATAGAACTTTATTTACAATAACCAGTGGCAGGCTGGAATTGGCACAATCACAAATCAGTGTGCCTATCACTGGCCTAAAGCAAAAATGCTCACAAAGTACTCTACTCTAGGGTTTATGACAACAATAATAAAACATATGGGAGTATACTCTGTAAAGTTCTTGCACTTTGAATGAAATGGCATAATATTTGAAGTTAGACTGTGATAAATCAAATATGTACACAGTAAACTCTAAAGCAACTAAAAATAAAAAGAATAGTATAACTAATAAACTGAGTACAGAGCTAAAATGAAAACATAGAATGCTCAATCTGAAAAGCAGGTAAAAAAAGAAGAAAAAGGCAACGAGAAACATGTGAGTCTAATAGAAAACAACCAGCAAAATGGTAGATTTAAATCTATCGTTATAAATATTTGTACTGATACAAACCATATCAATACATGTATCACATGTAAATGGTCTAAACATCCAAATTAAAAGGCAGAGATTGTCATATTGAATTTTTTTAAAAAAACTGTATGCTGTTTACAAGAAATATACTTTTAATATAAAGAAAAAATTTAAAAGTAAAAACATGGAAAATGATATATTATGAAATCACCAATCAAAAGAACGTTGGAGTAACTTTGTTAGTATCAGACAAGGTAGACTCTGGAACAAAGAATTAATACCAGGGATCAAAAGTAACATTACATGATGATAAAGGTGTCAATTCACTGAGGAAGGAAAGCTTTTAGATTCTCTGGGTCCCATTCAAAACTGGAAGCCAGTAAATGAGTTGGAATAATATTTCTAAGTGTGATATATGCTATCTTCAAAATCTGAAGTGTTCTAAAAAGTGTTATGCCTTTGTCTTACAGCTTGGAGGGGCTATCCTGAAATGCCCCTAATCATTGGACCTCTAAAAACTTTGCCAAAGTAGCAGGTCCCTGGAGATTTTAGAGTGTATCTCCTATGCTCTGTTGCATATAAATCCTACCAGGGTATTCAGAATACTTACCATTTCCTGTTAAGTGGGTTTGCTTACCATGATGTCCTCAATATGGTGGACTAACAGAATGTTCTGCAGAATATCTAGACAACCAAAGTCCTTTGAATTGTATTTTGACAAACAATAGGAAATTCAGAGCTCTAGGCCAATGCTGTGAATGTATGTTGTTTTCTATTCCTAGTAAAGGCAAGTTGCTTCTGATCCTCTCTCCTAATAGAAATTTAAGAAAATGCGTCTGCCATGGCCGGGTGTGGTGGCTCATGCCTGTAATCCCAGCACTTTGGGAGGCCAAGGTGGGCAGATCATCTGAGGTCAGGAGTTCGAGACCAATCTGGCCAATGTGTTGAAACCTCGTCTCTAAAATACAAAAATTAGCCAGGCATGGTGGCACGTGCCTGTAATCTCGGCTACTCTGGTGGCTGAGGCATGAGAATTGCTTGAACCCAGGAGGCGGAGGTTGCAGTGAGCCAAGATCATGCTAGTGCACTCTCCAGCCTGAGCTACAGAGCAAGACTCTTGTCTCAAGGAGAGAGAGAGAGAGAGAGAGGGAATGCTTCTGGCAGATTATTATACTTGGTGATAGATGTTGTGTTGATCTATTCCAGCACTCGTAACTGTGGCTACCACTTGGTTGATTTGTCAGTAGTCCATCTTCATCTACAATGTGCCATCTCATTTTTGTGTAGTGGGACTAGTAAATTATTTAGGGATATGATGGGGACCATCATAATGTCTGCCTTCCTTGAGCCTTGGAGGGTGGCGTTCTAATCCAGAAAGAGACAGTATTTCTGATTTTCTATCTTGGCTGGGGTGAGGAATTTTTGAGAACTTCCACTAGGCATTTCGTAGCATCATGGCTCTTATTTTATAACAGATTGTCCCACTGTTAAGTATGTCTGTTTCGACTATGAACTCAGAGACCAGGAAAATGAACAGCAGCTAGGGCATAGATCCATTGGCCTCACTATGAGACAGATTTGAAGCCAGGACTTTCGTCACATCAACAGAGGCTGTTATGATGGCACTGGTCTCATGGTATCAGCTTTAGCTCCGATCTTGTGTCCACAGCTCTTCAAAGATCTGAGTCCTCAGGAGAAATGCCCATAGATCTTTTTGGTAATAGATAGGGGGTATCACTACTGTGTATGCTTAATGTGGCAATACAAGGTCATTTCTCAGGGGTACCCAGCCTCCCTTTCAATACAGGCTCTGGGTCTGATAAGTGGCTCAGGTCTGGAAACTGGGCAAAGGTTCAAGATTTTTCACTACAGCAGCTGACATCAGCCTTCTGCTCATCAGCTTTTGATCTTTAGTTACATGGTTCAAACAATATGTTCCAGTCTCACTGCTAGGAACACCACAGTCTATTAGTTACTACTCCCTGATTCCTGCAGATAAGAGCCCAGATTGTCCTTCTAACTTTGCTGCTGTTACAATCATTTGTCTACTTTGCCTTTGATGGGTAAGTGCTGCCAACTGTGCTGTGCCCTTCTTGAATCCCATCATACCCAATGACACTAAGAGGAAGCCCAGACCCATAGCAGCCTAGAAAGGTCAATCACCGGAAGTTTCTCAACAATGTTGACGGCCACCTAACTGACATTTTCCTTATATTGCTAATGGAGAGCAAACCCTCTGGGCTCTCCCAGAGCTGGTTAATTGGCAGATTCTCTGGGCTTACATAGTAAATCTATTTTTGTATGCCTACCTCGCTAGACATTCTACCCTTTCTGCTGCAAAGGCAGTTCTGGCATTAACAAGAGGTCATTATTGTTTCCAAGCTGTAAGGCACTATCTTGGCAGTGCATCAGGACTGGCTTTAGGTGTTCTTGCCAGGACACTACATCCTGAGCCACAGGAGACAGCCCACATATCCATAAACTCTCCTTCAGTCCAGCATTCTCAAAATTCAGCCCCAAACATGTCTTCCTGGGTCATGTTGGTACACATTAGCTAGATGCTACATCCCTTTCTGAAACAATGACAGTACTTCTCTCATCTAACATTCCGAGGTATGTACCAATTATTGGCCTAAACAGGGATTGGCAAACTATGGCCCATGTGTCAAATATTGTGTGTTTTTGTAAATAAAGTTCTATTGAAATACCCATTCATTTACGTATTGTCTATGCTGCCTTTGTGATACAATGGAAGAGTTGAATCATTATGACAAACACTGTACAAACCACAAAGCCTAAATTTTTTGCTGTCTCTTTACAAAATAAATCTGCCCACCCCTGGTCTAGAAGCTGTGAGGGCTGGTAGAGGAAATCTTGAGAAGGGCACTCATCATCGCAGAAAGCCTCTGCCTCAAGTGAGGGCTTTGTATGGTCTTGGGGTAAGGGAAGTCTTTTTCTCTCTGCAAGGGAAGTGGGCCACTTCTGCAAGCCGAGAGAGTTCCAGGGAATCTGAGGATTGAAGGTTCTCAAGCACATCTACCTGAAAGTCCTCATTTCAGGTCCTCAGATCTCTTCCTCCTTATCAGCCCCTTGACTTTGACACAGAACATTTGCTGGAGGCATAAATTCAGACTTTGCTATTCTTTTATCAGATCATAAGCTTAATTTTCAGCAAGTTGTGCCATCCAGTTACAGAGCCTGGTTAATTGGTAGATTCTCTGGTCTTACATAATAAATCTATTTTTGTATGCCTACCTTGCTAGACATTCTACCCTTTTTGCTGCCAAGGCAGTTCTGGCATTAACAGGAGGTCATTATCGTTTGCAAGCTGTAAGGCACTATCTTGGCAGTGCATTAGGACTGGCTCTAGGTGTTACATGCTGTCATAGAGGTTTTCTGGCTTCTAATTCTGTGCTTGCTTTGATTGTTAGCCGACTCAGGCTGGGCTATTTTCTCCCTTCAGGGCATTGATGCACCTAACAATCATCTCCACCACACTTGTATGTGCTGTCACCACCATAGCTCTCAAATGCTAGTGATATTATTGCACAAGCTGGTGCATCCTCTAGCACTTGCACTTCTTCCTGTACCAACCAGGCTCCAGCCCAGCCAGGAGTTTTAAACCACATTAGTTATTTTTACAGAGAGAATTTAATACCGAGAATTGAGGAACCAGACAGGTCTAAATGGGCACACTGAGATAGGGTGAACGACCATCCCAGTTTGCCCAGGACTGTTCTAGTTTTAGCACTTAAAGCACTGTGCTCTGGGAAAAACTTTAGTCTCAGGCAGACCAGGACTGCTGGCCACCCTCACTGAGGTATCACAGAAATGGTAATGGCAGGAAGCAGCTCTCATCCCAGTATGGGGGGGCACACAGGAAAGATTTTGTCTAAGTAGAGGGCACCAGCTAACTGGTGCTTGTATCCCTGAGGGGTGCCATGAAGCTGGTTTGGGCAAAGCCATTAACTGGAACAAATTGTTGCTATTGGAACCAAGTGTTGTGAGTGCAAAAGTGATGCATCATTGCTGGGATGAGCCTGACACCAGAGGAAGGGAGGAGGCGAGAAGGAGCATGTCCCTTCTTTCTTTTCTAGCCTCCAGTTTTCTTCCAGCTTCCCATTGCCCCCTGCCCCAGAGCCTAACTGGGAGCCACTAGCAGGGCAGAAATGTGGTAGGAATTCCTAGCCTCAGCATCAGAGAGCAGTGTACCAAAGACCCGCGTCCACCCTGGCATGCCGGCTGCTTACTGGGTGGAGCTGCAGTAGCTTTTCACCAAGTGAAGACATTCTTAACAGTTACGATGCATGCCAAGGGGTCATCACTACCCACTTACCACCAAAAACCGGGGCCTTGTTGCCCTCTGAGCAGCAAAGGATCCAAGAGTAGAATCCCACAAAACTCTGCTATCAAGGCTGCTTCAAACACCAGCTGTCTTAGTTTGGGGGGCCCCCAAAGCAGAACCCAAGGCAAAGATTTGAGCACAGTGATTTATTTGGAAGGTGGATGGGGCAAATAAAGATAGGTTATTGAGCCAGCTGGCACCACAGGAGACTGTAGGGTTGGTCTGGGCTGGGTCCAAGTGGGCTGCTTTAGGTTCCAGATGACAGAGCTGGGGGAAAGAAGCACATTCCCCATTTCTTCAAGAAACTCAGCCTACCTGCAGGAATGCAAGGAGCACCTCAGAGGCTTTAGACCGTGGGGAGGAACCCCACGCAGGCTGCACCTAAGGCAGGGGCACGCAGCTCACATCTGCCACAGCTGTGATGAGGGGCCTCCACTGGATATCTGGCCATGGCACACAGCAGCCACCACCAAAAGGGCAGGAGGAGGGAGACATGATATCTGAAGTCAGCTTGAGTGAGGATCCTGAGATGCTGAAGAAATTGGGAGAACGTGGCGGATAGTGGGCAGTGCCTTAGTTTGAGTTACCCCCACAAGCAATCCCTGGGAAAGGACTCAAGCACACGTTGCTTCTTTGGGAGGTGAAGGAAAACATCATTAGGGGAGTAGTGAAATGAGACCTGAAAGGGGATGCGGCCTGTACAGGGCGTGTTATCACAGCAGCCATGGCTGTGGGTAATAGGAGCCTAATGCCACAGGGAGCTGGGAGCCAGCAGAAAACACACACCTTGTGGGTGGGAGAGGCTTCAGTGTTTCCGTGCAGGATTCAAAGATTGCTTCTGTCATTAATTCTCCTCCTGGACTGCCTTGCCTGAGGGCAGAATGACCTTCTGTGGCTACAGAGAAAGGAGTCAGGCAAAGAGATGCAGCTCTGGGTCCCAGAGTCCGCTGGAGCACACTGAAGCTGGAGTACACTGAAGTGTAAGATGGGGCTGCAGACAGAGACTGGGCAGCCTCTGCTCCAGGGAGGCCAGACAGCAGATTCCATGAGAAGAATAACTCCCATTCCTCATGCATGAGACCCTCTGCTAAATGCTTCCCGTTCACCACCTCCAGAAATCCCCCCAAGCCAGGACACCAGCAGTATTACAGGTGGAATATCCCTTATCCGACATGCTTTGGTCCACAAGTGTTTTGGATTTTTTCAGATTTTGGAATATTTGCATATATATAATGAGATATCTTGGGGATGGGACTGAAGTCCAAACGTGAAATTCATTTATGTTTCATATACACCTTATATGCAGCACATAGCCCAAACGTGATTTTATGTAATATTTTAAATATTTTAGTGCATGAAACAAAGTTGTGACTGTAACCTGTCACATGAAGCCAGGTTGGAATTTTCCACTGGTGGTGTCATGTTGATGCTCAAAAAGTTTTGGATTTTGGAGCATTTTCGACTTTGGATTTCTAGAGTAGGGATGCTCAACTGTATTATTATTTTCATTTTACAGATAAGAAAACGGAGGCTCCCAGAGATTTGACAACCTGCCCACAGCAATGACCAAATCAGACTTGGTGCTAGGTCTGCACCTCCCCAAAGCCAGCGTGTTTGTGTGCTCTGCTGCCACTGCCACCCGCTGGCCCTGCACATGATGTGAACCGTCAGGCAGACCTGGAGTTCTGTCTCCTGGGTGGGCTGCTTGCCAACACCAGGGTGGCTGACCCCTGCCTGTATCAGGTGCTGCAGTGTTGACTCTCTTCGTGTGATGTTGAGCAGGTGGAGCTGGTTGTGCTGAGCCTGAGAAAACATCCAATGTGCCAAACTTTCTTGTGTGTTTCCCTCTGCTGGTTATTTAGTAAGCCCAGGAAAAGAGCAAATCCTGCCCCAAACAGATGATCCTCTTGATGAGAGTGGTTATGGCGATGATGCCAGCATGCAGTGGGGAGATTCGACTTTTCGAGATTCTTCCAGCCCTTTGCTTCCCACATTTCATGATGCGTGATGGCGACAGCTCTGCTGACTGTTTGGGAAAAAGATAATACTTATGTCCCTTTTAGAGACACTTTACTGAGTCCCTCCCGCAATGCCTATTAAGTAGAGAAAATAGTAAAATTAACCCGATTTGCTCATCACTCAGTTTTGGCCGTTATCAACTAATGGCCACTCTAGTTTCTACTGGGGTCCCATATACTCCGCCTATTCCTTGATTATTTAGGTGCTAATCCCAGCATTGTATCCTTTTGATGCGTTCCAAAGCAAAAATATTGATTCCTAAGCTACCCTTGTGAATTTTCTGATTCAAGAGGTCAGGAATGGGCCTGAGAATCTACACATATTTTCGATTCTCCAGGTCTGGGAACCTACAGTATAAAGGAATAAGCATGGACTTTACAGTAAGAAAATCTGAGTTTGAGTCTTGGCTTTGCCCAAGCCTTATAACTTTGGATGAAAACTTTAAGTTTTTGGACCCTTGACCTCTTTGTCTTGAAGGATCACCAACTCTGTGAACTTGTGGTCCACTAAGACCCTCCAACATTTTTCACATTATATACATGCTATCAACCTTGTGTCTCTCAGCCTTCCCCTGCCTTGGTGTTAGGCTGGGGGTGGCGGCAGCAGGATTACTTGTGAGTTATCCTCCTTTGTGGTGGCTGCATCCACAAGATCCCTCCAAGCTGTGTTCCCTGTCTCCCATGTGGTGTGTCCCAACACTGTGTCCCCTTTAGTCCCATTCAAGGCTCCCTCACTCTATTTGCTCAAACCCAGTGTGCCCAGCTCCCTGGGAAACTGATGGGCAGAACCTACCCCTGAACAGTATTCTTCAATCACAAAATTCTTGCAACCTAGAGTAAAACTGACATTTGATTCAGGTCAATGATCATTTTTTCCAACCAAAACCAAATCCTAATTTCCGTGGTTGGCAAGCATGCAGTCATTTGGTTCTTATGAAAAAGAAAGTAGGCTTCACTGAGTTGCAAAAACAAGAACTTTGCTGGCTTTTGGTGTGCTCAGCATTTTTCTGAATGAAGACGGCAACTCACAGTGAATAGAGCTTTTTTTTTTTTTTTTTTTTTTTTTTGGTTATTTAATTAAATGGAGTTTAGAGGGAAGGAACATAAATAAACAAGACAAGCAAATTGGGACGCACATTTGAACTAGAAAGAGAAAGGAGCGGTTTCCTGAGGTGGAACACCTTCACAACGGAGCACAGCTTCATTTAGTACAACACTGCCCCTGCAAATTGTGTCCTCAGTTGTTTTGGGGAGTTAAATGTAACTTGTGCTTCCACAGCGACAACTAATAGCAAAGAAAGGCCCTAGGAAGTGCAGGGCTGCAAGAGACTGACTTACAGAGGGAATTTAGGAAGCCATGTGTTAGAACAAAAAGGAACTGCAACCACTTCATTGTATGCCTGAGAAACAGAAGCTGAGATCTCATTATTTGCTCAAAGCTGCATGGCCAGTTGGCAGAAGAGCACAAACCAGCACCCTGGGTTCCTGACCAGTGCTCTTTCCATGGAGAGGTTTAGGTGGTGGTTAGAAGCACAGACACCAGGACAGACTGCCTGGGTTCAGACCCCAGCTCTGTCCCTTCCCGGCTGGATGATCCTCTGCAAATGGGTTAAATCCCACAGGGGCCGTATCAGCCAGAGTTTCAGTAGGAAACAGATGGAACACCAAATTAGGGTCGTTGGAGGGGGTATTTATAAATGATTATTTCAAAGATGTGGGTGGACCGTGGGGAAAACACAGGCGCCAGTGCAGGGACACAGGGCCAGCAGTGTTAGAGCTGTCCCCAGCACTGGGCCAGAAGGAACAAGGGGAGAGAGAGGCTGCAGAGCCTTGTTCTGAAAGCAGCTGTGTCCTCAGGTGAGGGAACCCAGACAGTCACCATCATCTTGTAGGGAGGAAACCAGGGTAACGGGTGCATGTCCTCACTTTCCCTTCTCTCCCTCCATTCTCCTGATGAGGCTCCTCGCTGGCTAAACCCAACCAAAAGCGCAGAACACAGAAGCTTGTCTGTGTGGTCTAGCTAGACCTGGCTCCTGGGGTGGAGAGTATGCCAGAGGAGGGGGGACAAATGGATCTGTGGGAGCAAATATAACTAGCTGGCACAGGGCCTCCGTTTCCTCATCTTAAAATGGAATCATAATGGAACCCACTCATAGTTTGTTGTGAAGATCGATAACTGAATAAATGAATAGCTGCAAAGTGCTTAGAATAGTGTCATATATATATATATATATATAGTGTTTATCATACATATACACATTATTATAGTGCTTACTACATAACTACCATAGTGCCTACCATAGATAGGTAATATATAGTAAGCATATATATAGTATGCAGATATATAAGAGTATAGTAATCATATAGCAAGCACTATATTACTTACTACATACATAATATACATAGCAAGCATATACATATATAATAGTTTAATGTATTATGATATAGTAAACTTTTCCCATTTGCCTTTCTTGGCACTTGCACTACATATGGAAGACCCCTCTATGGT
Source organism: Hylobates moloch (assembly GCF_009828535.3). Classification (NCBI taxonomy): domain Eukaryota; kingdom Metazoa; phylum Chordata; class Mammalia; order Primates; family Hylobatidae; genus Hylobates; species Hylobates moloch. The sequence goes on along the minus strand of NW_026652293.1, from coordinate 62,549,842 downwards.
CTGAGTTGTACGTCTGGTAAACTCTTTATTACCCCGTCACTAATGTTTATGAACTCAATTTACCTTATCATGCATTTTGAGTAGGAAAGTAAACATTCGTCTGCCCCTGAGCTAAAAATGATTAAACAACTTGGGGCCGGACGCCATGGCTCATGCCTGTAATCCCAGCACTTTGGGAGATGGAGGCAGGTGGATGTATTGAGGTCAGGAGTTCAAGACCAGCCTGACCAACATGGCGAAACCCTGTCTCTACCGAAAATGCAAAAAGAAATTAGCCAGCATGGTGGTGCACGCCTGTAATCCCAGCTACTAGGGAGGCTGAGGCATGAGAAACATTTAAAGCTGGAAGGCAGAGGTTGCAGTGAGCCGAGATCACAACACTGCACTCCAGCCTGAGCGACAGTGAGACTCTATCTCACACACACACACACACACACACAAAGTGATTTTTTTCCTGTTGATAACACAACCACAGCACACCTGTGTTCTCCTTGTGCAAGCCTCAAAATGATCATCATGATAACGTTCTAGCTCATATAACAAACTTTAGGACTGAAAGCTTTTGGTTCAATATTTTGGCATGATGCTGAACGATTCCTACAGTAATTGAAGGGGTCCATGCCTGCCATTCTTTTCTTTAGCTCTATTAATTTACATATATGTCAAACCGTGTAAATAAATTAAATAACTTCATTTGATGTATCCAACTGACCTTTATTTCAGGATTATTATGAATTTTTACTTCATTTATGAAATATACAACAAATCATTTTTTAAAGTAATATACATACACACATACACATATATAGGAAGCACTATACTTATTAACGTCAGCTATTGTTATCAGCTAAGAGGACGTGATGAGTATTCCAGTCAGAGGAGACACAGAGAAGGGCTTCATGACCCAAGTGCTGGCAACAATTCCTGAAGGAGACATCGTTCCTTCCCCCACAGCTCACTCGTGCCTTCTCAGGAAGTTCCAAAATTTATGCCAAAGGTACACAAAGACCAAAGAGGAGGCTGAGCACATCGCTAAGCCTAAAGCTGGGGAGCAAGCTTCCTTTCACCCTTTGCTTCTGGGTGGGCTCATCGGGCTGGGAGGGGAGGACAGACACGCCCCAGGCTCTGCTCATCAGCAGCCGAAGGACAAGGCCTTTCACCTGTGAGGACAACCTGGCTTCCACCTGGAAGAGAGGCTGATCGCCTTGTCCAGGAAGTTTTAAGACAGAGTTGATGCCATGCCTCTGTGAGACGTTCTGAGGCTCTGTAGAGAAAGAAAAGTGCCACCTGTCCACCTGAGAATGAAGAGGCACTCACCACGCCTGGGGCCTCTGCACCTCTTGACTGCATTGGTGGCAGGAGGAGACGGCAGAAACCAGGGGTGACCCGATGGGATGGAGGCTGCCTCAGCTCCGAGGTGGGGCAGGCTGTGGGCCTTTCTTATTCCTAGTCCCAGGTGGGGAGAGCACGAATGTGGAGAGACCATCTGTCAATTACACTTCACCTGAGCCCATGGCAGACCCACTGTGCCTCCACTGGCTGGGGAGTAAGAGTCAGATCAGGCAATCTTCAGTCCCGCCCCTTCCCAGCCCTGGCATCGCAGGAGACATCTCCTTTGCTGGCTTAAACAGGCAGCGGTTCTTATGATCTGGAGAGATGGGAAAATAACATGTTGGAAGTGACAGTTCCAAGGAGCCGGAGCTGCACAGTGTGGGAGGCCCTGGGGAGCAGGAGGACCTTGGAGAGCCCCCATCGGCCCACCACTCTCCACCCCACCTCTGCCTGCTCAGGCCTCCCGTGTGGGGCCACCCCAGGGCCCTGGGTGGAGCCCCTGGTGCTGTACACCTATTCAACTGTTCATACTACAGTCAGTAGTCAGTGCACAGCTGCCACACAGAGCATTAGAGGAAAGTAAGCTTTTCTTCTCCCCATAGCCACAGGCAGCTGCTTATGGTTCCAGACAGGAAAAAGAGCAAGACACAAAATTGTATGTTCACATCATTCAAATGTTGCAAAAAAATAAAAGTTATACGTGCCTGTCTGTTTAGGAGAAAAGTCACTAATCAGGGGTCTCTCTGGGTGGAGAAACAGCAGGTAATTTTGATTTTCTTCCTTGTACTTTGCATACTTAATTTTTTTCCATGTTGATTCTGAGTTATGTTAATATTTAGAGAATGTGAGCCTTCCTCTGACTACCAAGGTAGCTCTTCTGAACCTTCTCCAAGAGCCAAATATCTCAACAGCAAGGAACTTTTCCCCTCCTCCCACTCTTTGAGTCATGGAAAAACACCTTCCAGAAATAACAGAAGCCTGGTTGTCATTTAATCCTAACAACATCATTGCTCTGCCTCCCCACGGTCCTCTCATAAGCCCAAGCCCAAATGCAGTGTTGTCCAGCACAGCATCTCATCTGCAAAACCAGAGACAGCACTATGTGGCCAAAATATCAAGAGCTTTGACAGTCTTCTTCCTTTACCATGTGAGCCCTGGTGTCATTGGGGCACGCAGCCTCCTTTCTGCAGGTTCTCTTGTCACCCTTGCAGCCAGATGTGAGATGATGACGAAGCTCAGACAATCCAATGGGAGCAGCCGCAATCTCATTAAGGCTCATATTATTCACAATAAGGCCATTTGCTTGGAGTTTTTCCCACAAGGACACCGGTATTCTAAGGACCCAGCTTCACCCTTCATATGAGGACAATACCTTAAGATGTCACAAAGCCATACAACAGAAGAAAGTCAGATGTCTGAAATGACATGACATTGTGAAGCAGAGCCACTCCACTTTCATGGGCCTCTGATCTCCAATCTATTACATGAAAGAGAAATAAGCTTCCATCTTATCTAACTCACTGGTCTTTGGATGTCTGTGTCACAGCAGCTTAAGCAGCGCTTAAGAAATGCAGCAAGCTCATCTTGGTTTTACATTCCCACCCTGTAATTTGCTAATGGTATGATCTGGGGCAGGTCACTTAACCATTCTGGGCTTAATTTCCTCCTTTGGTAAAATGGAAGCATCACTATCTAACTCGAAGTGTTGAGAGAATTAGAATGGTGCACGTAAAATACCTCGTACAGAGTCAGGCTCATGGTGCATGGTCCACGGCAAGATTATATTTTAAGAATGATTTCTCAGATAATCATAACCAGAGAATCTTTTGCCTGCTCAGCTTCTATGACCATCTGATTCTCCTCTTTGCAGAAAACTCACCTTTCTAGAGAAGTGTATGGCAGTCACCCCATCCACCTCTCCGTTCTCCCTCCTTCCCTCACATTGCCATGCCTTGGCTGCTACCTCATTCCTGTTCTTAGATAAAGTCATCACCTTAATCCAATCCACGTGCAAAGTCTTTCCCCACTTCATCTTCTTCCAGGCTCTGTCCATGTAGAATCCTTGGTCTTTCTCCTGTAGAAATGTCTTCTCAGCCACTCCCTGACCAGCCCTTTTTGCCCCTCTGGCTAGCTTAACACCTGAGCCTGCTCCCTTCTGCCAGCTGCATCCCTTCCGGCTTTTGTCTTCACCGAGTTCTTCTTCTTCCTCATCCTCACTTCCTTAGCTCAACTCAGATCCCCTTACCTGGAAGACACAGATGCAATGCTACCAGTCTACAAAGCTATGTGCCCGTAAGCTGCCTTTTCTTTCTCTGCCTTCATAGCCAGAAGAAAGTCAAGGTCAAAGGTGGAGGTGCTGGGTCAGCTAGGCATGCTTCAAATCCTGGCTCTGCCACATTTAGCAACAGGGCTTGGTTCTAGTTACCCAGCCTCTCCATGCCTCCGTTTCCTCATCTGTAATACAAGGAAAGATGACTGACAGCATCTTCTTCATAAGATTGCTGTGAAGCTTAAAAGATAGTGTGCATTAAAATACTTAGAGCACTCCTTGGCACCCAGGGAGTACTCAGTAGATTTTAGCTGATCTTACTAGCATTTTTCCTGTCCCCCAATCCCGACTATGCTAGTTCCTACTACAGCAGTGGGAAGTGCAGTGAAAATCTAGAGCTTCTAGAAAACCTGTTGCTTGGGCAAGCAGCCCCAACTCTGAGGGGTGCATCTCAGGGAAGATTCTTGGGCAGAATCAATCTGCCTAATGCTCACCTTGGTGCCTAAAAATCTCCCTCTTCTCTCCTCCCTCCCTCCCACTCCACTTCACTGCTTTCATGTTGTATGACTTCAGATTCACCAGTTATAGATTTCTCTTGGCTGACAAGTGTCCTCTCAGAATGCAAACCCTTCTGGAAGAAGAACCAGGGTGACCGATCTTTTCTACACAATAGCAGTCCTTTCCTTCTCGAGAATGTTCAGCTCATCTGCAGGACTGCCTGGAGCGTGACAAGCAGGGCAGAGAGAGCAGGGAGTGAGTCCCAGCAGGAGTGCAGACAGCCGTGGGGGACAAGTTGCAGCAAAAGCCTAAGGGTGGCTCAGATGAGGGTCACGGAGGAGTGGAGGATGGACACCAGGAAGTGGGAGAGGGTGCAGAGGCCAGAGACAAACTCGATGATGTCAAAATGCTGCTGAAAATGTGGTTGCCTTAAGGAATAGGAAAGGAAAAGACTTCACATGGAAGGAACGGTTGTAACTAAAGTGTCTTGACCCATAGACTCCAGCCTGGGTTCCCTCTCCCTTGTGCACCCCAACCGCTTCCCTCAGCCCTATCCTCTCCTGCTCTGACCCTCCCAGTTTGAAACCCACTTTCTATGTGGCTGCCTCCTGCCCCCCTATGTGTTTTTCACTCTCTTTTAGTTATTAGAATCAGCTTCAGAATTTGCCCTGGTTTCTACGCCAACTCTCAGATGCTAATTCTACTACCAGTCTTTTTTTTTTTTTTTGAGACAGGGTCTCCCTCTGTTGCCCAGGCTGGACTGCAATGGCACAATCTCAGCTCAGTGCCACTGCTGCCCCCCAGGTTCAAGCGATTCTTCCGCCTCAGCCTCCTGAGTAGCTGGAATTACAGGCGCACGACACCACAGCCCAGCTAATTTTTGTATTTTTTTTTTTTTAGGAGAGAACAGGTTTTACCATATTGGTCAGGCTAGTCTTGAACTCTTGACCTCAGGAGATCAGCCTGCCTCAGCCTCCCAAAGTGCTGGGATTACAGGCGTGAGCCACTGCGCCCGGCCTCTACTACCAGTCTTCCTACTGGGACTTCTGCTCAGTCATTCTGTTTACTCCTCTCAACTCCCAGCAACTCTGGGAGTCAACTGCACCTGCCAAGCCATCTTCATGGTGCTAAGGGCCATTCTGCTTCTGCCCCAACCAGCCTGTCCAGCTAAGGCCCTGTCCTGGGCACCACTCTCAGCCTGACCTCTCTCTGGACACTGATGCGGAGGGGTCTGTGTCCCAGGAAAGGGGTGGGAGTAGGGCATCCTCTTCCTCCTCATCTTTCTTTTTCTTGACCTAAACAGCATCTGCCACCCAGGACCAGGACTCTGGCTGGTTCTGTAAATATTTTGCCCAGCTACATTAGAGCTTAGGTGAATTGGACTATTGTTATTACTCTGACCAGTGGAGTTTACCACTAAGCAGAACACTATTTCTTTAGGGAAATAATGCAAGTTCCCAACAAACAACTTAAAATGAACTTTCGAGAAGCCACCTGTGCAAAATGAAATTTTGAAAAACTCTCCATGCGCTTATTTAAAAGGAGATTAAGAGCAAGTGATATCATTTGATGGGCCTTGGTATTATTTTTGTCCTCACTTAGTGTGCAATTAGCATTCAAGCCACATAATAACTTCACCCAAAACCAGAAGCTGAAATATAAATACCACTCAAGCAAGGTTATTTAGATCCTCAATTGGATCAACCCAATCTAAGCCAATTATTTTTCTGGCAGAGTTAACTAGAATGTGTCTAAAATGAGTGAGATGTGAAAGGCAACTTTCCATTACTTGTTCCTTTAACAGTTGCCTTAAAGCTGGAGTCTTGTCCTTAATTCCACATTACAAGTACTTTCTAGACAGGGGCACACCTACGTGGAGCCTTTTAAAATCAAGCCAAATGATATCCCTCCTCATTTCAGCTGAACTATTCAATTGAGAAAAAAAGTTAATCACAGGTATGTAGGAAGAATTACAAATGGGAACTAGAAGCCCTGGAGAAGAAATTGGAACTTGGGGAAAAAGACCAGGAATAGATCTCTATGGATCTCAACTTTCCTCGCTTAATATAGGCTGGCCTGGAGCTTTTGAATACATCCAGCTTTCCGTCTCAGCTCGTTTATTGTTTGACACTGGGGTCCACCACCCAACAAGAGCACGTCGCCTTTCACGGTCCTCAGTTTTGCCACCTGTGAAATGGGAATATGCCCTCGTTTGCAGTTTGTGGTTTATGTTGTTCTGATCTTGGATAAATTGTTATTGTTATTTGGATAAATAAACACATAAGAAATTGCTTTCAGGGCAAACAACTTTTAAGTGATTACTTAAAGAAGAAAAGTAAAATGAATAAAACAAAAGGCAAGATCAATGACCCATCTGCTCTTGAACTAGAAAACACATACAGCATATGCCAGCAAAGGGCTTCCTCGTGCCTCTCTAGGCTTTGTGTTGCAGGAACTGGATGACGAAAAGAAGAGCCGATATAACCAGGAACCTACTCTGCCCACCCCAAGTAAGGATCTAAAGTCCGGCCTCCTCCTCCACTGCCCCCAAGTCCTTTCCTCATAAAAGCAGAGGTTCTGAATGCTGATTTCTGTTTTAAAGCCCAATAACTCTTTAAACATCTCGTGTGTGTGTGTGTGTGTGTGTGTGTGTGTGTGTGTGTGTGTGTGTGTGTCTGTGTGTGTGTGGGGGGAAGGGAAGGAGACCAGGGGTAGAGAGCTCCAGGAGATATAAAGAAAACCACAAAGTAGCCAGCATATTCCCTGCCTTCCAGGTGCTTCGCATCAAGGCATCAAGACTCAGCTGCAGAGAAGATGACTTCAATGCAAGTCACATACACATCATTGGGCTGGTACCCATGGCAGCTCTGCAGGGCTTCCATATGTGAGTGCCTGGCACCAAGCTGCATTGGTCAGGAGGGACTTCCTAGAGGAGGAGAACTTCCAACAGAATTGGAAGAGAGGGGTCACTTAGGGCGGAAGGTCAGGCTGTCTTTCAACAAAACTCCATGGCTTCCTGGTCATAGCAAGATTCTTCAAAAATGCAGCGCAGTGCTGGTTCAGGCCCCAGCTCCCCACTTGCAGACATGAGACCCTGACCCAGATGTACATCCTCTGAGCCCTTCCTTGTTGCAAGAAGGTGCACCGTTGCATCTCTGCCATGTGGCTGTGACGCCAATCTGATGTGGTTTCTCTCGGTCTTAAGGAACTATTCCTGACCCCACTTCCTCTCCAGCTCCTGCCCCCATTTTTCCTCTCCCTTTACAGCAGAACTACTGAAAAGAGGAGGCAATGCCTGCTGTCTCTGCTTCTCTCCTCCTACTTTCTAGCAGACTCACTCAATCGGGCCTTTGTCCTTACCATCCAAGGTCACTGGTGACTCACACCCCCTGCCGCTCCTCAGAACACCTTCCCCTGGGTGCTCATCAGCATGTGGGGCCCCTTGCTGGGTCTCAGGGATGTCACCTGGCTGGGCTCCCCTCCCATTTCTCTCGCCATTCCTTCTCAGACTGTCTTGCTGCTTCAGTCTTGTCTCCCCAAACCCCAGGTGTTGCTGAGCCCTCGACTCAGACCTTGGGCCTTTCCTCCTTTTGGTCCAGCCACACTCACTAAATAATCTCTTGCAGAACCATGATTTCCAAAATTATCTCTATGCTCATGACTTCCAAATGTGCATCTCCTGCACAGACCTTTCCCTGACCTCTTGACCCATTGCCCAAACTGCCTGCTTCCCCGTTCCCCTTGGATGGCTATCGGTCTCCTCAAACTTCACAAGATCCAAACTAAGATCCGGATATTCCCTTCTCAAATGAGCACTTGGGCAGCCTTTCTTTTCTCTGTTAACTCAGCTCTTCCAGTGACTCAGCAAAACCTGTGGAGCCGTTCTTGATACTTTTCTTTGAGTCGTTCCTCACATCTGGTCCATCTGTATGGCCAGAGAACTCCACCTTTAGAATATATCCAGAATTCGACCACTACCACCATCTGGAAGCAAGCCTCTTGGATCATTGCAAGAACTCCCTAAGTGATCTCCCCACTTCTGCCCTTGCCATCAGGCCGCCCCCACAACACCCAGCCTATCACAACCCCACAGGAGAGATTCTGCTGGGGTGTAATCACTGCACTGGGTCTCCATCTCGCTTAGAGAGAAAATGCCTGCACTTATAATGGCCTCAAATTCCTTATGAAATCGATCCCCTTTGACTCTACACCCTTCACCCCCATTGCTTCTTTGAACTTATTCGCATCCCCAGCACTTTCATTCCGCTCCAGGCACCCTGGCTTCCTCCAGGCACATGCCAGGTGCTCTCTGCCTCAGGCCTGTGCACCTGCTGTTAGCTCCGCCCCAGTTGCTCTCCCACCAGCTGGCCCCGTGGCTTTCTCCCTCATCACTTCTCATCTTTTCCCAAAATTCACCTTTTGGCTACCCGATCTAAAATTCCCTATCACACCCACACCTCACAGTTTCATTCCTTGCTTATTTTCCTGCTAACACTTACCACTACTGACCTTCTGTAAGTGTTTCTTCCTTGAGGATTTACTGTCTGTCTCTCTCCTCTGGAGAATAAGTTTGGGGAGGGCAGGAAGTTTTGTCTGGTTATTCAACACTCTGTGTAAGTGGTGACCACCTGAAGCCAGGGGGCCTTCGGATGCTGAGCAGACATGGCAGGCACAGAATGGGAATGACCTTTGTCTGGGTCCGTTCTTGCATCGCTATGCAGAAATACTCGAGACTAATTTATGAAGAAAAGAGGCTTAATTGGCTTATGGTTCTGCGGGCTGTACGGGAAACATGGCTTCCGGGGAGGCCTCAGGAAGCTTTTACTCTTGGTGGAAGGCAAAGTGGGAGCTTGCAGGTCACATGGTGAAAGCGGGACCAATTGAGAGAATGGGGGTGGGGGAGGTGCCACACACTTTAAATGACCAGATCTCATGAGAATTCACTATCACAAACACAGCACCAAGCCCAGGATCTGCCCCCATGACCCAAACACCTGCCACCAGACCCCACCTTCAGCATTGGGGATTAAAATTCAACTTGAGATTTGGGCAGGGACATAGATCCAAACAATATCAACCTTCTATGGGGGAACCTCAAGGGAAGGTGACTGCCTAGATCAGTGCCTGGCACACAAAGTAACTGCTCAGTAAAAAAATGTGTCAAATGAATGAGTGAATAAATAAATGAACAAGTAAAAGAATAAATCAAAGAATGAATGGTGATTAGGAGATGTTTATTAAGGAGCCAAATTCAGAGCAAATCCTCAAAAACTGTTAGTTTCTCCTATCCTTTCCCTTGGCCACTTGGGAAGAGACCTGGAGCTTTATGTGGCTGAGTTGTCACCGTGATTTGGATCAGGACAGTTCACAGATTGCCACCCTAGACTCCAGGAGTGCCCTACAGCCCCTGCCCTGCTGCCTAGGTATTCTCATGGGCTCTCTGCAACCAGAAAAGAGCAAACTCTCTGGCGGTGATCAGTGAAGGGGCGATTGCTCACCCACACCTTAGTGAGCGCACATTTCTCAGCTCCGTAGTGGTCATGGATTTGGATGGTGAGAAGAGCTGAGACAGACGGCACAGGTTCTCAGGATGCTTGAGACCATGCCATGGGTAGAACGCAGGTGGTGGGGCCCAGGCAAGAACTCTGCACAGGTCACTTCTTGTTTGTGCTCGGCCTGCTCTACTCTCCCAGGAGGAAGAGCTTCTGAGCAGTCCCCACCCTCTAAAGGTGAGACATCGTATCTCTCCTACCACCAGAACATCAACATCAGCTCACCTTGACCTGTCCCACGGGGAGGTGTTCCACCTTCCTTGGAGAGTCTCAGGCAGAATGTCTCCCCACTTCTATGCCTGGATCCAAGCCCGCCTTCTCCAGGGATGACTACCTCTACATATTTACCCCTAAAGCAACTTGCTCATGCTCTTACGACACCGACCCACTTCCCTCACTAGGCTGAGCTCCACGAGCAGAGACCAGGCTGATGCATGCCCTACATCTTGCATGCTTTGCTTAAAGAATGAGAGACAGGAGTAAATGAAATTGGTTCTTTCAAAGCAACAAGAGCATTTGTGACATATCTGCTAAGGTGATGAGGGACAAAGATGAAGGACTGCAGAGCTGTCTCATAGGCTCCTTTGAGCAAAGCATTCCTCCTCCAGGTAAAGCGACAAATGAATTCGCTCAGACAACACTCTGAGTCCTGTGTTTTCCCATAAAGTCCTCTTCACTGAAACCCTTTAGCATCGTACATCTATCCTACAAGAAGGCATCCTACCACAGCATTCTATGATGCCCACACAGAGAACAGTTGCCACAGTAATGGGCGGGAAATATATGGATGGGGACAGCTCCCAGGAGTTGCTGGTAAATATTTATAGAAGGGAGCAGCTAGTATAGCACAATTGTTGGCTGAATTAATATGGAGAGCTGGAACCTCCAGATAGCATTGGGTGGAAAGGATGCAGACTGTCAAGACAGAGCTCCCCTCCAACTCCCCGGGGATGATTCCTATGTGACGCCGACACAAGAGTGCCCCCTTTTCCTGTTTCATGGTGCCCAGTGAGGAATGGCCCTGCTCCAGCCCAGGAAGAATTCCCACTCTGCCACTATCTCTTGCTGCCAAGAAGTTACCTGTGGCTTTCAGCCGAATCTGAGGTCCCACTAAGGTGTTGTGCCCTAGGGAGAACCTGCCCTTTAAAGAAGTCACGTGCCTCCCATATCTGTGCAGGGAGAGGCCAGCGCTTGTCCATCAGAGCACTGGGAATAGGTGCTCCAGAGGCGTGAAACCAGGAAGCCAGGTTTAAGCAAAGTTTTAGGCAAAGCCTCTTTAGATGGCTGGCAGTTGATCGTGTTTCACTCTTCTCATAGACACGCTGACTCAGAAGCCTAGAACTGGCAAGGGCTGTGCCATCTACGCCACTAGGGCGAGCTCTATCCTCTTCTCCCAGGAGGGGAGGCCCAGGGCTGTCCAGAGTGCCCAAGTGGAAGAGCTGTGATGGGAAACCCACCATCACTCACTTGGTTGGCATCCTTCCTCTCTACAAACTCCATGCATGGCCCTACAGGGAAACTGTGCGTGTGGGATGTGTGTGTGTGTGTGTGTGTGTTTGGGAGTGTTGTGTATGTTATGTGTTATATATATGTGTGCATGTGTGTGTCGTGTGTATGTGTATTGTGTATATGTGTGTTTGTGTATATGTGTGCGTGTATGTGTGGTATGAGTTGTGTGTTCATGTGTATTGTGTGTTTGTGTTATGTGTGTTGAGTGTATATGTGTTTGCATGTGTTTCACCTGTGTTATGTGTGCAGGTGTGTGTTGTAGGCATATGTATTGTGTTGTGTGTGCTGTGTGTGTCGTGTGTGTTGTGTGTTGCATGTCACGTGTATTGTATGTGTACATGTGTTGTGTTATGTGTATGTTCTGTGTTATGTTTATGTATATTATGTTACGTGTATTGTATGCATATGTATGTTGTGTATGTGTTCTGTGTTCTGTGTGTTGTGTATATATGTGTGTTGTGTTATGTGTATGTGTTGTGTGTGTGTTGTGTGTATATGTATGTTGTGTTGCATGTAGGTAGTGTGTGTTGTATGTGTCATGTGTGGCACTTGTGTTTATGTGTATGTTGTATATGTTCTGTGTGTTGTGTGTATGTGTATATGTGTGTTTTGTGCGTGTGTGTAGTGTTATGTGTGTGGTGTTTGTTTCCATTTGGAAACTCAGGGATAGGAATTGTGCCCTGCTTGGGAAGCTGCCCCAAGCCCACAGAGGATCCACGACTCCTTCCTCCACCTTGGCCTGTACATTCCTTTGCTCATGCTTAGAATAACAATGACCTGTGTATACATCTGTCTCCACTACTGGACAACAGCCAGCCCTCTGCCAGCCCAGAGAGGGCACTCAAAAAGGCCTGCCAAGATACCTCAAGCCTCTCCTTCAACTGGCCTTCAAAGCCTGTCATGATTTAGCATGAACTCACTTTTCCACCTTGTCTCCCATTTGCATTACAAGCTGTCATGCCAAGCAGAACTCTTTAGTATTCCTTGAGAACAACCCTCTAATTTCCACCTCTGCCCCTTTGTTCACCCTCCCTTTCTGTTTCCTGAATTCCTCCCAGGTCTCAAAGTCAAGCTTGTGTGCTCCCCATCCATGGGCCCTCTGGGTCTCCTGCCTGACTGCTGTCTCCCTAACCTCCAGATACCCTCTGTTGACTAGCCTTGGCACCTAGTGAAAACAGTGCCATCTCTGAGAATCCCTCCTGAATTTTCTAGTATATAGAGTCACAAGTTCCCTTTTTGTATCAATCACTGTTTTCTCCATCAGGAGCCAGGTCCTTTGTGCCTCTGCCATGCAGTGTCCTGCCTTACCTAATCAGTGAATCCCAAATTGCAGGTTGATTGAGAATCATCCAGGGAGATGGGGGAAATTCTGCCTTCACAAAGTTCCAGGTGAGGCCCAGAAATGTGAATCTGCCCTGGGAGTCCAAGAGACTTTCGTGCAAATGGTTCAGGATCTCACTTTGAAAACAGCATCCCAAGCACTGAATAAGCGTTTGCTGATGGACAGATTTATGAGGACCACGCCCTCTCTGATTTCCTTTTCAACTTACTTGCCCAGAGCCCTTTCTCCATGTCTCACTCAGATCCTTGGAGTTTCATTTTGAGGCAGACGTACTAAAAGCAAATAATGAGAGCGTGTTCTGCAAAGACCCCTCCCCTCTGCACAGCTGTCTTGCAGCTCTCTGGGTGGCAGAGGCCCCACAACTGAGAACCTCTCTGTGGGCTGCAATCCTTACCATTGAACATTCTTCTCTGGCTCTCAATTCTCTTTCTCCACCTTTCCACAGGCTCCTGTTATTCAGTCTACAAATATGCCTACAATTTCTACAGCCTCAGTCCAGCTTCAGCCTCAAACTAGCACTCGGCTGCTTTCTTTCTTCTCTGCCTGAGTTTTTGACAGAGTGATCTGAATTCACCTCTCCTCTGCTTCCTTGCCTCCCATCGTGATCTCCCTGAGTTGGATTGGTTCCAAAGCTGTTTTCTCAGAGTTTGTCTGTGGGTTGGTTGCCCCCAGCTGGGAGCACCAAGGCTAAGGGGTGACGGTCACAGCAGAGCTGTGCACATGTGTATATCTCCCACACCAGTGGGCAGGCAGATGGCTGTAGGGGGTCCAGTTCCAATTACATCACTGAATTATAATGATTCCCCCCCAGTGGAACACGAGGCTTCTGAGGAGGGTGTCTCTTTCTAGTTTGTATGAAGCTGCTGGAAGGGCCCAGGCACCGTGAATTCCAGATCCGCAGAGCCATGGCCCCACCCTCTGTCCTCGTCCAATGGGAGTTGTCACCAGCGTCTGCACCCCTCAACACTACATCCTCCTGAGTTTAAGAGTTACAAGTATCCAATAAGTTGGGCTGATTCTTCCCCATCTCTGCTACTGGTTTCTCTCCTTTCTGCTCCCTCAGTTTGGGTCATTCTGAGGTGCTCCCTCCACCTCCCTCTCCTCCTACTGCATGCAATTCCCCTAGGCCCCTTCATCCCAGCCCGTGGCTTCACTCCACTGTTCATAATGAGTGACATCGTCTCCTTTGCATTTCTCCAGGATGAGAGTTACTGTTGACCCTTGTACAATGCGGGAGCTTGGGGGTGCCGACCTTGTGCAGTAAAAAATCCATGTATAAATTTTAACTCCCCAAAAGCCTTACTACTAATGGGGTACTGTTGACCAGAAGCCTTACTGATAACATAAATGGTAAATTAATACATATTTTGTATGTTTTGTGGATTATATACTGTGTTCTTAAAGTAATCTAGAGAAAAGAAAATACTGTTAAGAAAATCATAAGGAAGAGAAAATACATTTTTTCTTAAGTGGAAGTGGAGCATTGTAAAGGTCTTCGTCCTCATTGTGTTCATGCTGAGTAGGCTGAGGAGGAGGAAGGAGAGGAGGGGCTGGTCTTGCTGTCTCAGGGGTAGCAGAGGTGGAAAAATAATCCCTATATAAGTGGACCCGGGCAGTTCAAACCCATGTTGCTCAAAGGTCAACTGTACTATGAATATTTCAAAAAAGGTTCTTAGAAATCTAAAACATCAGAGCCAAAAAGCACTTAGAGGTGACTTGGTGAGAACTGCTTGTGTTAAAGATAATAATGAAAGAAAATAATAATGTATAGTATGTTCCATGGACCGTTCTAAGCTCTTCCCATATATTACTCATTTAATCCTCACACCAACCATCAGAAGAAGTGGTATCATTACCTGTGCTTCACATTCGAGGCCCTGAGGCCCAGAGGGGTTGAAAGGACATGGCCAAGTTCTCTTAGGGAGTGTGTGGCAGAGCCAGGGTTCACGCCCAGGCAGCCTGGCTCCAGATTACAAGATATTCAAGGTTAAAATCAAATTAACCACTTGGCCTAATCAAAATCCCGCACAGTCCAGCCCCACTCACCTCTCCAGGTATTTGACAGACTGAGCCCAAACCTGCTTCCATCTTAGCCACATTGACGTTTGTACTGGCCACAGTGCCTTTGCACATGCTGTTCTCCGCTTGAGGTAGTCATCCCCACCCACTTTCTTCTAGTCCACACCATTCGTCCTTCTGGTTTCTGCTGCTGAAGCTTTCCCTACTTTCTTAGGTTAGGGCAAAATTCCCTCTTACAACCTGTAGTACCTTGTAGTTTCATATCTTTTGTGATAACTCAGCTAACATTAGCCTCTCACTAGACTAGAAGCTGCAGGAGGAAGGAATAAGGTCTGCTTGCTGCTGGCCCTTCTGGGGCTGGCACAGCACCTGGGCCATTGGTATCTGTGGGAGAAATAACTGGATGGCAGGATCCATCCCTCTCCTGAATCCCAATCTATGTTTTCCTGGGATTCTAGGCTTTTCTCCTCCATTACCATTGAGGAAAACAGCCCTAGTAACCAGCAAAAGAGCCTGGTATTATATCTCCTGGCTATAGAAAAGACATTAAATGTTTTTCTTTCTGGTCTAAATTTCTTTTTATTCTCTCTGTAAATCTAGAAAAGTATTCACATTTCATTAAATTGATTCAGATTGAATCTAAATGAGCATTAAATATAATTTTCTGAATGCTATCAAACTATAATTCCTGTGTCTAAATGAAAATAACCACAGTTTAAAATGAGATGATGGGTGAGATTTCATTTGGTAGTTTGAAGCCCCCTGAATTTGCTACAGATAATCAGATTTGCCACAGAAAGTATTTGTATGCTTTCTTTAGACTTGTGCTTAATATTGGCCCACTTTTTTTTTTTTTTTTTTTTTTTTTTGAGACAAGGTCTTGCCCAGGCTGGAGTGCAGTGGCACAATTAAAGCTCACTGCAGCCTTGAAGCTGTGGGCAAATAATCCTTCTGCCTCAGCCTCCCAGGTAGCTGGGACTACAGGAATGTACCACCACAACTGAGAGGTGACAGCATGCTGGCAGTCCTCACAGCCCTCGCTCGCTCTCGGCACCTCCTCTGCCTGGGCTCTCGCTTTGGCGGCACTTGAGGAGCCCTTCAGCCCACCGCTGCACTGTGGGAGCCCCTTTCTGGGCTGGCCAAGGCGGGAGCCGGCTCCCTCAGCTTGCAGGGAGGTGTGGAGGGAGAGGCGTGAGCGGGAACTAGGGCTGCGTGCGGCGCTTGCGGGCCAGCTGGAGTTCCGGGTGGGCGTGAGCTTGGCGGGCCCCGCACTCAGAGCAGCCGGCAGGCCCTGCAGGCCCTGGGCAGTGAGGGGCTTAGCGCCCAGGCCAGCGGCTGCGGAGGGTGTACTGGGTCCCCCAGCAGTGCTGACCCACTGGCGCTGCGCTCGATTTCTCA
Source organism: Hylobates moloch (assembly GCF_009828535.3). Classification (NCBI taxonomy): domain Eukaryota; kingdom Metazoa; phylum Chordata; class Mammalia; order Primates; family Hylobatidae; genus Hylobates; species Hylobates moloch. Next base: position 62,533,923 of record NW_026652293.1, on the reverse strand, counting down.
CCGGACCTTAGCTGTCTTCCCGCCGGGCAGGGCTCGGGACCTGCAGTCAGCCATGCCTGAGCCTCCCACCCCCTCCATGGGCTTCTGTGCGGCCCAAGCCTCCCCGACGAGCTCCACCCCCTGCTCCACAGCGCCCAGTCCCATCGACCACCCAAGGGCTGAGGAGTGCAAGCGCGTGGCGCGGGACTGGCAGGCAGCTCCACCTGCAGCCCCGGTGCAGGATCCACTGGGTGAAGCCAGCTGGGCTCCTGAGTCTGGTGGATGTGGAGAACCTTTATGTCTAGCTCAGGGATTGTAAACACACCAATCAACACCCTGTGTCTAGCTTGAGGTTTGTGGATACACCAATTGACACTGTGTCTGGCTGCTCTGGTGGGGCCTTGGAGAACCTTTGTGTCGATACTTCGTATCTAACTGATCTGATGGGGACGTGGAGGACTTTTATGTCTAGCTCAGGGATGGTAAACGCACCAATCAGCACCCTGTCAAAACAGACCACTGGGCTCTACCAATCGGCAGGATGTGGGTGGGGCCAGATAAGAGAATAAAAGCAGGCTGCCAGAGCCAGCAGTGGCAACCCGCTCGGGTCCCCTTCCACACTGTGGAAGCTTTGTTCTTTCGCTCTTTGCAATAAATCTTGCTACTGCTCATTCTTTTGGTCCACACTGCTTTTATGAGCTGTAACACTCACCGTGAAGGCCTGCAGCTTCACTCCTGAAGCTAGCAAGACCACGAGCCCACCGGGAGGAATGAACAACTCCAGATGTGCCGTCTTAGGAACTGTAACACTCACTGCGAAGGTCTGCAGCTTCACTCCTGAGCCAGCGAGACCACGAACCCACCGGAAGGAGGAAACTCCGAACACATCCGAACATTGGAAGGAACAAACTCCAGACATGCTGCCTTTAGAACTGTAACACTCACCGCGAGCGTCCGCGGCTTCATTCTTGAAGTCAGTGAGACCAAGAACCCACCAATTCTGGACACACAACCACCACAAGTGGCCTTTTTTTTTTTTTTTTTAATAGAGTCGGGTCTCACTGTGTTGCCCAGGCTGGCCTCAAACTCCTAGCCTCAAGTGATCTACCCACTTCGGCCTCCTAAAATGCTGAGATTACAGGCATGAGCCACCATGCCCAGCCTGGCCCGGTTCTTTTACAAAATATTCTAGATGTTTATGACTCACGTGTCTTTGGTACAGAAGAGGGATGGGGGAAACAGGGGATCCGGAATGAGCCAGATACCTCAAAATGTCTTCCTAAACTCCACAGAAAGGAGCGAGGCAGGGCAGAGTGCACCAAGGGAGATGCCCCGTGAGATTCTGCACAGAGGGTTTGAATGACTCATGGCCTTGCTGTGAAAGTCACCGAGTGCGCTTGTTTTTGTCTGGGTGGAAATCACTCAAAATAACGTGGCTCGCTGCACTCAGATGCCAGCTCCTGGGATGATATTAAATCTCCCTACTGAATACAAAGTCTCCTGTTAAAAAGCAATCAAAATAATCCTCAGGAACAGGTGGACGATAAATTAATGAGCACAATCTTTTCCTTCAAATTGAGCTGGGGAAGAAATTAATTACTGGGCAAACCAGTAACAAAGAGGGATCCCCGCCTCCTGCAGCCTCGGAGCCCTCTGTGATTTTGTTCTCCCAAAATCTAATTTCCATGAAACACTTCAGGGAAGTGTGTATCGCAGCATAAGAATTTCTTAGCAGGCGTGCTAATATGAACGCCATAGTTCTGCAGTAAGGAGATCTCGCTCTGCTCGAAAGGCCTGGGACTGACAAGGATGATATTTCAGAGAGGCCTACAGTTCGTTCCCAGACACTGTTAATAACCACCATACAGATTAAATGAGGACTGAGCTGGTGGGACTGGACCCCCGGAAGGTGGATATAAATTTTATTTATAGGATAGATATGTAAAAATACATAAAATCTTTATTTTCAGTGGCATAACTTCTATTGTTGCCTAGAATACAAATATACTTTCCTGGGTGATCCAGCGTCCTTTGCAGAGAGTTTCTAAGGCAGAAGCCTTAGCAATGTCACCCTTGCAGCTATTTATAGGGCCCTGGCACTTGGTGGAAGCTGACTAATGGTGGCATGCCAAGTGACACCGAGAACACTGCTGCTGGCCCTAAATCATCCTCTCACGAGTCCACGCTCTGTGGCCCTTCCCCTCCCTTCCCAGGCTGGGATACCGCTTCTCTCTGGGGTTGGGCAGACACAGCCAGGATCCCCTCAGCCCCTGTTAAGGGGAAGGAGAAGGAAAGCAATGTTTGCCTGAGCCAGGCCCTGTGTTAGGCGACTTATATTACATCCTCTGGACCACCTGGGAGGTGGGCAATCGGCTTCCTTGGCTGAAACACGAAGAAAAAAAGTCTCAGAGGTTACATTCCTTCCCTCTGGGGCAGACCACTGAGACCTGGCTAATAGCAGTGGGATATTCCCGACTCGGTGGCCTTCCTTTGTCCCTTACGTCTCTCGCTGCTGTTCAGTGAGTAACACTTGATTTTCTTCATCCTGCTTGACTTTCAGTGTGCGGCTGGATCTCAGCTGGGAAGGAAGCCTTGGAAGTGCTCCCAGGACCAGGCTGGAGGAGCCAGCCGGCCCTGCCCTCCCTGTGGGAGATGCTGACCTCCTCCTAACCTCCCTTTCTGTTTCTAGCCTGTAAAGTGAGGGCGTGAATGCCTGGTCTCCCAGGCTGGTGTGAGGAATCGATGGGATAACTCAGTAAACAGCTGCCCCTGACTGGCATGTAGGTAGGGACATGCCCTGCCATGGTGGCCCGAGTGTCCTGGTGCTGGCCCCACCATTGCCTCTTAGACGTTCTTTCACCTTGGACGTCTGAGAGGCAGTGAAATCGCCTCATTTCTCTGAGCCTCAGTTTCCTCATCTGTGATGTGACAATCACATCCTCCCATGACTTTACGTATAAATCAGTGAAAATAGTAGGTTATTAATTTTTAATTTGAAAAACAGAAATTTTTACAAACGCAAGCCCCATATTGTGCTAGTGGGCCACATGGGACTCAAAAGTGATGGGACCCACCCTTAGACCCATTAGGATGGCTATTATAATAAACAAAACAAAAATAGAAGACAACAAGTGTTGGCAAGGATATGGAGAAACTGGAACCTTTGTACCCTGTTGGTGGGAATGCAAAATGGTGCAGCTGTTGTGGAAAATCACGTGGTGGTTTCTCAAAAAATTAAGAATAGAATTGCCATGTGAGTATATTCCACTTCGGAGGATACACCTGAAAGAATTGAAAGCAGGGTGTCAAAGAGATACTTGTGCACCCATGTTCACAGCAGCACTATTCACAGTAGTGAAAGGAAGGAGTAACCTACGTGTCCACTGGTGAAAGAAGGAACAAACAATACATGCTCCACATACAATGGAACATTATTCAGCCTTAAAAAGAAGGAGATTCTGGCTGGGCGTAGTGGCTCACGCCTGTAATCCCAGCACTTTGGGAGGCCGTGGCGGGCAGATCCCCTGAGGTCAGGAGTTCCAAATCAGCCTGACCAACATGGCAAAACCCCGTCTCTACTAAAAATACAAAAATTAGCTGGGCATGGTGGTGCACACTTGTAGTCCCAGCTACTCGGGAGGCTGAGGCAGAAGAATTGCTTCAACCTGGGAGGCAGAGGTTGCAGTGAGCCGGGATCACGCCATTGCACTCCAGCCTGGGTGACAGAGTGAGACTCTGTCTATAAAAAAAAAAAAAAAAAAAAAAAGAAAGAAAGAAAGAAAAAGAAAAGAAGGAGATTCTGACACATCCTGCAACATGGATGAAACCTCAGGACATCATGCTCAGTGAAATCAACCAGTCACATAAGAACAAGTAACAGTATGATTTCACTTATATGAGGTACCCAGAGAGTCAAATTCATAGAAATAGAAAGTAGAATCGTGGCTGCCAGGGTTGTGGGAGGGAGAATGTGGAGTTCGTGTTTAAGGAGTCCAGAGTTTCAATTTGGGACGATGACAGAGATCTGGAAGATGGATGTGGTGAAGGCTGTGTAACGAGAAAGTACTTAATGTCACTGTATTGTTAAAAAAATGGCTAAAATGGTAAATTGGTAAAATGGTTAAAAAAAGTTTGGGGGGGCTTTAAAATGGTTCCCTTCCCACTCTGCCTTTGCCTGCTTCTCTCAGGCAGGGCCAGCTTAGCCATGAGAAGTTGACCCCTTCAACATCGACTGTCTTGTTTTAGACAAGAAGACTCAGAGAATAAGCAGGCTTTGTCCGGGCAGTTTACGGCAGTGGGAGGGAAATGAGCTCAGGGCAGGCTTGCCTGAGCTGAAGTCCCTGCCCTGACCTTCCTCAGCAGGCCTCAGCTTTCTCCCCGTTATACTGGGGGTGATGATAATGACACATCTCAGAGGTGGTGAGGTTTGAATGAGCAAACACACAAAACGTCTCACAGCCTGTGGCATGAATAAGCAACTCAATAAGTCTTAGCTATTAGTATTTTACATGTAAAAAGAAAGAAGGAAGGAACCACTTCTATTATTCCAGCTTACATGGAAAATAAAATGGGCTGTGCAAGCAGCTTAATGCAGCTGCTGGCAAAATTCGGTTTGCCCTTCCAAAGTCAGCCCAGAGAGTCTGCTGGGGCACTCTCTGTGTAGCTGGTGGGACCTTTATAGGCACAGGATGGTCCACTGCACCCCAGATACCCCTTTCACAAGGGGAGCCTCTGGAGCCTGCCTTACCTGGGAGGGAAAGACAGAGGAAGAATTATCTCTTCTCCCTGCCCCGTTAGTCTCGGGAAACTTCACAGGCTTGTGACAACCTGCTCCCCTTCCACCTCCTACTCCTCCTTGCCTGCCACAGGGGAGGATGAATTGAACTCAAGAATGACTGTTCATGGCACAAAGCCTAAAGTATTACTGGGGCCATATTCATGGCACCAGCATAATGACAGCCTCAGATCTAATCACATAAATATGAACGTTAAGATTTGGACAAATCATGACCTCATTGCTGTGTTCCATTGCTAAATCCAGAAGAAAGTGTTCTACACTGTAACTATGTAGGAAGCCGGGGTAAAACACCAAAGATCATTTAAACTGAGATGAAGCTGGCAGAAGCTTCTTAATGCTGCATGCGGTTGAGAGGTAGAGACTCAAATCACCCTTTAGGAGCTGATAGTGCCTTTGTTCTAAGAAACCCACCCTACATGAACAAGTGACCATTAATCAGAAGTCAGAAGCCGAGAGTTGGGTCTGGGGAAGCAGGTGTGGAGGGGTGACGAAGTGGGGTTGTCACTCTGCAGCCCTTGCTGATTTGGTTAAAAAAAAAAAAGAGTTTCAAGTGTATATATTTGGGTGGAGATGAAAATGTTCCTTCACAAACAGCTGCTCCAACAAATCAGAAACCAAAGCTGGGGGCCTGGAGTGACCCCAGCTGAGCTGATTCATTCTAGACTGCCCTGATGGTCTATATGTGGAGTTATCTAAGACAAAACAGCCGGGACTTTGGCTGATGAAGAAGTGACCATTCGGCTGGAGACAGAGTCAATGCTTTCTCTAAAGCAAGAGCACATCCCTTAATCTCCTGGTAAATACTGTAAGGAGACATCAGCATAAGATCGGGGTTGAAGGCAGAGGCCCGTAGGTTAAACTCCTGCCTCTACCATTGGCTAGTTTATAACCTTGGGCAAATTTCTTAACCCCTGGAACCTCAGTTGGCTCATCTGGAAAATGGAGATGATATCTCTTTCTTACATGATAAAATGAGATAATTTTATGAAGTATCTAGCCCGATACCCAGGCTGAATCTGTCCTGGAGAAAGACGATTCTATGGCAGGACCTGGGAGGCTGTGGCCAGCAGCTCTGTGCACCATTCCAAATCTTCGCGACCCACTCTTCCTCCAGCCGCTACTGTGCAAGCTTCATCCAGCCTCCAGCAGGTGTAAATAGGTAGCCCACATGGCCTCTCTTGCCGAGGGCTGCTTTGAGGTGAGAAGTGGAGTGACCCACGGAACCCCCTCTATGCACACGCACGCGCGCGCACACACACACACAGAGAGAGAGAGAGAGAAGCACAGGGCATTGCAACCCCTGGTCAGTGTCAGCCTCCCTTGGGAATGCAGCCTCAGCTGCCCATAGCTGTGGCATATAGAGACTGTGTCCCTCTGTGGCTTCCTCTCCTTCTCTTCTTCCCGGTCAGGCCCCCTCTCTGGCTCTGCTCCCTGGGATCACAGCCTGTACTGTGATAAGATTTAGTCCCAGGCTCTGCTTTCCAGGTGCCAGGCTGAGACATGGGCTGAGTGGGGCAAGGGGAAACATTACCCCTCTTTTGGAGTTCCATGGCTGCTACTAGACTTGGAAGGGTTCCAACGTGCTGGGACCCTCTAGCTGATGAAGGGAGGCTGCTCCTTAACCCTTGGAGTCCCTCAGAGCTTGGCAGGGCAGGGAAGAGAAGTCTCTGGTGGTTGCCATGCCTAGAAGCTCTTCATTCATCCCCTAATACCCTGCTAAGTATTGTAAGGAGGCATCAGCGGAAGATTGAGGTTGAGGGCAGACGACCCTAGGTTAAAATCCTGCCTCTAACATTGGCTAGTTTATAACCTGGGGCAAATTTCTTAACCACCGGGAACCTTGGTTGGCTCATCTGGAAGACGGAGGTGATGTTCCTTTATTACAAGATAAAATGAGATAATTTTATGAAATATCTAGCCTGATACCGAGGAACTGCTTAAGAAGTGGTTATTGTTGTGACATTCTCTTTGACCTTGGCTTGTCTGTGTTACAGAGACTTAGTGAGTGAGTGTTAGATGTTGATGCTTCCTTTATTCTAGAAAATAACCTCCTGAACAAGTAAGGCTCCAACACCATTGTTCTTGGAGAAAGCTGGAAAGTAACCATTGATCTAAATATAGATATTTTAGACTCAGAAACCAAGTAAGTTGTTTTGCTTTTATCTTTGCAATACAATGGTTGGGCTTGGTGAAGTCAAAGCTCTTTTCTGTATAGTTCTGTCTTGGGCCTGTGTGGTCAGGGGAGGACAGCACAGGGGAGATATGTGGACAAGAAGGTATCGAAGGAAAGAGCTAGAAGCACAGCAAACAGAAAAGGCAGCAGGAGATGGCCTGGAGCTTGGAGACAGTACCACTGCCACTGAGGACACCCATGAGGCACTAAGGGCTGGAGGAAGGTGAAAGGGAGTGCTAGGCCTGATCTGCCTTAAAATTGTGTCCATGTACACGTGACATCATAGTTTGTCACTAGTAACACAAGTCTGAGGATTTAAATGACCATTGGTGGCCAATGCAGCAAAGGTCCTGGGTGGCTGGACACCCCCAGGCTGGCTATGTAAGAATTCCTCAAACAAGGCCTGCTTCTGACAGCCACACGCAGATGAAAGAGGCACCAGATGCGGAGGAAGGGCCTGCTGCGGGTGACATTTCAAAAACAAGGATACTTTTGATATTTCAGACTTTAAAACAAAGACCTTTCTACAGTGTTTATTTTTGTTATAAATCGAATGTGTGCTCACGTTAAAGATGAGAAAAGTATCCGAGGACAGAAAGATCCCCTGCTGTCTCGCCTTCCAGATACGACTTCTTCATAGCTCCTTCCCATTCATCTCCCTCATGCACGTTGAAACTCTTTTTGAGGAGATTGGGATCGTCTTATATAAACAGATTTTTATGATGGGCTTTTTTGTTTATTATTATTATACTTTAAGTTCTGAGATACATGTGCAGAATGTGCCATGGTGGTTTGCTGCACCCTATGATGGCTTTTTTTTTAAAGACAGTTTTTGCCCTGTTGCCCAGGCCGGAGAGCAGTGGCATGATCATAGCTCCCTGTAATCTTGAATTCCTGGGCTCAAGCAATCCTCCCACCTCAGCCTCCCAAGTAGATGGGGCTACAGCTGCGCACTGGCTAATTTTTCTATTTTTTTTTTTTTTAGAGACAGGGTCTCACTATGTTGTCCCAGCTCATCTCAAACTCTTGGGCTCAAGCGATCCTCCTACCTCAGCCTCCCAAAGTGCTGGAATTATAGGTGTGAGCCACCACGTCCATCTGATGGGCTTTTTAAGAGTGAATATTTCTCTTTTTACTAAAAATTCTCTTTTTTTAAGTTTTAATGGCTATATATCATTCTGCTCTATGGCTCAGCATCCATTTTTAAATTAATCCCCTATTGTGGACCATTTTGGCTTTTTCCAGTTTTTGTAATAATTAATACTCCAATGACTACTAAATTCTTTACCTTCATCTCTGGTTGTTCCCTTAGAATAGCTTCCTCGAAGTAGAATTGCTGGGACAGGTACATAAATATAGTAAAGCCTCCTACCTCAAACTATCAGACTGCTGTCCCAGGGGGGACTTCATCAATTTTATGCCCACCATCTCTGCTATCACTTATGTTACCTTGTGTCAAAATTAATATGCTGTGAGTTATTTGATAGGGTTGGGGACAACTTTTATTGCCTTGCCCCTGGGCTTAGGACCGTCTGAGTAAGACTCCATTAAGGGCTAAGCTAAATGAACTCAAAATGCCCACCCTGGCCCCATTAACAATGGGCCTTCCCACCACCCAGGAGCCAAGGATGGGCAGGAATGATTTCCCTGTGAGGAGTTTTCCCTACTTCCTGGTCTGCAAACCCTAAGAACCTCCAGAGTGGGTGTGTAATAGGAAAACACAAACCATTTTCTCCACTCTCCACACTTCCAGAGCACTTCAATTCTGACACCACAGTCAGCACAGAACACTTCGGTGACTCAGATGTGTGGGTTTTTTTTTCCCCCCACTGACCAGTTCTCCAGCAGGGTGTCTCACAATTCAATTTAATTCTGGCTCAATCTGAAGTCAGCACAGACCCCACAGGTTAAGGACTCAGTCCCACAAGACTGCCCCTAACTTCAGACTCCGACCAGAAGGAGAAGGTCTCCAGGCTGCCCACGACGTTTGTCTAACTTGAATACAAATGGAGGTTCTCACAACCTTTTTCTTGGGTTTGATCCTTTCCTAGAGGGGCTCACAGAACTCAGGAAAATAGTTTATTTACTAGATTACCTGTTTATTACAAAGGATACAACTCAGGAACAGCCAGATGGAAGGGATGCCCAGGGCAAGGTCTGGAGGAAGCGGCTTGGAGCCCCCATGTCTCCCCAGGATGCACCACCCTCCCTGCACCCCCGTGTGCTCACCAACCCAGAAGCTGTCAGCATAATGTCCATTGGGGTTTTTTTTTTTCTTTTTTGAGACGGAGTCTTACTCTGTAGCCCAGGCTGGACTGCAGTGGCGCAATTTCGGCTCACTGCAACCTCCACCTCCTGGGTTCACACCATTCTCCTGCCTCAGCCTCCTGAGTAGCTGGGATTACAGGCGCCCACCACCACGCCTGGCTAATTTTTGTATTTTTAGTAGAGACGGGGTTTCACCGCATTAGCCAGGATGGTCTCGATTTCCTGACCTCGTGATCCACCTGCCTCGCCCTCCCAAAGTGCTGGGATTACAGGCGTGAGCCATGGCGCCCGGCCGCCACTGGGGTTTTTAATGGAGGTTTTCAAGGTGGCCAGCAGGGTAAATACAGGCTGAGTATCCCTAATCCAAAAGTCTGAAATCCAAATGTTCCAAAATTCTGAATTTTTTGAGTGTCAACATGACACTCAAAGGAAATGCTTATTGGAAAATTTCAGATTTTGGATTTTCAGATTAGAAATCTTTAAGTGGTAAGTATAATACACACATTTCAAAATCTGAAGAAAAAAAAATCTGAAATCTGAAATCTGAAACAGTGCTGGTCCCAAGCATTTTGGATAAGGGATACTCAACCTGTATATATTTTTTTTCTTTTTTTTTTCTTTTTCTGAAACGGAGTCTTACTCTGTCACCCAGGCTGGAGTACAGTGGCACGATCTTGGCTCACTGCAACCTCCACCTCCCGGGTTCAAGCAATTCTTCTGCCTCAGCCTCCTGAGTAGCTGAGATTACAGGCGCCCACCACCACGCCTGGCTAATTTTTGTATTTTTAGTAGAGGCAGAGTTTCACTGTGTTAGTCAGACTGGTCTCAAACTCCCAACTTCAGGTGATCCACCCACCTCAGCCTCCCAAAGTGCTGGGATTACAGGCGTATATTCCCACCACACCCGGCCTATATTTTTTATTCTACCACAAAACCACCATGGGGCTGCTCAGGTTGGGGAACAAGGAAAAAGCCTAGCTCATGCCAGACAGTCTGATACACCTGGCTCTTCCAGGTCCCAGGTGTCTGCTTGATTTTCAGTGCTAAACCGAGCTTCTGAGTCGGAGGCACCTTCCCTCCCAGTTTCATGCACCAGCAGGGCGCTTTTGAGCACTGAAGCTGGGCTAAGGGGAGGGGCTGGTGGCTCCTCTGTGAGCGCCTGAGCTGCTGAGCAGCTGTGGGCCTTGCAAGTCCCCTCCCTCCCCAGAGCTGTGCCTTCTCCTGCACGCTCATGTCCAGAGGGGACTGGCAGGACCAGTGGACCAGCAATGTCCAAGAGAAATTTTGAAGAAAATTAAAACCATGGCTTGCAAGCAAAATAGAATGAACATGTAGGGGAAAAAGATAATTTCTTTACCTTTTTAGATTCTTAGTGGAGACACTCTCCTGAAAACGAAAGTCAGATTAACAAAAGAGAAAAGCAGAAGTTTACTAACCTTGCTGTACCCATCACACGGGAGAGGCCTTAGTTCAAAAGGATTTCCCTCTCAAGGCAGTGGCTTAGGGGTCTTGCTTAAATAGTACTAAAGAACCAAAAATCCTATGTAGTGACAAGACAAGAAAGAGAATATCTTCAGGCTTCCAAAAGGTGGGAAAATGTGGGAAGGTAAACTAACAGGAAGAGTGAAGTCTACTCCTGGGTCCTCTGGCACTGCTGTCTCTGAGCTCTGTTTCTGAGCTGATGAAGACAGGAGGGCAGAGAATATTCCTGTGTTTTAACTTTAACTAAAATCCCCAGTATTTTAGAGAGGAATATTTTGATTTCCTTCAAATGCAAGCTCTTGATTTTATTCAGCTCATCACTTAAGGAGCGAGCCAGAGAGTCAATAATGCTAGTCAGATGGCATTTGACGCGCTGGGATTTATGTAGCCCATTGGGAAAGGCACACTGAAATCGATTTTTCAGTGTTTGTGACAAAGCCATTTCATGTCCTACAGGGCAATAAATCGGTGGATTATCTTTTCACTAGATGGGAATCACTTGCATCTCTACTGGACAAACATCTGCAATATAACATGGAATGCCATAGAATCTGAGTCCTCAATAGTAAATGGCAGTCAAACAATGGCCCATCCTCCTGAAAAGTAGATCATCCTTGGGCAAGCCTGTGAAGCAAAGCTCCTGTATCACTCTGGAAACACATTCTTTCATCCCCTTGGTGTTATTTCCAGATTTTGGATTCTTCTCGTCAACAGCACAAGCTTATAACGCCCCTGCAAAAGCCACCCAAGTCACATACTCGGCTGTGGCTGCTCCACAGGAACAGGCATCTTTGCACATAAAATATCCCTAGAACTTGGAGGAAAACAGTTGCCATGCCAGTGGGGATTCTTCCCTGAATCTGTCTTAAGTGAGATACTTATGCTCTCAAAATATTTTTGCTACTTTTATGTGTCTTGTATCTCTAACTATGTTGCAAACTTTTTGATGGCAGGGTCCATGTCTTCTAAATCCATAGACATCTAGAAATGTAGCTCCTTTGAGATTTTTAGTCCAATGTCCCCATTTCTCAGATTTCCTGTGACCCAGCTTTATTAAGGGACCTGCCCAAAGCCAACTGACTAGGAGGTGCAGAACCAGGAGAAACACAAGGCTTTCAGATCCCTGCCCCATGTTCTGCCCAGCCTTCTTTCTCTACGCCCAGCACCGCTGTGAACACAGTATATATGGGTGAGGTAGAAGGATGGAAGAATGGATAGACAAATGGAAGGATAGAAGGAAGAAAGAAAAAAGAAAGGAAGGGTGAAAGAAAGGATGGCAGGAAGGATGGATAGATAAATAAATGGGTAGAAGGACTGATGGAAGGATGGATGGATGGATGCATGGATGGATGGATGGATGTAAAGGATTGACAGAAGGATGGAAAAAAGGAAGAGAGGGAGGGAAGGAGGGAGGGAGGGAAAAGTGAGCAGATGGATGGATGTGTGGGTGGATGCTGAAAATAGATTATCATTTTTCTTTCTGATGAAAAAAAGAACTTGTGATCACTGGCACAATTATTCACTTTTCTCATGGGAGATGAGATCAATTCTAACTTTGCAAAATCTCTTCCCCACTGTCCCATGCCTGCATTTTTTCTTTTATTTTAAAAGTAATGCATGTTCAATTTTTATTTTTAAAATGAATCGTATTGTGTATATTTGAGGTTTATAACATGATATTACAGGATGATATAGACACACAGAAACATATAGAAACAAGCAGACTGGACAATGGTTACTATGGTGAAACAGATAATCACATCTATCATCTCACGTAGTTCCTTTTTTTTCTGATAAGATCAGCTAAAATACACTTATTTACAAAAATCCCTAGTACTGCTTCTGCGTTTTTGTTAGGGACAGTCAGCTCCTCAGGGGATGGGGGTGATGGTGAGAACTTCATCTTTGGCAGCAGTTGTCTCCCGAGGCTACACATTAAAATTTCCTGATCCCAGATTTCTTCCTCAAACCAATCCCATCAGAACCCCTAGGAACTGGGCCCTGGATCACAGTTGTTTCCCAGCTCCTTGGGGTAATACTCCCTGACAACTGCAGTGGAGTGTGAGAAGTCAGCATGAGGGGCGCAGCCCCAGGTCTGCCTCTGAATAGGAAGAGCCACCTTGCGGGGAGCCACTGAGACTTCACGGCTGAGTTCTACTTCCTGGGGCTCAGAACTAACCCATCAGCTAAAACGCCTCTCGCCAGACCCCCTGGGTGAGTGGAGAAAGCCAGACCTCTCCTCTCCAGGGGAGTGAGTAGCAGACTATTCAATGGCCTTTGCTAGAAGTCAGTTTCCCAGACGGTAGCAACTGGCATTGCCTTCTAAGGCCAAAGCAATGGGCATCCTGCTGTCGGCCCCTGAGGAGACCTTCGGTGTTGTGGGGGGAGGCGGTGGGCAGTGCACCTGCTCTACATAGAATATTTCCGAATGGTTATTATTAATTTATACTTATATCCTTCTAAGAAAAGAATAGCTCCCCATGGAGCTTAAACTTTTATCCAGATCTGCTATAAGAAATGGACATATGACAGCTTCTGAATTTTTTGACACCGCTTTTGAATACACTGTCCATTATGTTGTTTGGAGTCACTATAAAGGGGCCCTAACAGCACATCCCTATTAGAGTTAATGACAGGAGAGTGTTTCTTTCTTTAAATAAATGGAGTATCCTTTCGACAAACAATTAGAACCATTTTTGCTTTCACATCAAGGCAGAGCTACTTTTACTGCTAAATTACATCAATTCCTGCTAGCCCTGGCCCGCCAGAGCATCATTTTCCTCTTGTGCTCTGCATCTAAACCTCAGCTGCATAGTTCATGATCTCTGTCTTTTTGTATTTTTCCTACATATGTATTTAATGGGCATTTATGGGATGCCAGGCCCTTTACATACGTTGTTTCATCTAAACTGGACCAGAAGAGCAGCCTAGGAAGTGAGAACTCACGGGGTCAGCACTTTGCCAGTTTTTGCAACCTCCTGGGCCTCTTCTTGCTGAGGCAGTTACCACCTCAGAGAAGGGTGCTTGGGAACCACACAGTCCACATTGACTTTATTCCTTTGGACTATGGTGGCACCAGAGCCCTTCTGTAAAGGACACAGCTCTGGAGCTTGACAAACATCAAATATGAATTAGCTACATGACCTTGAACAAGTCTTTTAACCTCCCTGAACCTCCACTTCTCCCCTGTGAAATGCAGATATGAATATCTACTTTATGAGGACTAATTTGGTCCTCAGAAACAGACACTCATTTGGAGACGAATGTGGGTTACATGGGAAGTTCCTGGGGCCCAAGGCAGAGCTAGTGGGGGCCGTGGGGGAGACAGACGGCCCCCAGACCCAGTGCCTATAACTCTCAACACCTCCCCAAGCCCTTCTCTGTGTTCCAGCTTCCAGAGGCCTCCGTTTACCCTGCTACGATGCTCTGAGGCACACATGATAGGACCTGAGCTCTGAGTCTCTTGGGGCAAATGACCAAAGAAAAGGGTCCGATTGGCCCCACTTGGGCATACCCCAGTCCAATGGGCTCTGGTCACAAGCTAAGCATGACCTACAAACAGGAAGGGTGGATGAGGGCTGGCAGGGGCAGTGCTCAGAGCATCTGAAACATCACTTCAGAGGACTGTCAAATGCATTGACTGAAATAATGTAAAGCACCAGTCAGGGTGCACGGCACTCAGTGGGGTACGGAGGGGGAATTATCACTGGACCAGACTTAGTACAGCTCGGGTCTAGTCATGACAGAAGCAGTGAGTGTGTTATCAGCATGCATTATGCCATTTGGTGACATTTTTAAATAAAAGAAATAGTCAACTTTATTTACGTATAATTTATGTACAGTAAGCTGCGTTCATTTTAAGTATAAAATTTGGGCTGGGCACAGTGGCTCAGGCCTATAATTCCAGCACTCTAGGGCATCATGTAGGAGGATCCTTAAGGTCATGAGTTCAAGACCAGCCTGGACAACATTGCAAGACCCTATCTCTAAAAAAAAATAAATGTAAACAAAATTTGAAAAAAAAATAATAAAGTATACAGTTTGATGAGCTTTGATATCACTGTCCTGGTAAAGACACAGACTGTGCAGAATCACCCCAAAAAGTTCCCTCCTGACCCACACACTTTACCTCCCTCTCCACTCCCTGGCTCAGGCAACCACTAACCTGCTTTCTGTCACAACAATTTCATTTGAAATTTCTAGAACGTTCTACAAAGGGAACCATATCAGAAGTATTCCTGTGTCTGGCTTTCACACAGGCTGATCATTTTGAGATTCACCCCTGTTGCTCTGTGTCAGAAGTTGGTTCCCCTTTCTTCAACAGAGTAGTGTTGCCTGTACCACCGACCCCTCATTGGCCCACCAATCCTGGCTGGTGAATGCTCTTCACGTGAGGGGTGAGGTCAGCACCGGGCAGATGACCAACACAGCAGCCCTGTTTCATCCAGCTGCCTGACACCCTCTGGGGAAGTCAGACGTGAAGCAGCTCTGCCCCCAGCTCCTTGTTCCATGACAGCCACAGTAAGCACTACCGGAGAAATGCAGGCCCACAGGGAATGGGCGCCTGAGGGCCAGGGAGGGTAGCCTTGAGGGAGGAACATTTGTGCCAAGATAGAAAAGAGGTGTTTCTTCAACGAAGATGCCAGAAAAGCCCCTGGTGTGGAGAGGCGCCCTGGTGAAGGCTCCGAGGCCAGGAGGGGATCCTGGGAGGGAGACAGGGGCTGGATGGTTCGGCTTGATCAGGTGGCTGGAATTATCCCAGCGACAGAAGAGTTTCAAGCAGATGATTGGTGTGATTAGGTTAGCTGTTTACCGAGGCCCCTGGCCTTGGTCTGAAGAATGGACCTCAGAGCCAATGGTGTATGTGGGAGATGGACGAGGAGCTTTGCCACAATCCAGGTCAGAGCCAGGGGTGACATGAATCACCCTGAGGACCTAAAACAAAGATCAGGGGACTGCAGGCTACTGGGGACATAAAATGTACTTCAGTTTAGGGCCCTGGGGTCCCATAGCCAGGCATAGGAGAGAGACCTGGTGCTGGGAGGAAGACTGTCTGACGGCACTCCCTGAGTTCCACTTGCTGGATGCGGCCTTCCTAGCGAAAGACAGTTGCTGTGTCTGGAAGCCCTGCTCCAATCCCGAACCCCCAGTTGGGTCTGGGGTGGGAACCGGGTGTCCTGCCCAGCTCTGCAACCCTTCTGAAGATCACCTCCTGCATCCCAGGGCCCCGGGCACCAGTGTGAGTCTTTCTGGGAATCCACAGGGCTCTGGACTCCTCTGAGGCTCTGGCCTCCCTGTGAAAGTGTCCAAAGAGGCGCAGTGTCCCTAAGGGCTTCCCCTCCACCCAGGTCCAAGGCTGCAGGCCCCTTGGAGAAGCTTCAATCAGGTGGCCTCTCTCTTGGCCACAGGAGTCTCTTCTTGTCCTTAACATTTGTTAAAGCCCCTCTGTTCTCTTACTCCTCCTCTGTTGCTCCAGCCAGACCACTCCCCTCTGCTGACACTTGCCTGTGGGCCCATCCTCAAGCTGCACCACTGGGCACTGCCTTTGGGATGTTTTGGTCCCACACCCGGTGTCCCACTCACTGCTGGCCCTTCTCTAAGCCCCAGAACCTCTACAGCCTCATGGGGCCTGAAGGGGAGGGAGGACAGGGCTCTCTCATTGCCACCTGCTTCACCCTCTGTAGGGTGCCCTGGCACCAGGCTTACCTGAACCATTGTTGATGGGTCTGCCTCACCCTGATGCCTGGCCCTGCTCTGTCCCACTGCCCTGGGACAGAGGACAAGGACATCCTTTGTAGTCCTTGTGTCCCTCTAGCCTGTTGGTCACTGCTTCCTGCCCTCCTGCTCCTCTGCTGAGCCCTACTGTTCTTCCTTCTGGAGGATCCCAGATTCCAATTCTATCCAAAGCATACCCCATCAGACAGCCATATCTGTGAAGATAACGAGTCCTGGGTCACATAGAAACTTAACACTCTCCAGCCAGGTGCAGTGGCTCGCTGCTGTGATCCCAGCACTTTGGGAGGCCAAAGCAGGAAGATCACTTGAGGCCAGGAGTTTGAGACCAGCCTGGGCAACATAGTGAGAACCCATCTCTACAAAAAATATTTTTTAAAATTAGCTGGTCATGGTGATGGGTACCTGTAATCCCAGCACTTTGGGAAGGTCACTTGAAGGCAAGAGTTTGAGACCAGCCTGGGCAGTAAAGCAAGACCCTATCTCTACAAAAAAATTTTTTTAATGTAGCCAGGCATGCTGGCATGCACCTGTAGTCCCACCTACCCCAGAGGCTGAGCTGGGAGTATTACTTGAGCCCAAGATCTTAATGCTGTGGTGAACTATGATTGCGCCACTGCACTTCAGCCTGGGTGACAGAGCAAGACCTTTCTCAAAAAATAAAAAAGAAAGAAAGAAACTTACTCTGTATGGCGATGTGGGACATGAATCCAGTGTTAGGGAAAGACTGTATTCACACTCGGTTTCCTTTTGCCAGTAATTCTACATAATTTTCAGTTCCATGATGTACTTTCTATGGAATTTCACTTGAATGGCTTAAAATTATGTACTTAATTACCTACAGCTCCATTTGCCGTGATTGATGGTTCAGTCCTGCTAAGGTGACACCTGGCAGCAGTCATTTGCGGTAAGCTGGCGGGGGCTAAGTGGGAAGGCCGATTCATCCCATTTGTTCACATCGTCTATCGAAGATGCAAAATGTTTTGTTTTTTTTTTAATGAACTATCTTAGACAGGCCAACACCTCAGTCCAAGGAAGCCACATTTCACCAGGTGCTCAAGAGCTAAACGATTCCCAAGGTCCCTAGAAGCTGTACCATACCACCATTCCACTGCAGCCGTAAGTGGCCCTGTGTCCTCTAGGGGCAGTAGTTCTAACAAATTGCCTTGATTTTTTTTTCTTCTTCTGCCAGCAAGATGCTTATGCCTGTCTACTTAATTATGTTTAATGCTTCTAGCTAAACTGACTTGTTTGAAGGGGAAGAGACTAATTCGCACACCAATGCAAATAGAACGAACATGAATAGATTCTGGGAGAAGGAGGGAAGTATTTTATTGTTTATCAAGACTGCAATGCAGACTCCTCATTGTGCACATGAAAGTCTACTGATATTTGTACTTAATGTTTATATAGTACCTAACCATGTACAACAGCTTCCACATACATGACCTCGTTATATCAAGAGTACTTCAGTGATACGACTTTCATTCTTGTGCCAAGTCAAAGAGTTTCAAACAAAGTCAAGAGACCCTCTTGCTTCTACCTTTGGCTCTAAGACAAGCTTGATTCAAACCTTGGCAAGTCTTTTCCACTTTGCACCTCCAAAAACAAATAGTTGAATCTCACTCCCCATTTCCCATGGGGCAAGAGGCTAGTGAAGCATGAGGAATTTACTGGATACTCTTTGGAAGAAGGGAATTAGGACCTAGGTTGTGGCCTCATTACCTTAGATCCCAAGCATGCTCATAGGCCTGCAGTTGTGTTACTTGTGGTGAGGTTTCAGAACCTGAGACTTTTAAAATAGGAAAAGAATATTACTTTTCCCTATTACCATTTAGAAGTAACTAAAGCTATTTTCCACTGACTTCACTAAAAATGCCACTACTTCACTAAAAATGCCACTACTGGGCTTAAAACAAGGAGAAAGTGTTTGATTCTGATGGAAAATCCTTTCCAAATTAATAAAATGCAACCAAGGGGTGTACCTAGAGTGGTGCATTCCAGGATGATCAAGCTGGGAAGAATCCAGGAGATCACCTTGCCCGATGCTCCCATTTTACAGATGGGCAAACTAAAGCCCAGAAATCGCAGTCTGAGGTCCTCCGGCAAGTGCGACAGAGCCAGGGCTAGAATGCAGACCTCCTGACTCCCAGGCCTGGGTTCTTTCCACCACCTGCGCTTCTCAGATGGGACACCCACTCCCAGGAGGCACCTGGTGGTGAACCCAGCCCATGCAGGGCCATGGGCCGCACGTGCTGTAACTTCTGGATCAACAAGTCTACTTGATGTGTTTTAGGACAAACACTGTGCAAAACATACAGCAATCTCTCATTGAGTAGAATGAAAAACTCCCATAAATTTTCAAGTGACACAAATTTCTACAAATGCATTTTGGCCACATGGTAGGTCACTGTATGCTGAACCCCCAGGTGCCAGGCTGGAACGGAGATGTTTGGTTAGGACAACTTAGATGGAGAACTTGGAGAGGTGCTGCACTTTACCATTCAACATCAGAACACCACCACCGCCACTCTAAGAAATGGAAGGCCATGCCTCACTGAACCTTCCTTTTTGTTCAAGAAGACTAGAAAGGTGGGCGAAAAAAGTCTTTCCTATCCCTTTTCTAAAGCATTCCTGCAACAGATTTGACGCTGCTTTGCACTGTCAAAGCAGCACTCAACAGGGTAAAGGGATGCTCTTGAAGGATACTCCTGCCATGGGGCTGCCAGAAAGAGACAGAGCAGTGACCCTACCCAAGCCCACACGTCCTGGTCCCATCCCTGTAGGAGGCCAAGGATGTTCCCCAGAAGATTTGCCTTGGTCATTCTGCTGCTCCTGAACCCTGAGGCCCGTAACAGAAACCCTTTTCTCCATCCCCATATAGAATTCCTGAGGGGTACTGGGGGTGAAATAAGAGGATGACCAAATAATTTAGCTTACTCTGAAAAAGCTTTTAAGGGAAACTAGCATGTTCAATGCAAGGCAGTAAGGTTGTATGTTTTAAATTAAGCACCTTGGGACCGGGCAAAGTGGCTCACACCTGTAATCCCAGCACTTTCAGAGGCCCAGGAGGGCAGATCGCCTGAGGTCAGGAGTTCGAGACCAGCTTGACCAACATGATGAAACCCCATCTCTACTAAAAATACAAAAATTAGCTTGGAATGGTGGTGGACGCCTGTAATCTCAGCTACTCAGCAGGCTGAAGCAGGAGAATTGCTTGAACCCGTGAGGCAGAGGTTGCAGTGAACCGAGATTATGACATTGCACTCCAGCCTGGGTGACAGAGCAAGACTCTGTCTCAAAAAAAAAAAAAAAAAAAAATTTAAGCATCTTGGGAAACTCTGCACATTTGTCATCAGCCAGCATGAGGGTCCAAAGCTTCCTTTATGTCATATTCATGACGAGTTTGTTTATTTAAACCAACACCACAAGGCTCTGAATAACACAGTGGAAAAAACTGTATAAGGAAAGAAAATATACCTGTAAGGAGGAGAAAAACAAAAAGGCAGAAAAAGGAGGGGTGACACCGGGCCGTTAAGCATTCATTGGCATTTGGTGACTGGCACAGACAGAATGCACTGTGCAAGGAGCCTGGTGCCCCAGGGAAAGTTCCCGAAGCAGAGGCAGCCACAGTGCTTAGAATATGGCTACATGGTATTTCCACAGCATCTAGAACATCTTTCCTTAGAAAAGCCTTCCTCTGTCTTCAAGTGGAGGCACATGCTATGCAGTTTTTTGTTTGTTTATTTGTTTGTGTATTATACTTTATGTTTTAGGGTACATGTTGTAAATGACGAGCTATGCAGTTTTAACTTCCTCTTGGAGACAAGGGGATTGTTATGTTCCCTCTGCCTGGGGCAGCCTTCACTGCCGTAAACACACCTGGCCCCCACCTTCTCAGGTTTTTGCTCAGCAAGGCCCCCAGTCATCAACTTCTTTAAAATCAATCCCCATTCCTGGCCCCTGGCATTCTCCTACCCATTCACCTGCCTTATTTTTCTCTCGAACACTAATCATTGTCTATTACTATATATTTAGTCGTTCATATTTTTAATGTCTTGTCTTTCCCCATTAAGCCTCCATGAGAGCAGAGATTGTGGTCTCTTTTGTTTACTGGATTTCCAATGCCTAGAACAGAGCCTGCCACACAGGCTCTATTTGAAAACTTTCATTGCTGATAGTGCCTTTCAGTACAAACACCTAAAGCTGATGGGGGAGACATCTCAAACATTCTTTTGAACACCTGACTGAGATGACAGCAATAAGCACAATCCTGAGAGCATTAGAAATGAGTGTTTTTTCTGAGACTCCATGCTGATCCCTGGGGGCTGAGATCAGGTTCAGTAGATGACGGGGTGATGCGGGTTTAGAAGTAGCCAGATGTCTGGTCAGGGTGGGAGATCACGTCAGAGACCCTTCGAGAAAGTCATCATTCCTGTAAGGTAACTCATCTCCGTGGGTGAACTGGGGCACAGCCCATCCTGCAGAGGGAGGCAGAGGGAATAACTTTCTGTTTTTGCCTTGGTTCTGAAATAGCAATCACTCAATCAATCCATCAATCAGTCACATACCTTCTGAAAATTCCTAGCCACTCACCCACACTCATTCAGATCTGGAGTCTGAATTCCCACTCTATGAATGGCCTCAAAACTTCCAAGACAAATATCTACATAAAGTAATCCCAAGTTGGCACTTCCCCAGATCTTGGCAAAGGAAAGTGTCAATTCCCAATTTTCTCTGCAAAACACACCTCTAAGAAGTCCAAGGGACTTGAGCTCACAGTCAAATGTCACTAAATATATGAGGAAGTAAGTCACCATAAGAGAGTGAGCAGAAGCTACAAACTACAAAATAAGTACTGCAAAAACAACAGGTATGGCAATCATCAGGTACAGAAAAAATAAATTTAAAGAAATAACAGGGAATTTCAGAAAAATATCTAACTGAAGAACAAAAGACTATAAAATCACTAGGTAGATCTAAAAGTACCAAACAAAACTTCTAAAAAGGAAAAATATAATTGATATTAGAAACTCAATGAATGACTTAAATAACATATCAGATGCAAAGAGAAAATTGGTGAACTGGAAAGTAAATATTAAGAAATAGCACACAAAATGAGACAGACAGAGAACATGAAAAAGAGGTATCAACGGAAATAAATCACCAAGAAAGAAGACCCAAAATATATGTTTTTAGAATATCAGAAGAACATAATAGAAACAGCAGAGAAAAGCCACACTTTGTAGAAATAATGACTAAGATATTTCTAGAACTGATGAAAGACACCAATCCTTAGATTCAGCAACACCGAGAAATCTTAAGAACAATAAACAATAAGAAATGAACACTCGGTCTGCAAAACTCTAAACAACGCCTGTGAAGCAGAATAACATACATCGGTATCAATTCCTGTGTGGGGAACACTGTGTTCCTGTTGCTAATCCTAGAGGAACACTCAAAAGGCCTTGCATTTTCTGCTAAGATTCCTAGATATGGCAGGCTTCCAGGTCTAGCAGGAGGTTTTGCACTAGCCCGGCTGTCAGAGTGAGTCCGGTGAGATGAAACTGTCACACAAGTCAGGCAAAGCAGATTTACAACTCACAGGTGAGCAGCAAAGATAAACAGAAGCCGAGGATCCATGGCAAATCCAGTCCCTTGGGTTCAGGAAAGCTGCCCAGGGCAGATGGAGTCTTGTCTACACGTGCCTCACTACGCATCCCAGCTGAGAGACCCTGAAAGCGCTATGCTTTGGTTTTTACGCCCCAGTGGCAACATGGTTTGCTGAGCCCAAGGTTTGCAGGACATCCTGTTCTAGGAGGATGTCCTGGATGGATAAATCCCAGCCTGTTTCAGACGGTTCCTCCTTATCTCAGGGTGTTGCATTCTCAGTACCTTCTCTCTGAGAATTGCAGGCAAGAGGAGAGAGAGCTGGGTTGGCCAAGAAACATTTGGAGACTTGCCTCCTGCAATGTGCTCCCTCCACACCAAAGACACTAGAAGTCGATGGAAAGAAAGCAGATTATAAACAAAAGGAATGACAATTTCATAAAATCAGCGGCAGTGATGGTATCCAGAAAACAATACAACAATATTTTCAATATCCTAAGGGAAAGTTCTGGTTTTACGAGACTGCATAGGCTAATAACAACTGAGCCAAGATATCACTGACTTGTTACACAAAGATTTATTTTATGTTTGTCCAAAATCTCCTATTAATCAAGTGACTCTCCAGGACATTGTGTACCATACAGTGAGTGACTCATCAATCCAGGCTGCCTACATCTTGAGGCTCCACCATCTCAACATATGGCCTGCAGAATCACCAGAGAAGGAGAAGAGCTAAAGGGTCATGCTGGAGATGCTCACTGCCTCAGTCCAGAAATGACACCTGTGGCTCTGGCCTCCAGTCCGTCAGCCAGAGTTACTCACATGGCCCCACCCAGCTGCAAAGGAAGATGTTGCAGGGGAGGGGAAGAGCATATGAATATTCAGGAAGCACTGAAACTCCTGCCGCTCTTCCAAGGACAAAGGCAAACTAAAAACATATATTGATAAACCAAAACTGTTAGAATCTGTTACCAGCTGATTCTCATTAAAGGAACTTCTTTAATAAGACAACATTTAGGAATAGGGAAAATGATCCCTCCCATCAAAGGGTCTGAGGTGCAAAAAAAAAGATGGTGGACAAAGAAATGGCAGCCATGTGAAAAATATCTAAGTAATTACTGACTGTATCAAACAACAGCAATGATACTCAATTTGTAGGATTAGGAAAAAGCTCAAGCTGGAAACAAAATTCTAGACAAAAGCAGCATAATCCTGGAGGGATATGACTAACAGTACAGTGTTTTATGGTCCTTTTACTGTTCTAGAGGACTCTGTAAAGTTAAATATAGATATTAAAATATCTAGGGTAACCACCAAAATGACAGAACTAAAATGCATAATTTTCAAATTTTAGAGGGAGGAAAAAGTGAAATGAGGGAAGAATAATTCAATCAGTCCAATAAAAGGCAAGAAAGGATGAGGGCAGGGGGAATGGAGAGAAAAGATAGGACAGGAGTACAAAATAAAATCAAATAAATAAAATTATTTTAAAATTATGTTTTTTTATTTTTCTCATATAAATGAATAAAATTATATCAATACTTGTAACAAATGTAAATGGGCCAAACTCTTAAACTAATAAGCAAAGATTATCATTCTTGTTTTCCTAAGTCCAGCAATACTCTATCTATAAGAGCTGTATCTAATCATAATGAGTAAACACTTACGCGGTCCTCACTATGTGCCAAGCACAGTTCGGACTGCACCGTATTTAGCAATTTATGTAATCTTCCCAACAGCCCAGTGAGACAGACACTATTTTGATAAGAAAAGTTAATCATAAGGACAATTTGGGAGGCCACAGCAGGCTGATTGCTTGAGCCCAGAAGTTCAAGACCAGCCTGGGCAACATGGCAAAACCCCATCTCTACAAAAAAATACAGAAATTAGCCAGGCGTGGTGGCATGTGCCTATAGTCACAGCTACTTGGGAGGCTGAGTTGGCAGAATCGCCTGAGCTTGGGAAGTTGAGGCTGCAGAGAGCCGTGACCATGCAGCTACACTGCAGCCTGGGCAACAGAGTAAGACCCTGTCTCAAAAAAAAAAAAAAAGTTAATCATAAGGAAGTGAAATAATTTGCCTGAGATTAAATAACTAATGAGAGTGTGATTTGAACCCAGGAAGGCCCCTCCTAGAGCCCATACATTTAGCCTTTGCATTACACCACCTCTTAACCCCAGAAAGGATGAAAACAAAGTAACACTGAAAGATATACCAGATAATATTAACCAAAAGAAAGCTGGCATCATGATATTTGTATCAGACTTTGAGGAGAAAAGCATTATCAGCAATAAAGAGATAAAAAATACAGATCACAAGAAGATTTAATAATTCTGGGTTGGGCGTGGTGGCTCACACCTGTAATCCCAGCACTTTGGGACGCCAAGGTGTGCGGATCACTTGAGGTCAGGAGTTCGAGACCAGCCTGGCTGAAATGGTGAAACTCCATCTCTACTAAAATTCAGAAATTAGCCAGGCGACATGGCGGGTGCCTGTAATCCCAGCTACTCGGGAGGCTTGAGGCAGGAGAATCACTTGAACCTGAGAGGCAGAGACTGCAGTGAGCTGAGATCGTGCCATTGCACTTAGCCTGGGCGGCAGAGTGAGACTCCGTCTCAAAAATAATAATAATAATAATTCCAAACTTCTGTGCCCTTTATAATATAACTTCAGAATACATAGATTATCCAGTCTGTCCCTGGATCTAAGGGAAAGAAAAGTGCACAGAGTAAAAATGGACAAAACTACAAAGAGAGGTTGACAAATACACTATCACAGTGAGATTCTTTAACATACCTCTCTCAGTAGACAGAAAATCAATAAGGGTATAGAACATTTGAACAAGCTTGATGTGTTGGAGACATATGAAACATAGCACCCAACAACTCAAGAATACAAATGCTTTTCCATGTATATATGGAACATTCATAAAAATTAATCACACACTAGAACAATAAAACACAAAGAACAAATTTCAAAGCATTATCCAAACCATGGTTTCTGACCACAATGCAATTACCTTAGAAATCAGTAATAATAATACATAGCTAAAAATAGTGGCTAGACCAGAGGGTGGACAATTCAGATGAAGAATGTGCCAAGTTAAACTAAGAAAGTAGCACTAGGAATAGAAAAAAAAAAAAAAGAGGATGGATTCTATAGATATCTCTAATATTGGCAAAGAAAGAGTTGAGATTGCCAAGGATTATAGCTCAGACAACTGGAGGCTGGCAGCAGAGCCACTAATCAAGAAGTGGCGAAATCTGGGAAAGAAGAACGTATGAGGGGAGAAGTGAAAGTGATGTCAGCTACTGCAAGGAGCTGAAACAGGATGAGGGCTAGAAAACAGGACATTAGCCCTGCCTTCAGTGAAACTAATTTCATCAGTGCATAAAGCCGTGGGTGCCAAATCCAGAAGGGACTTGTTTGAGAAGTGAACCGGAGGCAAGGAATGAGTCAGTAAGTGTGGATCTCCCTTTTAAGAAAGTTAACAAGGAAATAATTTAATAAGGAATTGTATAAGAATTTATTTATTTATTTATTTATTTATTGAGACAGAGTCTCACTCTGTTGCTCAGGCTGGAGTGCAGTGGCACAATCTCAGCTCACTGAAACCTCCGCCTCCCAGGCTCAAACAATTCTCCTGCCTCAGCCTCCTGAGTAGCTGGGGTTGTAGGCATGCGCCACCATGCCCGGCTAAATTATGTATATATATATATTTTTTAGTACCGACGAGGTTTCACTGTGTTACCCAGGCTGGTCTCAAACTCCTGGGCTCAAGTGATCTGCTCACCTTGGCCTCCCAAAGTGCTAGTATTACAAGCATAAGCCACCACACCCAGCCAGGAATTATATAAGAAATGTAATAAGGAAAGAGGGATATGGGAAGAGTCAGAATGCTAAAGAGGGAAGGATTTATTGTGTTTTCTAATTAATATTTAGAAAATCGATTTGGGGGTACAAGTGCAGCTTTGTTACATAGATATATTGTGTAGTGGTGAAGTCTGGGCTTTCACTGTAACCCTCGCCCAACGGTGTACACTGTACTCATTAGGTCCTTTTTCATCCCTCACCTCCTCCACCCTCCCATCCCACCCTTCCGAGTCTCCAATGTCTATTATTCCATACTCTAGATCCAGAGTTACACATTTGGATACACATTTAGCTCCCACTTACAAGTGAGAACATGCAGTATTTGACTCTGTTTCTGAGTTATTTCACTTAAGATGATGGCCTCCAGTTCGATTTATGTTGCTGCAGAAGATATGTTATTCTTTTTTATGGCTGAATACTATTCCATGACACACGCAGACACACACACACACACACACACTCATCACATTTTCTTTATCCAATCATCTGTTGATGGACACTTAAGTTGATTCCGTATTTTTGATATTGTGATTAATGCTGCAATAAACATGTGAGTGCAGGTATCTTTTTGATATAATGATTTCTTTCCCTTTGGGCAGATACCGAGTAGTGGGATTCCTGGATTAAATGGTAGTTCTGTTTTTAGCTCTTTGAAAAATCTCCATACTATTTTCCATAGAGGTTGTACTGATTTACCTTCCCACCAGCAGTGTACAAGCATTCTCTTTTCTGTTTCCTCACCAGCATCTGCTATTTTTTGACTTTGTCATAATTGCCTCTGTTTGTGTTAAACGGGAAGATCTGAGAGTCAAAAGTAAAATAACTATGAACACAGCCAGTAGGGGTTTCAGTGATCCCCTCCAACAGCTGCCCTCCATCATGACTGCATGCCACCCTGCTCACCGCCCTTTAATTCTTGTGGGATTGTGGGGCTGGAGAGATGCTGCCGAGCCTGTTCCTGTCCTCTACCCTCCCCAAACCCCATTACCAGCCCCTTCCCCTTCAACAGCTCCCTGCCCTTTCTAAATCCCAATGCTGGAGTCATGCCAACACCGGTGACAACAACCCCCAAGTTGGGTAAAAATTGAGAGAACTGTAGTTCTCAGTTGCAAGGAAAAGAAAAGCCCGAGGGTAAGACGGGGTGTGGTGGGGTACCGGACAGAAGGAAGATGGGTGCATCGTGTCCTTGAGAAAACGCATTGCTCTTTCTGGTCCCAAATGATTGGTCTTTCTAAAAACTACTGCGGGATTGAATGGGTTGCGGTGGGATGGGACAATAAAATTCTCATTTTAACATATGCGGGCAACTTGAAAATGGTATTGTATCGGAGCCAAGCATGGGATCTCGCTAAAATTAAGGATGCCTGTATTAGACTTCTTCTTTTGTAGTAGCAGGATGTTAGGAACAAGCACAATGCCTTGGAGGATAATGAAAGTACAGTGTGCAGAAGAGGAACCTGAAATTGTTATAATTATCATGGTAATTGTTAGTCAACCTCCTAAAGCAGGAACACAATGGAGCCAAATTATGTTACCTTAAAGTGATGATCTGGTTCCTTTCCCATTTCTTTGTTTCATTGTTTCCTCCCCAAGTGCCCTGTTCTGGTGGTCCCTCCCTCTCCCCAGCAGACTCAGACCTCCTCCGTGCCCCTCGTGCCCTTGCCTTTGTCAGGGATGGCTCACAAACTATTTTAATAATTTTTTATTATTAAAATTTAATATATGTGCATTGTGCACATTTTATAAAATATGTTTATTGTAGAAAAGTAAAAAGAAGAAAATAACAATCATCTATAATCCTGACCACCCAGAGATACTCACTGAGCGTTAACATTTTCATGTATGTAATTCTCTTCTTTCTTATGTGTACTCTCTCTATATGTATACGTATATGTCTATATATAAAACTTTATTAACATAATGGCTGGCACCAGAATCGCTCTTCAGAAGATACCTGACTTTGGTTGGAAAGATGCTTAGATAAATACTTGCCGTAGATAAAAGTTGCGAGAGTCCCAAATTACCCCCACATCTGAGAGCCAATGGGGGAAGCTAGCTCCTGCAAATAACCCAGGGAAAGGAATTCATTGTTTCCAGAGGGGCGAGGGAGAGGGAAGGGAAAACAGAGAGGGGGAGGAGTGGAATGGCACAAAGCTGTGCACTTCATTATGTGACTTCTTCATGCCCCCACCCCCCACACCCCCGCAATCCTCAATGAAGTTTGCTGAGCTCAGGATAAGCCTGGTGTAAGTGACTTCCATGTTGTGGAAATAAAAGAAGGGGCTGAGTCCATATCATAAGCAGTGGTTGAGGCAGCCCTTGAGGAAGATGGAACCGCAGAAGCAAAGGAGATCAGAAAGATGTAAGATTCTGCACCAGCCTGCACCCTAGAAATTAGAGGAAGTCTCAAAAAGAGATTAGGGCCTCATGGGAATTTCATTCAGCATTCAGCAGACAGAAAGGCCAGTTGCCAACTTCAAATTACACACACACGCACATGCTCGCACACGCATACACACACGCACACAAAGCCAGAAACCCCCCCTTTAAAAAAAAAAGACCATATTACTTATAATTGATATAATTTACAAATCATGATGATTAGTCTTGCTTCACCTATGCACAAATACCCTGTGATCCAAGTATATACTTTGCCTGGTGGTGCCAAACTAGAAAAATGACCATGCAAGTCGCTGAAACCATGCAAAGCCATCATCTCAATAATCAATGGGAAAAATTATTACTGTCTTAGGGCTTTTAAAAACTCCCCTGCTGTCAGTTATAAATAGACAGGGAAATTAAAAGCTAGTAAAACGAATAGTTATTTAGTACACTGTAATTTAAACATTAGAAACATTCAAAATTAAAGTGTTTTATTTCTTTGTAAAAAAAATACTAAGAGGTGTTTGAACAGTGGCTGCCTTCTTCTTATCATAAAACTTACAATACTGAGTGAGCTTCTTTTTTATGCCTTGGCGAAGCATCCTACTCCTTTATAAGTCTGGATCTGTTTCCAATATTTTATCCTCAATGCTTTCAATGTCATGGAATATCTCGGAGAGTTCCATTAACATCAAATTTTTTGCTGATGCCACTTTCTTGGTTTTTCTGTTCTCTGGATTTTTAATATACAGTTTATATAGGGTAGTTTCACGCAGACCTTGGTCTCTCCTAACTTTGCTTTCTTGTTGTCATTTTCAAATCATCTAATCATGTTCAATTTCACTTCCAGCAGGTGAAATTCACTTTCTTTGTTGTACTTTCATCTTTGTTGTCCAATTCCTTCTTTTGATTATCTTTTTTTTTTTTTAAGATGAAGTTTCACTCTTGTCACCCAGGCTGGAGTGCAATGGCGTGATCCCGGCTCACTGCAACCTCTGCCTCCTGGGTTCAAGTGATTCTCCCGCCTCAGCCTCCTGAATAGCTGGGATTACAGGTGCTCACCACCACGCCCAGCTAATTTTTGTATTTTTGGTAGAGATGAGGTTTCACCATGTTGGCCAGGCTGGTCTCAAACTCCTGACCTCAGGTGAGCCACCTGCCTCGGCCTCCCAAAGTGCTGGGATTACAGGTGTGAGCCACCATGCCTGGCCGATTATCCATTTTTGTAAAATGACACAAGGGTTATCACTGGGAGACAAGGAGGTGACATGATCACACACTTTGCCATCTATGTAAAAACTGGAGTCCTGGATAACAGATGCAACGGACTTTGAAAGAAGTGGCATGGTTGGCCACTGATCGTAATATGCATGTTATTTACTTAGGAATTAGTTGGAAAGAGCTACAATTATCCACAATTAATATACTGTGGTAACTGAAAGCTGAACAATGTTTCTGAGGGACTGGTATACACAGGAAGACTGCCGGTATATACTTGGATCACTAGTACAGTTTTAACTCAACTGTAAAAACTGAAATTCTTGCGTGCAAAACAAGGACTGTCTGTACAATGTATTTTCTATACTTAGGGTATAAGAAATACAACTTAATTTGGAATTCTTAGTTCAGGTTCTCACTCAGGTCTCTCTTTTCTGGAGTTAGTTTCTATTTTTTCCTCCCTATCCTTGCCATCTTCTCTCTTATTTGAGATCTCCTAGTCTCTTCACCCCCAATTCCCACTTCCCTAAGTTTCTTGTCTTCTTCTTGGCTCTGTATGGGCCACCTGAATATTAAAAGAAAAGCTTTGGATAAATTAAATTTAACAGAGTTTAATTGAGCCAAGAACATTTCACAAATCAGGCAGCCCCTGAGCCACAGCAGATTCAGAGAGATTCCGACTCTGCCACGTGGTGGACAGAAAGGGGAAAGTGACGTACAGAAAACAGAAGTGAGGCACAGAAACAGCCCGATTGGCTGCAGCTCAGTGTTTGCCTTATTTGAATACAGTTTAAACAATTGGCTGCCTGTGATTGGTTGAAGCGCAGCTTTTGTGATTGGCTGAGACTCAGCCACTTGTTCCAAGAGTAGGTTACGGTCTCTTTACACATCCAGTTGGGTTCACTATATATGGAGAAACCTTTAGGCTGAACTTTAAATAGGTAAGGAGGCAGCTTTAGGCTAAACTGAATTTAACATGAGAATAATATTAAGTTTTAGAGAAGTTTAGACTGTCCACGGTACTGCCGCTCACTGGCAGCCTAAATGGGCTGGGCTTGTCCCCTGAAAGATAAAACAAGGGAAACCAGCTCCCTAAATTAAAGGCATAAATCACTGTCCAATCCCAAAACCAAGACACCATGGAGTGTTGATAGGTTTTTTTCCAGGTATCATTGCTGCGATTCTACTTGTAAAAGAACACCTTGAGAAGACGCCATTCATCACTCTGTCTGGGGGTGAGTATAAAGACGGCACCCAGAGGACCATCAAGGAGAGACAACTCCAGGAAAGCTCATGGAAATGGTAACACAGCAAAGGAAGAAAGAGAGAAAAGTCAAACCCTGAGTTCCTCTCTAGGGGAAAGGAGGAGGTAAGGAGATGGATGGGATTCTTGAGGACCAGGAACTCTCTGTGTACTGCAAACTCATTTTGTAATCACTGGAGCACCTAGTCTCTTGCGTGGAGTGGCTATTCCTCCAGTATTTGTTCCACAGAGAAAAGACTCCTCATTTCACCTTCACCGGTGATGGAGGCCTGGGTTATTCTTATTTCTTCAGAGGAGGGACGCTGCTCTGTCATTTTCTATAAAATGGAGAAAATTGCCCCCCAACTGACCTAAGGTAACTAATTAGCAATCTTAAGGGCCCTTGGGAAAAAAAAAACAAGTCATTTGATTAATAGAGCACAAACGAAATAGGTGAGGAGAGGCAGCCAGATGCATCTCCCCGAAACCCAGTCAGCCTCACAAACTTTCCATATTCACTGGAACAACGGGGCTGGAGGCAGACGGTGTTTGTTTTGCTCTGATAACAGGCAACCCCAGCATTTGGTGCCTGCTTCAGGGAGCCAGTGGAGCAGAGGCAGAAGCCTGAAGTAGCTGGGAGAAATTCAAGGAGACTTGAAGAGGAAAACAAAAGCTCCTCTGCATAAAATCCCAACTGCAATCTGATCTGGGCTCGTTATAATTCTGTCTTCACCTGCTTCTAATGGTCTCCCTCTTGGGGAAAAAAGAAATCAGAGACAGCTGATGCCATGTAATGAATTCTATATGCAAAACAAACAGAAGGCTTTGTACCATTAACGTGAGATACCGCCACCCAACGCACTCTTTGCGTTTTGTTTAATAGAGCTACTCTCCAGACCCCTCATTAGCAGCTCTGAATAGGGAGGGAGAGGCCCAGCAAGGTGGTTCCAATAAAGTGATTTTTTTAGTTCCTGAGATCTGGGGCAGCTGGCAGAAAACTGGGTTTGCAACATAGACACAGCCCCTGAAGTCTTCTTCTGTCTTCTATGAGTTCACTCATTTTTTCCTCCAATTAAAATAAAAAGAACAAACAGTCTGATAAAGAATGTTACTCAATTTATAAATTTGTTTATATGGGCTAGGGTGGTGGCTCACCCCTGTAACCTCAACACTTTGGGAGGCCAAGGCAGGTGGATCACCTGAGGTCAGGAGTTCGAGATCAGCTTGGCCAACATGGTGAAACACTGTCTCTACTAAAAATACAAAAAATTAGCTGGGTGTGGTGGCGTGCGCCTGTAGTCCCAGCTACTCAAGAGGCTGAGGCAGGAGAATCACTTGAACCTGGGAGGCAGAGTGCAGTGAGCCGAGATCACGCCACTGCACTCCAGCCTGGGCGACAACAGTGAAACTCTGTCTCAAAAAAAATAAATAAATAAAAATAAATAAATTTGTTTATATGAAAAAAATGCCAAGGAACAGAGATTAAAGCACACTTAAAAGTTTTTTGGTTTTTGTGTTTTGTTTTTGTTTTTTGAGACAAGGTCTTGCTCTGTCACTCAGTGCAGTGGCATGATCCCAGCTCACTGCAGCCTCAACCCCCTGGGCTCAAGTGATTCTCCCACCTCAGCCTCCTGAGTAGCTGGGACTACAGGCACATGCCACCATGCCCAGCTAATTTTTTGTATTTTCGTAGAGATGGGGGTTTCACCATGTTTCTCAAGCTGATCTCGAACTTCTGGGTTCAAGTGATCTGCCCGCCTCAGCCTCCCAAAGTGCTAGGATTACAGAGGTGAGCCACTGTGCCTGACTGCACACTTAAAAGTTTAATGGCTACAACTATATTTAAATTAAATGAAATAAAATGGATTAGATTCTAGAAGATGATATATATGAGTAATACATATATTTGGAAACTACGAGAGTATGAAAACATTTGGTGTTCCCATTTATTTAAGGCTGTGGTTCTCAAAGTGTGATCTATAGATCACTAGCATGGATGGATGGTGAAACTTAAAAATGCAGAATCTTTGGCTTTACCCTTGGATATACCAAAGCAGAATATGGGGGAAAATCACTCAGGAATCTGCAATTTTTTAACAACTCACTCACTAAATTTTGCCATGCTGGTCTAGGGATTATCTATGAGAGAGGAGCAATTGGCCTCTCTAGGAATACTGTCAGGAAACCTACTCCTTGGCCCTGGACCTGTTCCATTACTGGACTTCTCTGCTTTTAGTAATGGCTTTCTTTACAGGGAGTTATAGTGACAGCCTTTGGGTCTTGGATCTGCTTTCTAGATATTTACAGGTTAAATGTGCTTCAGTTAAGATGGTGAGCCTCACTGAATGCCTGGCAGGCTGTGGCTTCTCATGGGGACAGAATAAACATGTGCCAGTGGGACTGGACAATTGTCCTCAAAGATCAAGACTCTGGTGCTCAGCTTTGATTCTCAGGAGGCTCTCATCCTGGTGGTAGGGTGACAAGCAGTCTCAGTCTTCCCAGGAATGAGGCACTTCCCAAGGCATAGGATTTTTGGGTTTAAAATCAGAAAAGTCTTCTTCAGCAAACCAGGGGCTGGGAATCCCATGTGGTGGTAATACTATACCCTAGCAAGAGAGACTAGGAACCCATCGCCTCATTCTATTTATTCTGTGCTGAGAAATATAATTCCTAAAATGTGATTAGTCAACCCAGTCTTTCTACCATAGAAAAGTCTGAGAAACCAAATTACCATCAAGTTTGATTTGTTAACAAAACTATTGAGAAAGAAACGTTAGCTTAAGAGACACTTTATTTCTGTGAGCAGTTTGCAAACCAGGGAGATGCAGCCTCCAATACAACAAAGGTACACTCCACTGGAACAAAGAAAGGGGTTGTCCTTTGTAGAAAAGTCAAGGGCTTTCTGAAGGTGTCCCTTTCAGAGATTTGGCTAGCTTTAGGATCTTGGATGTTTCTAATTCAACCTGACTAGCAGTATTTACCCAGTTGCAATGAGAAGTGTTAGTGACCACACAAACACCACCCAAGGAGATAGTCTAATGCAATGCAGTTGTCCAGGACCATATAAGCAAGGGAAAGTAGGGTCGTCTGTTGTGCCATGATGGCTTGAGTGGTGGGGTGGGCCATTCTCTTAATAGTGTGGGAAAGGTGTCTCAACATATATTTCTCCCAAGCATGGCTCAGTCAAAACCATTGCCCTAGAATCCTTCCTAATCTAGCCCCTCTACTTGGGTTCACACCTCTGGGTAAACTACATCCTTGGCAGTGTTCACAACGGTCATCTTCATAGTCTGAGGGGTTGTCACCAGGGTACTCATCCATTATTTACAGGACTCTTTTGACCCTGACCCTGGAATGCAGACTTTATAGTCTCAGAGTTAGAGAGATAATGGTGACAGGAGAAAAACTCAACCCAGAAAGCAAATGCCTGTGTTTTCCCAGGACCTGAGACAATGGTAGGCAAAATCTCAGTCAAGATACCTGCAGCCAAAAACATGTCCTAGAGGGAAACATAATTGTCCCAAGAGGTTATAAAAATCCAAGGAGCCATTTACAGACAAAAAAGAGGGTGTTCAGCCAAACCAAGAGCTGGTCTTAGGTAAAGACAGAGAGGTACGATTTAACTGGAAGACCTGGGGGGTCAAGGGGGAAAGTCCATGGTTTCTTTCATATAATCTTCAAAGGGGGGGTTCCACAGAATCATTTTTATAGGCTTCTGTGAGGTATGCAGAACAAAGGGGCAGTGAGTATTCACTGCAAGTGGAGGAAATGCCAGGCAGAGAAACAAAGATTTTTATGGGATATGCCAGTGAGGAAAAAGCAGGGAGAACTTCAGGAGCACAGGTGAGCATCCAGTAGGCTACAGCCAGTTGGGCCTGTGAGTGACGCTGGTAACTGAGATGATTAGAGGGTCATTGGTTCCTCCAAATGGTCTGGCTGGGGAAAGGTGGCATAACCAACATTCAGTTAGGTTGCCTGCAGAGGCAAAGGGTTGGGATAGTTGTATTAAGGAATTATTTTTCCATGAGTAGGAATAAATGGCAAGGGTAGTAAAGGAAGGAGAAGGAAAAAGTACAACGTTATGTAAAAGAAGGGTTTATGAGAAGTTCATCAGGCAAGAAGTCCCACAGTTTGCAGAAGCTTATGGGCTAGGTCTGGCATCTTGGGAGAAAGTAGACTCCATCAGATGTGGTCTTTTTGTCCTGCTGGCTCTATTTTGATCAACTTAAGTTTGCTATCAGTGACAGGTTGGGAGGTTCACTTAGGAGGAGGATCAGAAGACTTTTTAAAATGATAAATAATAATCCATGAGTCAATGCTTTGTAATTTAGCAGCACATGAGTCAGCTAAGAGTATCTGATAGAGGCCAGGCGCAGTGGCTCACACCGGTAATCCCAGCACGTTGGGAGACTGAGGTGGGCAGATCACTTGAGGTCAGGAGTTCCAGACCAGGCTGGCCAACATTCTAAGCCTTGTCTTTACTAAAAATACAAAAATTAGCTAGGCATGATGGCAGGCACCTGTAATCCCAGTTACTTGAGAGGCTGAGGCAGGAAAGTCGCTTGAACCTGGGAGATGGAGGTTGCAGTGAGGCGAGATGGCACCACTGCACTCCAGCCTGGGTAACAGAGCAAGACCCTCAAAAAAAAAAAAAAAAAAAAGAATCTAAAAAAAAAAAAAAAAAAAAAAAAGCCCAGCCCATTTAGGTCTCAAAAAAAAAAAAAAGAAGAGTACCTGGTCCCTTCCAGAGAGGCTGGAGGGAATTCTTAAGTTGATGTCTTTTCCAATACATAAAGTCTCCAGATCTGAAGTTACAAGGATGTTCTTCATCTCCTGGGAGCACACCATTAAAGGAATATTTGACAAAGTTAATACTATGTTGTAGATGTTAATGAGCTCCTTGCACTAATGTAGGAGGCCTCCTTTGATGAGTACTGGCTGCTGAAGTATTTCATCTAGGCACATAGGGTGGCTGCTAATAATTTCCAAAGGAGATAATTTGTGTTTTTCTGTAGAAGTGGAATGAAAGTTGAGGATAACTAAAGGAAGAGCCTTGGGCCATGGCAGGTTAAAGACTGCACAGATTTTTACCTATTGGATTTTTATTATTCCATTGGCTTGTTCTACTATTCCAGAGGGCTGGGGATGGTAAGCACAGAAATGTTGATAGACCAAATTTTAGAAACACTTTTAATAATTTGCCCTGTAAAACAAGCTCCTGAGTCACTGTGAAGTTCTTGTGGGACTCCTCAGGTTAGTATAATTTTTTTCTACTAGGGCCTTAGCTACTGCCGTGGTTATGGTCTGATGACAGGGGAAAGCTTCAGGCCAATGTGAAAACATTCAAACCACAGCCAACGCATACTGGTACTCTTGTGAAGTAAGAAGTTGAACTGAATCTTGTTGCCATACCTTGAAGGGCCATTTGATAGTGAAAAGTAGTCAATGGCGGCATGTAATCATTTTCCAGGATTGTACTGTGGACAGATATTGCCCAGCTGAGTAGCTGTAATCCCAGGTACTCAGGAGGCTGAGGCAGGAGTCGCTTGAACATGGTAGATGGAGGTTGCAGTGAGGCGAGATGGCGCCACTGCACTCCAGCCTGGATGACAGAGAAAGACCCTCAAAAAAAAAAAAAAAAAAGAGAAAGTACCTGATTTAAAAAAAAAAGCCCAGCCCATTTAGGTCTCAAAAAAAAGAAAAAAAAAAAAAAAGAGTATCTGGTCCCTTCCAGAAAGGCAAGGTGGGCAACACTATTATTTCCCTCATTAGACCATTTTTTCCATTTCCA
Organism: Hylobates moloch; assembly: GCF_009828535.3. NCBI lineage: Eukaryota > Metazoa > Chordata > Mammalia > Primates > Hylobatidae > Hylobates > Hylobates moloch. Next base: position 62,497,374 of record NW_026652293.1, on the reverse strand, counting down.
ATGGGTTAGGTCATGAATGAAAGTTAAAATGTCCTTTTAGAGGCCATTAGGGAGAACAGGGTAGCAATTGGAACCCACCCAGAGGGCTGCAAAAAGTCAGAAGAACAACCTTCTTCAAGCAATTTCCCACTTTTATCCTTCATTGAGATAGCCTGAGATTTAGCCAGTGTTTGGTATAATTGGGGAACTGGAAGTAGAGCAGAAATGGGCAAGCTTCATGTTCTCATCATAAGTGGGAGTTGAACAATGAGAACACATGGACACAGGAAGGGGAACAACACACACCGGGGGCTGTCGGGGGGTGGGGGATGAGGGGAGGAGAGCATTAGGACAAATAGCTAATGCATGCGGGGCTTAAAACCTACATGACGGGTTAATAGGTGCAGCAAACCACCGTGGCACATGTATACCGAGGTAACAAACCTATAGGTTCTGTACTTGTATCCTGGAACTTAAAGTAAAATTAAAAAAAAAAAAAAAAAAAGAAAAAGAAATGGGCGAGTTTTTGATTAATAGAATTTATGTTATATTTTGGGACATGAATGACTTGGCAGCAGTATCAACCATTTTGTTTCCAAATGTTACTTTATTTTGGGCAGAGGAAAGTCCCTGAACTTTAATAATAGCTGAAGCTCTTGGAGCTTGAATGGCATTGAGGAGTGCCAAGACACGGTCTTTGTTTTTTTATTTTCTTTCCAGATGAGGTAAGGAAGCCTCTTTATTTCCAAATTAAGCCAAAATCATGAGCTACTCTCTAAAGGCATGACTACTGTTTACATAAATATTGGCTGTTTTATCTTTAGCTAAAAGACATGCCCTAGTAAAAAACATGTAGTTCTGCTCGTTGGACAGATATGGCATCAGGAAAGGGACCAGACTCAAAAATCTGGTTAAGACAGACAACAGGTTTCTCGTTTGGTATTTGCCACTGGGTCCCCTCAGTTATGACCCATCAGTAAACCAGTTACAGTCTGTATTGGGTAAGGGAGCCTCCCAGAGATCTAGCCAAGGGATGAGAATTCCATCTGTTCAGGTAGCACAGTCATAGGGAATGTCATCTTTCGGAAGGGGAAATAAAGTGAAAGGATCCAGAAAATTACATCGGGTAAAGTGGGGAGGCTAGCAGGGAGGTACTGAGTGTGATGAGAATTGAGAAGAGCCTTGAGAGAGTAAAGAACATAGACAATGAGAGGAAACCCCATCACTATCTTTTCTGTGGCTCTTACAAGGATAAAAATAGCAGAAGCCATTTTGAGGTGAAAAGGAAGTGCTTGAGGAACATAATCTGTTGACTATAGCATCCTATGAGTCTATTTTGTCCTCCACGAGGTTGAGTAAAAACCCCCAGAGCATTCCCTTTGCATTCATGAGTGAACAGATTAAAAGAGAGGTTATAATTAGGGTGTCCTAAGGTTGGGGCCAAGGTAAGTTGAGTTTTTATATTCTCAAAGGATTCCTGGGCATCAAAGGTCCATTGGATGGAACTGGGAGATAAATTTTAAGGAGATTATAGAGAAACTGAGACATTAAGGAAAAATTGAGAAGCCAATTTCAGCAATGGCCTGCAAGTCCCAAGAATCCAGAAAATTGTCCCTTTGTTTGGCAAAGCGGAAAGGCCAATATACATTGTAGGCACAAGGGGTCTGCCTCTATCGAACTCCTGGGATACCTCCTAACCTCTAAGAAGGGCTTAGGAGATATCCCAGGAATTTGACAGAGGTCTGACAAAATTAGTTTTCTTTGGAGACTTTGTGTCCCTTAGAGGATAGATTGTGTAGTAAGTAGGTGGAGGCTGCCAAGGAGGCACACCTCTTAGGAAGGGGAACATAAGAACAAATCATCAAATATTGAAAAAAGGAATGAATCATTGACATATTGGAGTAAACTGGACCCTCACCAAAAAGAAATGGTGGCTGAATTGGCCCTATGGATCTGGGAGAAGTAGGTTGGGCTTGCTGCATACCCTTGGAGAAGGACAAACAAGGTGTATTGTTGGCCTCCTCAAGTTAAGGCAAAAAGGTATTGGCTGTCAGGAGCTACAGGTATACTGGAAAGGGCACTACAAAGATTGATAGCTGGAAATTTCAGGGGAAGCATTAGAAAACAGGGCATAGGGATTTAGAACAACAGGTGTTGGGGATTGACTGTGTTATTGATAGCCCAGAGATCCTGAACACATTGCCATCCTCTACTGTTGGGCTTGTGGATGAGTAGGATGGGGGTATTGCAAGGACTGGTGCAGGGACAATTTTTGTTTTTGTATAAAGTCATCCATTATGGGTTGTCTGCCAGCCAGGGCCTCAGAATCTAGGGGATATTGTTTGACACTGGGGAGGGGTTTATTATGGTTTACATGGATTTTAATTGGAGGTGCTGAATGGATGTGACCAACATCAGTGTTAGATTGTGCCAAAGGCTATCAGGTAGCTCTTGCAAGGCAAGATGGGTAATGGCGAGGCTAACTGAATAGACTAGTATTTGGGTAAGAGCTGCTTCTGTGGCAAAATCTCCTGGTGAAGATAGTTTAAGCATTATTTCCTCCTTTTGGGAGAATAAAATATGGGCCTGGTAGGCTTCTGAGAAATCCCTTCCAGGGAGGTGTATGGGAGCTGATGGGACAAGCAAAAAGCAATGACTGATAGTGAGGGGCCCTAGGTGAAATGGAAAATTGGCAGAGATTTAGGAGCTGTCATAGGCTGGTTGGCTACCTTGACCATTTGGATGAATTCAGAACTCTGGGGAGAGGTCATTGAAAGCATGTCGGCGTTAAGGACAAACAGAGTAGAACAGAGTAGCCCCCATGTCAACCAGAACTCTCACTACTTTATCATCAATTTTAATATCTAGTCCTTCTTGCTGGTTAGTTTTAAGTTTGGGAAATATCCCCTGAATGTTCCCAAAGCAGGCCCAAGCAGCTTTATCAGCATTTATCTATAGCCATTATTTACATCTGGGGCAATCCTTCTTAAAATGTTTAGTGTGTTTGTAGAAAAAGCAGGGTTTTTTAATTTTAATTTTGAGGAGAGGACATTTTGAGGGAATCCCTAATTGTTGTAGCTGAAGGGCCATTAACTTGGTAGTCTTTTCTTGACAATCTAAGGCTCAAGTGGCTGTAGATTCTTTGTCCTTTTCTAAAGTTTTGGATACTTGATTGGCCGAACAGACTATTTCATTGGGTTGTTTTGCACCTCAATTAAAGTCATGCTGTTCTACCAGGGTATTGAGGGCTTCAGAAAGATTGGCCACAAAAAAATGGAATTAAATGAATTGAGCATTTCATTATTTAAGTCTGTGATCTCTAAATTTTGTTGGAAAGTTTGTTCAAATTTAACAAATAATCAAAGACAGGTTTGTCCTTTTTCTATGTACAGTGCTATATGGCTTTCCAGTTTACTTGGTGGGAAAAAAATTAGGAGAATGGCTTTTAGTAATTGGCAGGCTGTTTCTGTGCCTTTTAAAATCCCTGAACACAAGCCAGTTTAAAGTCCTCTAGGGGGCTATCCCTTTCAGCAGCTAGCACCCATTCTCTACCCAAAACATTTCCTGCAAGTACATGGATGAGTTGATAAAATCCAGGTTTCCAAAAGACGAGTTGGAAAATCCAGGTTAATAAATTCTGATGATTAGACTAAAATGTTTGAATTCAAAAGAGTTGGTTTTAGGATTAGGGAAGTCTCTTAGCAGGGCCAAAAATTCTGACTTAGCCCAATTGGCATATGCATGCATTTTGTTGGTTTCCATTTCCCATTGTTTGGACCTTAAAGGAGGCTATCAAATAAGGGCTGGAAAAGTCAGCTGTATTGGAGGAAGTGAGAATATCAAGGGAGGAGAAAAAGGGGAGTTCAGAAAGAGTACAAGAAGAAAGGAGGAGTGAAGAACAAAGTGGAGGTGGTGGAAAGTGAGGAAGGCAGGCAGGGTGGCAGTTAAGAGGAAGCTAGTGGAAGAAGGGTCTTCCAGAGGTGTTTTAATGGCTTTGGTTTTGATCTCATAGACACAAGGGTGAGAGGAAAAAGAATCTTACAGTGTGTTTTAGCAAGTTTAGTTTCAGTTTTGAGTACACTAGTCTCTTTTTCTAATTTATTAATTTTATTTAATTATTAATTTTTATTTAATTTCTATTTATTAGTCTTTTTCTAATTTATTAAATTTATTCTAACTTTTCTAATTTATTAAATGGATCTTAATTTGGAATGGTCTTCTCTAAGAGAGGCAATAGTAGCCTCTCGGTTTCATGTAGAACTTTCAAAGTACCAATTAAAGAAAGCCTCCTATTGTCTCTGGGAGGTTATGTGTTTTCTTTGTTCCAATTGTGTGTGCAGATAGATACATTTCAAAATTTAGAAAGAGCCCCACTTTGGCCAGCAAAGTTTAAGACTATCCTGGGTGACTTTTGTCCAGAGGCTCAACCAATTTGGTTCAACTTTCTGGACCATAATTTTTGCTTATGAAACCAGAGGGGGCTGATCATCAGAAGAAGACAGAACATGAGTTACTCATTGCACATGCCTATTGAAGGCATCTCTTCTGGTGCAACTTAAGTGTGAGTGTCCTCACAAAACATTATGGACTGGGTCTATAAACCAAATAAAAGGGTTCCCTCCCTAAAGTGAGATAAAGTCCCCAAGACCTCAACCAGAAGGCATGGGAGATCTGGATCCAAGAGGACTTACCTGAGACCTCCTGGTGCCACCAGGAAGACAACTGCGTTCAAGCGGCTCTTACAGGTACCAATGCATGGGTTCAGAATGGCATCAATAGGAGGATCAAGGATTGCTTCAGATCCCTCTTCTGACACCAAGAAATGTTAACAAAACTACTGAGAAAGAAATATTAGGTTAAGAAAGACTTTATTTCCATGAGCAGCTTGCAAATTGGGGAGATGTAACCTTCTATAATAAAACAAAGGTACACTCTGTCAGAACAAAGAGAGGGGTTGTCCTTTATTAAAAAAAATAAAAAGTTTCTTCCCAGGTTCCCATTCCAGTCTTCTATGCAAATGAAGGATGCAAGCTTGCCTAATTCTCATTGGTTGGTGTTAAAATCATCACTAGATAGCCAGGCACATTGGCATATGCTTGTAGTTCCAGCTACTTTGGCGACTGAGGCAAGAGAATTGCTTGAGTCCAGGAGTTCAAATCCAGTTTGCATAACATAGTGAAACTCTGTCTCAATTTGTTTAAATAAAAAAGATTGGCCATAGGTCACAGTCTATTGGTTAGGTCCAAGTGCTGGCAGTCATTGATTCAGGCAGCATAAACAGTAACAGACAGATATGAGAGTCTCAAAGATATGTGAGCATGTGTTTTTTCCAGAACACGAAGTATGTGTGTGACCTCTAAACAGTGAATGGCACCTTGGCCTCATTTGGAATTTAGGCCCAGTTAGCCAGTCATGATCCTTCTTGAATGATTGACTCTTTCAGTGTTCACAGGTTGGAAAGAGTAGAATCAGAAGAAAGCAGAGGAAGCAGGCTGATTGCAAGTGAGAAGCTAAGTGGCCTGATGCACCCTGTGTAGCTCTGACAACAACCAGTTCTCCAACACCAACTGGCTGCCCTACAATTCACTTCAGTTCTGGCACTAACTCCCTGGAGTTACTGCAGACCCCACAGGTGAAGGTCTCAGTCCCACCGAGCTTTCACTTTTTATGCCTATAGAAAATCCCATGAACCACCCACACTTCCACCCAATGGGTTATAAAATTGGAAGTTCCTACAACCCCACGTCATATTTGATAATTTGTTAGAATGACACGCTGAACTCAGGATTTTGTTTAAAAGAATACGTCTCAGAAACAGCCAAATGGAAGAGATGCACCAAGCAGGTATGGTGGATGAGGGTAAGGGTGCAGAGTTTCCATACCCTCTCCTTGTGGAATCTGGGCATATACTACCTCCTAGCACATCTATGTGTTCACCAACACAGAGCTCTCTTAGCCTCGTTGTTTCACTGTTTCTATCAAAATTTTATTACATCAATTAAATCACAGGCCACGGGACTGAACATAACCCATCACCTCCTCCCAGGAGATCAGGGAGTGGAGCTGAAAGTTCCCACCCTCAAATCACATGATGAGTTCCCCTGGCCACCTGTCCTCACCCTGAAGCTGTCAAGGAGCCCACCTAGAGTCATCTTATTAGCATAAACTCAGGCAAGGTCAAAGGGACTCATTACGAATAACAAAAGATACTCCTGTCATTAGGGAAATTCTAAGGGTTTTAGGAGCTTTGTGTCAAGAACTATGGACAAAGACCAAACATATTTTTTATTATACTACACACCTGCAATGCTATGGGGAGAGATCTGCTAAGGTCATCCTCTGCTAACACAGCACTGAAAGAGCATTCACATTTATTGCTCTTTAACTCTCCTCTTGCTCGGTTACCATATTGCCCATCCTAATGTTGATGAGATTTAGTAAATCTCCACAGTGGAAGCTTGGAAACAGGGCTAATGTTGCGCATCTCCCAAGAGCCTATAGCATGCAATAAACACAAAGACTACTCCCTGTGGCATACAGAGACCTTCCAAATGGGAGACACCTTAGCCTCAGCAACAACACTCTTAGAATAGGGTAATTTTCTGCAGCTGGATGATGCCATTCATATCCCCCTTCCCCTCAAATCCTAGGAGTCTATGCTGTTTAGAGCCAGCATCTCCCTAACTCCATGTTGACTTTCTGAAGACAAAAATTTTCCATATTGCAACATTATTTATAACTGAAAATTGGAAAACAAGCACAAGGTTAAAGAAGCAATGGTGAAATACCAAATAAAATATTTTTCAGCCAATCAGTTTCACTTTTAATGACATGGGAAAGTGTTCATAATACACTAAGAGGTCATATGTGTACAAAAAAAGTTGCAAAGAAATGCATTAGGATGTTAACAGCTGTTATCTCTGTGGCAATGGAGTAAGAGTTGATTCTTGTTTTCTACTTTGTGCTCTACTTTTTTCCTACAATAATCATTCAACACTTTTTATGGCCAGAACAAAATTTAACATTATTTTCTTATGAAAAGCCAATACAAATAGAAATGTTTCTTATTTGTTCCTTGCATAGGCCTGCCGACATGATTTTATCTCTAGTGTATGAGCTTCTGGCTTCTTTCCTGAGCCCCTATCTCTGCTGTCTCAAGTGAATGCCCATTTCTGAGTCATGCTCCACCTACAGAACTGCCTCCAACCTCAGAGGGAGCATGACATTGTACTGTACTCATTCCCATCCCCATCCCCAACCCCATCCATACTACCAATTGGCAAAACTTCCTCATATTCTATTTCCACGAAATTCTGCCACACCAAGGAACACAGGAGGATGTTAGACATTTAGGGAGTTAAATAGGTTGGTCAACAGAAATTCATTGCATTTTCATCATAGATCCAGAGTACTTATATGACTAGACCATCAAATGTCATCAGAAGGCAGCCCACCCACTGATAAGTAACATCTTAGTAGGATGAAAAGCAATAAAAAAAAAAATTTCCAAGAAGGCCTTATTTTCACAAGCAATTTTCCTTCTTAATCAATTCAAGAGCATGTTTAACAAGCACTTACTGAACATCTATCATGTGCCAGGCCCTCAGGGTGGAAAGAGATAATTTCATTCAATATAATGGTATACATAGTAAGCACCAAATAAATATGCATTGAATAAATACAAGAAGTAAAAGAATAAATTTACCCAAACCCATCCAACTATCCAGAGGGGGAAAAAGACTAAATGTTGCACCTCCTCATTATCTGATAACCTAAACCTTACACAAAGTATTCAATGAATGGGATCCCATGGCTCCTGCTGCTGCGGTCTGATGACTCCACTCTGGCTCTCTGGCCAGGCCCACTTCTGTTTGGGGCATTTTTCTTTCCAGGCTTCCCTCTTCTAGCTAACTCTTACCCATGCACCAAATTTCAGAGGAAGACCCAATGCTTCTGAATCAAATTGACCTCTCAGGGTCCTCATCAAGATCATGCATCTTGAGACAGTCTTTTAAATATCTGATGGCAGTATGTTCTCCTGAGCCTTCATTGCTCTGAGTCAGAGGTTCTCAAATGAAGATTGGGTGGGTACTTTGCCCACGCAGAGGACATTCAGTAATGTAGGAGATATTTGGGGTTGTCACAACTGTGGGAGAGTGTGCTGCTGGCATCGAGTGGTTAGAGCCCAGGGGTGTTACTAAACATCCTAAAATGCACAGGACAGGCTTTCACTGACAAAAAACAACCCAGACCCAAATGTCAACATGCCAGTTTCAAGAGACCCTGTTCTAGGTAAAACATGCCAAGGTGCTTTACAGTTACATGGATGACATTGTTTGGTTCTCCCTTGCCATAGCCTATGAATTCACTCTACTTATTTAAAATTTTCTTAAAATAAGAAGCCCAGAGGTGATACTGTCCCAGGGACAATGTAACAAGCATTGTGCATAAGGCCAATGGCTTGGGCACTAGAGTCAGGCCCAAGTTCATCCTGGGCTCTGTCCGTCAGTAGCTGTGGGGCCTTGGGCAAGACACTTCACCTTTCCAAGCCTCAGTTTTCTTATCTTTAAAATAGTTATACATACTGATAAAAGTATAAATAATACTCACATCTTTGAAGGTGTTGGGAAGATTAATGAAACAATCTGATGTAATGCACTTAATCCAAGTGCATGCTCATTGCAAGAGCTCAGTACATGTTAGCCTGTAATAATAATACTATAATTTTCTTTAAGATTTTAAAGTTTTCTTTTAGGGGTTAGTTGTTTCTAAAGCCAGCTATCTTGATGAGATTTTGAAGATCTACATTGGAATCTTTTACCTAAGAAAGTTAGTCCTTACCCATAAACCCAGGAGAAGAGGGGGAGCATGCATCAGAGCTAGTGAATATAGTAAGTACTAAATATGGGTATTTGTTAAAAACATACACATACACACAACACTAATGGAATTCTCTCTTTTGTTGTAGTTTTAAATTTAAGCTGGAATTTCAATCAAATTTTCGTATGGAGTAACTTGCTTATAGTTAGAGTGCTTTTTGCCCAGTCAGCTTGTGCCCAATGTCCACACCTCAAATTGAAGTACTGCTCTGACACCTGTGCTGCTGAGTGGAGAGCTTTGTCTGCAGCATCTTCTGCTCAGCCAGGTTTGTCTTGGAGGCATCTGCCTGGCAAGCACTGGAATGTTAAAGCTTTCAAGCCCATAGCTGTGCCTGTCATGAAACACATTTCTGTTCTTCTCTACTTATTCATGCAACCAATATTCATTGAGTATCTATTATGCACCACAGATGGTCTATATCACACCTTCATTTCCTACCTTGCCATCTACTCAATGAGGTGAGTTGCATCTGTAAAGCTTTTAGACCATCCACAGAACTACTGAGTAGAAACTCATTTCTATTCAGAGAGAAGCCCAGAGAGAAGAGGTAAACAAGAAAAGATAAAGAATATCCTTTGCTACTGTCAACCTAAATAACAGAGAGAGGCTCTCCCAAAGAAAAGGATGTTTATTCAGGAATAGGGCATTGCAATGGGAATACGTGTGCTATAGTAAACTATGTATGTAGTCAGTGAGGTAAAGGGAGACAAAGGTTTTCAAAGGAAAAAAATGAGATTACGTAATTATTTGGAAATAATTATCCTTGGCTACAAAGATTGATAACAAGGGTGATACCAATTGAGGTTGGACAAGCAGTTGCTTGGCAGATGTCCTTGCAGAAGTATTCTTTTGTGTAAGATTGTGATGACCTTTGTACAAAGTTGTGGTTTTGGCAAAATTTTCGTGATAGTTTTTGTTGTTAGGTATACAAGTGTGAGAATCCTCTCTTTATAGCCTTCCCTGGCTCTATTTGTCAGTATTTTTTTAAATATTAGTGACCCCATTTTGATTCTGACAACTTTCACACTACAATAACCCTTGAGATATATAAAGATATAGATTATATATATAGTTTATATATATATATATACAATAAATATATATACTGATTTACAACTTACAAAACACTTTTATATCCATTATCTCATTCAATCTGTTTCCTGGATTTCTCTTTTGGCTGCCTGGAGAGGGGAAGCAATTATTACTACGTTCATGATGACTCGTAAGCAATAATAGCAACAACCACACTGTTCATAAAGTCAGTAGCATTGTTGCTGAACTACTGAGGAAAATTTCAAGGCTGGGAATTGATGCAAACAAACTCCCAAATTGGGGCTTAGCCCAGGAGGGTTCTTGGCTTCACTCAGGAAAGAATTCAAGAGTGAGCTGACAGTGAAGAACACGAATTTATTAGAGAAATAATATACAGCAAAATGACAGCTCTCTAGGGCTATCCCACAGGCACTGTGGCCCAGAGTGGCACTCATGGATTGCTGGCTAGCTGTATTTATACCCGGTCTTATTTGTATGCTAAATAAGGGGTGCATTATTCACAAACTTTCTGGAAAATGGGCGGGGAGTTCCCGAAACCATGTAAGGTAAATTTCAGATCATTGTGACAGCATTTGTTAACGGTCATGGTGCTGGTGGGAGTACTTTATGTAAATGTATTATAATTAGTATACAGTGAGCAATGAGGGCAGCTAGGAGTTGCTTTTGACACGAGGAAAAGCAAGCCTGGCTGATGGAGGTGTGGTGCAACAAGAAGCATATTTGGGTTTTGTCCCTGGCTCCTGGCACAGAGCACCAAAAACCCTTGGAATTTCCTGAGGATAGGAGCCCCTTTCATATCACATCTGAGTTTATGCCGGTGAGGGGACTTAGGAAGGGGTCCCTAGAAAGCCTCAGGATGGGGCTAGTCACCAGAAAGACCAGGTGATTAGAGAGTTGGAACTTTCAACCCTACCTTCTGACCTCTGAGAAGGCTGGTGGTAGAGTGGGGAATTGGGGGGAAGTTGAGCTCTACAAAAACTCTTGAACACCGAGGCTTGGTGAGCTTCCTGGCTGGTGAAGCATCCATGTGCCAGGAGGGTGGTGCACCCCAACTCCACAACAACAGAAGCTCCTGTGTTTGGCACCTTTCTGAATCTCTCTTATAGATGTAATGTTATAGAAGCCAGAGGAAAACTTCTCCTTTGCCTTCTAAAGGTTCACTGAAAAATCAACTGGGAAAAAGTAGATGAACAAGAGAAAAGGCATACACAATTTTATTTTAATGTGCATGGCACATGAGAAGGATTGCCCAAGAACCTGGCTTGTTACAGAAGCTCATATACCCGTTTTCATTCGGAGGAGGAGGTAGGATAGGTAGACAATTCTTTTGCAGGGCAGTAAATCATTAGGGCTGGCAGGAGGCAAACCCCAGAGGAAGGTGGGGGTGGAGCTGCACAGAGACAAAGGTTGTCTGATTTTGCAGATAAAGTTCCCGGGTAATTTCTTCAAGTTGCACTCAGAAGAACTGATAAAAATTTCTCTGGGCATGGTGAGGACTCCCAGTCTTCTCTTCTCCAGTGGTTGATAGTTCCTAGTTATTTAATGGAATACCAAGTTGACAAAATAATCTGTACAACAAACTCCCATGACACAAGTTTATCTCTATAACAAACTTGCACAGGTACCCCTGAACTTAAAATAAAAGTTAAGTCAAAAAAGATATTCCTAGGAAGGGAGTTTAAGACACTGTTTCTTTTAGAAAGAAGCTCTCTTGGTCAGATAAGGAAATTTGAAAGAGAGTCCCCTGCTTACGCCTGGAGGTGGAGATGGGAAACAAGACATGGTTAGAGGAACTTTGATTCTAGGGCAGCTTTTAAAACTGCTCAGCATGTCAAAGTGCCAGTTTTTGAGGGTATCAATTTCTGAGCCCCAACAATATCTTTTACAATAAATCTATAAATGTGAGGAAAGTGTGTTAACTGAAAAATCACAGAATTGTAATTTTCGAAAGGAGACTTTATTTCTTATAAAGTGTACACCCTGCAAGGTGACCATCTTGCAGGCTGGGAAATGTAGCCTCCAGCAAAGACCAGAGACAGGCACTTAAAAGGAGGGAGAGGCAAGACAGGAATTTAAGCGGAACAGGTTAGTCAAACATACAGGTTCAGCAGGTTACAGGAGAAACTATGAATATTCATGAAGGTGGTCCTTATTTGCAGAGGAAGCCTTCAGGTAGTAGGCTTTAGAGAAAATAGTTGTAAAATATTTCTTATCAGACTTAAAGTCTGTGTTGATGTTAATGCTGGAGAGGTATAATGAGGCAGGTCCGATCCCCACTTCCCATCATGGCCAGAACCAGTCTTTCAGGTTGACATTTAAGAGTGTGCTGGCTGAGGAGGAAGTCCATGTAGATGATTAGGGGGCCTTAGAATTTTATTTTTAGTTTACGATGTTAAGTCTCCACCCCAAAGTGAACATGGGTTGTATGTTACATACCTGTTTGTTTAATATGCATTTGTCAGGACACCCAGCTGGTTGCTGGAGAATTGGTCAGGGTTCAGAAAAAACCCACACATCTGATATCAAAAGTGCTCTGGGTGAGAGTGTTTGAAAAGTGTATGTTTTCCCAGAGTGGGAAGAGGAGAGAAGGAACCTCTTCCAGCCACCACCTCTGCCTGTGCAACGGCTCATTATTAGGAAGCTAAACTCCTTTTTTTAGGAGGAGTCTTGAGTGGAAGGGGGGATGGAGGGAGTGGAGAGGGATCTTCCTCACCACCTGCATCTTTGTCCACTGATGGTCTTTCCATTTTGCTCCTTCCAATTCCTGCCCCACCCCTAAAAACCCACCATGCTGACAGTACACCTAACTAGGATCCTTCTCTGCAATGGTGTTTGTTATCTCTTCCCGAGACACTATTGAAATGTTCTGAAGAAACGGTATGTTAAGGAATGGGACAGCATGCTCAGAGAGTGGCCCCACAGAGGCAAACATAACGTGCACATGTGCAAAGCCTGGAGCATTTAGAAAGAGAGGGATCCAGAAATGGCTCAGAGGCCCCCAGCAAGGTCACCAGCAGGTGCTATTGTTGCTGCTGCAAGACGCTAAGAAAATAGAGGGGTGTCAAGCATATGGAGGGAGAGGGGGCTGTAATGAACATCCTGGAAATGCTTTGCTAATGTCTTCAGGCAGCTAACTTAATGAGGCAGAGCCCAGCCAGAACCTTGTCAGCTGAGCCTTTCAGAATACCCCAGGACCCTGGAACCAACCCATGAGAAAAGGGAGCAAATTCCAAGGGAGCTGGATTTATCATGTCATCATGCACATAAGCCATTACTCTAATTGGGACATGGCCACTTAAAAAGCACTATTTCTTTGAGAATCACAAGGTGGTGGGGGAGGGTGGAACGTGGGAGTCATATGTAAGTTACGAAAGCGACCATCACTTAAAGGGTTCTCACTGTGTATCAGGCCTTGTGCCATGCTCACTAGAATCCTGAAACTGGTGCTATTAATGACCTTATAATACAAAAGTGAAAACTGGGCTGAGAGAGAACAGGCAGGCATTCCTTGAAAGTTACACCCTGGTGAGAGCAGATACAGAATTCAAAACTGTGAAAATAAGTAATTCAAAATCAAAGCTGTTGGAACTTTAAATTATTTTGAGTCTTAAAGGAATGCGGTGATGGGACCTGAGTCACATGACAGGCAGCTATAACCCAGGCAGCTGTAGCTTTTGTTCCTCTGTCACAAATTAGCCCTTTATTTGTCTACATTGTTTTGTAAAATATTGTAATAGACCAAAAAGGCTCCAGAGAAGACCCCCTTCCTCTTCACTGTTGATTTTCATCATAGACCAATTATACATATATATGGGAAAGGAAAATAAAGCAAGCTGTAACTAATTAGATTGCTGTAACTCATAAACCAACCTTCTATGGAAAATGTTTCAATCCTATTAAATTTATTTGTTTTCTGCCTATATAAGCGAGACCTTAGCCTTTCAACTTCAGAGCTCTGACCCATTCCTTTGGAGTCTATGTTACCTGGTGGCTAGTCTATGTTACCCGATGGCTTGTATTTGAATACTCTTTAGAACTAAATTCTGATCCTTTCAATTATTTTGGGTTTGACAAGCCCATGCTCGTGGGATCCTCAATCCAGTCCTGCAATCTCTTTCCACATACTGATTCCATGGCTTAGCAGATCACTCTTAATGGCCTGCACAGCTGGATACTGGATTCAGGCCTTTAGAAAGAAAATAAGCATCTTTAAGGACAACCATGGGGGAAGGATTGCATGGGAGAGGAACCAGCTCTGTTCTGAGGGAGGGTGAGCTTGCTGGAAGTGTCGCCTCGCAGGCAACTACCTTCTAGTTCTCTATTTACCCACTTTGTGTTGAATAGCCTAGACCCAAAGATAGTCAGAGAATCTAGCCCAACTTTCTTCCCCCTCTTTAGATGAGGAAATAGCACAGGAATGGCTACTTTTTAAAAAGCCTAGAAATAAAAGGCTGATTGGACCATCGTTAAGTGGCAAGTTTCACTTGAGGCACCTAGATACAATAGGTATCAGATGATAAGGTGAATTCTGAGTCCCAGTAGAAATTGCAAATTTGAAAAGTAAGAGAGTGAAAATCTGTTAGAGGACTGTGGTCCACATTCATAACCACATTTTATCATTATAAAAATGTAGAAAATGGCGTTTTTAGCGATCCTCTCTCTCCTAAGGACAATGGATTTGGGTGATTTTTCTCAAGTTCTAAAGCATGGTAGGAATTTCAAAGGAACAACAGGGAGACTGAAATGTCTCATCTACAGTTAGTGAGATAATGGGGCCTGGAGTCCACCTCCACCTGGGAGGTGCTGAGGGTGGAACCAGGTTGGCCAGCTGCAGAAAAAGAAAGGGCGTTTGCTCCTCAGCTGGGGACAGCTGGCGCCATGCAAGTTTGAGGGGTGTCAAGCACTGCAGACATGGACCAGGACAGAGGGAGCAAGTCACTGCAGGCCCAAGAGGACTGCTTGGCCCCCACAAAAGAGGTCTCCCACAGAGGACAGGGCCGGAGAAAAACTGAGTTTGACAAGGGAAGTGCCAGACAGGAAAACAAAACAAAACAAAACAAAACAAAATAAAACATCTGTTGCTTCCTTCACAGGAAAAAGTCAAACATTCCCCGTCAGGGCCTCTGAAGAAAAAAACACCAAAAAAACACCAAGGGAGAAAATGTCCAGTGAGACACGTGCCTGCCTGGGTGTGAGGATATCCTACGACAGTCACTGTCGCTCAGGCAGGTGACACCTCTTGGCCCCCTCCCCACCCTGCCACGCAACCCTGGGGCAATGCAGAAAAAGCCCTCACAGCCCCTTTCTCACTCTAGCTGCCAGGCTGTTGCGGGACCCAGGTGGAGGAGAGAGGGAGGAGCTACAACTTTGACTGAATTTGGAACATTTCATTATTACAATTTCTGAATTGAGACTGTGTCTGTAGCTAAAAATGAGACAATATGACTTTTTTTAATCCAATAATTAGCAGAAAATTTATGGGACACTCCAAGTTTTTATCCAGGAGAAGAAATTTCACCACTGAAAACATTTAAAAAGACAGTGGCATACAAAGGTAAAGATGTCTCCCGGCCGGGCACAGTAGCTCACGCCTGTAATCCCAGCACTTTGGGAGGCCGAGGCGGGTGGATCACGAGGTCAGGAGTTTGAGACCAGCCTGGCCAACATGGTGAAACCCCATCTAACACATGGGGAAACTATCTCTTATTCAGACTCTCTGAGAGGAAGGTGCTAGGTTATTCCCATACAACAGAGAGGGAAGCTGAGACTCCACAGGTGACCATCCAAAGAAGTCAGTCACATCTTCAGGAAGCAACTGTAGAGAAAGTAACTAAAAGCAACTTGCTTTTCCACAAGGCCCAGGTGGCAGCCATCAAATGCGGCACTAACCAGGGTAGGGAGGGATGGCTTGACCCAATACAGAGCAGCTCTGTGAGAGTCGGTGGATTATGTGACCACTGCGGGTCAGCCCACTCCTCTGGTTATAGAAGAGAGCAAGCTGGGCCAACCCAACCCACCAGACTGATCCTTGAGTCCAGCCCAGCTTTCCCATGGGTCAGTAAACTAGACACTTCATGGGCCACTAAGGCCATCCACAGTTCCTCCACCCAGCCTGTGCCACTACATGGAGGTCAGAGCAGACTCCAAGGTGTGGCTGGCTCACCAGATCCTGAGCCCAGGTGTCCAGCTCTTCAGCTCAGCAGAGCAACGTTTTATTTTTATTTTTTAATTTAATTTTTTGTTTTGTTTATAATTGACACATGATAATTGTACATGCTCATGAGGTACAGTGTGATGTTCCAATTCATGTCTACCTTATAAAATGATCAGATCAGGGCAGTGAGCATGGCCCTCTCAACAGAGCAACTTTCCGCAAAGCTCTCCTCTCTCCATAGCTGTGTAAACAGAAAAACAAAGTATAGAGAGGGACAGAGGGTAGAACATTGATTTCAGACTTCCAGTCCACAGCTCTGCTCTCCAAATACAGCCAAAGTGGAAGCTAGAAATACCTCATTATTAGGAAGCTAAACTCCTTATTTTTAAATAAAAAAAGTATTTATTTATTTATTTGAGACTGGGTATCACTATGTTGCCCAGGCTGGACTCAAATTCTTGGCCTCAAAAGATCCTTTATTAGCTGGGACTACAGGTGTTCCTGTGCCCAGCTGGAAACTAAGCTCCTTCTAAGAAAGCACCAAGCCCAAGTCAGGCTCGAGGCTGCCGTTGGGTTTGTCCCTGAGGACTGTGAAATCCTGAACTAGAACTGGGCTCCCTGCAGCAACTGGGGATTTGAGGGAAGGAGAGTAGAGCTTTCTAGAGTTTTCTGTGGCTTGCAGAAGGGGTGGCTGGTGGAGGGGAAGTAACAATTCTCTGGAAACCTTGATACAGAGAATTTACAAAGTTGCTCATCAGAGGGTGCTGCAGTTTAGTCTTGTAGTTTATAAAAGAGGTAGGACCAAGAATCAATTCCTTCTTTTCTCTCTCCCTTCCTTCCCTTCACTTTCTTTCCTTCCTTCCTTCATTGCTTCCTTCCTTCCTTCCTTCCTTTCTCCCTCCCTCCCTCCCTCCTTCCTTCCTTCCTTGCTCCCTCCCTCCTTCCTTCCCTTCCTTCGTTCCTTCCTTCCCTCTTTTTTCTTTCTTTCTCTTCTTTGTTTCTTTCTCTTTCTTTCTTTCTTTTCTTCTTCTTTTTCCTTCTCTCTCTCTCCTTCCCCCTTCCCTTCCCTCCCCTCCCCTGCCTTCCCTTCCCTTCCCTTCTCCTTCCTTCCTTCCTTTCTTTCTTTCTTTTTCTTTCTTTCTTTCTTTCTTTCTTTCTTTCTCTCTCTGTCTCTTTCTTTCTTTCTTTCTTTCTTTCTTCTTTCTTTCTTTCTTTCTTCTTTCTTTCTTTTTCAGACAGTCTCACTCTGTCACCCAGGCTGGAGAGCAATGACATGATCATGCTCACTGCAGCCTCGACCTCCTGGGCTCAAGCAATCCTCCCACCTCAACCTCCCAAGTAGCTAGTACTAGAGACAAGCACCACCACATTTTGCTAATTTTTTGTTTTTGTAGAGACAAGGTCTCTCTATGTTCCCCAGGCTGGTCTCAAACTCCTGGCCTCAAGTGATCCTTCTGCCTTAGCCTCCCAAAGTGTTGGGATTACAGGTGTGAGCCACTGTGCCATGGTTTTAAAAGTCAAATAATACCAAAAAGCTAATAATAAAAACTTCCATCTCTCCCTTCTCTGCATCACTCCTGCAAGCCATTCTTGAGATCATATAGCTTTTTCCCTTGTCTTTAACCTCTTTGTTTCTAAATAATAGGCTTACATTGTTAAATTCTAATTTGTCAATTTTAAACATTGTCTATTGGCACCTACCATGAGAGCTGAGGATTTAGCAATCCTGCTCCATTCTTTTACCCACATTCCCTACAGCTCTCCCTACATATTTATATAACAATTTTTATTCTCAATAAGCAGCGTTTACATCACTATGACTATGAAATATGACTCACTCATGAGCCAAAATGTCCATTATGATGACATGTGTCTTCTACAACACTTTCTTTTCTTCCTAGAGTTAATACTTGCTTTGTTTTTTTATTTATTAGATTTTCTATGTTACAATGCTTACTTCCCCCCACCCCAAATAATCCAAAATCAATCACATTTTTTATGTAATCAAATACAGCAGTTCCATTTTTTATTTCTGCTGGCAAATTACTTCCCAAAGACCTCCAACCCCAGTCTAGAGGCTGAATATTAATGTCTGAGCTGTCCCTCAGCCATTCCCTGTGTTGAATCATCTGTTACCTGGGTGCCATTTCATCTTCCCCTTCCTTGATTAATTTTCTTTTTTTGCTGAGGCATATCTGCCTAAGGAAAGTGCATAAGAGGTGAGAAAAAAAAGTCTTCGGTTTTCTGAAAATGTCTTTCTCTTATCCTTACTCTTGATTAACTGTTTGCCTAAGGGTAGAATTCTGGTTGAAAGTCATTGTCCCTCAGAATATTGAAGGCATTGTATCATTATCTTCTTTCAGTTTTGCTATTAAAAAGTTCAGTGCTATTCTGAATTCAAATTCTTTATCTCTCTCTCTCTGTCTCTCTCACACACATGTACACACCTGCCACACCCAGAAGCTTATAGAAATTTTCACTAGCTGGGCATAGTGACATGTGCCTGTAATCTCAGCTATTCAGGAGGCTGAGGCTGGAGATTGCTTGAGCCTAAGAGTTTGAGACCAGCCTGGCCAACATAGTGAGACCCAATCTCAAGTAAGAAAAAGAGAGAGAGAGAGAGATAGAGAGAGAGAGTCTTTACTACTGGTGAGATAAAATAATAATAATGTGACACTTTTTAAAAAAATTCACTATTGTGGCCACTCTGTGCCCCTTTCAATTTGAAGGCTTGTGATCCTCAACTCAACATTTCTTTCATTTCCTGACTTTGATAATTTCTCTCCACCAACTTTTCTGTGCTCTCCTGCTATAATTTTTCTTCATCAGACATTGAACTGACTCAGTGCAAGAGGACAGCTTCAAGTCCCTATGATTTCATCCCCAACCCCACCAATCAGCATTCTTTCCCCTCAACCCCCTGCCCACCAAATATCTTTTAAAAAGCCTAGGCTCTGAATTTTCAGGGAGGCTGATTCGAGTAATAATAAAATTCTGGTCTCCTGTTTAGCAGGTTCTATGTGCATTAAACTCTTTCTCTCTTGCAATTCCTCTGTCTTGATGAATTGGCACTATTTGGGCAGTGGGCAAGAAGAACTTGTTGGGTGGTTACAAGTCGGGGAGTTTCCAACTGCAGTCTGTCTGGGCACTGACAATGGGAACTAGTTTGGCTTGTAGAAGGGTGGGTCCTGTGACATTTTTACGTCTTTCTGAAAACACAGAATATGTGACCACTCCTTCACCAGTCATAGACACCTTGTTCTGTGTTAACTTTGAGCACCTCAGTTAGTCATAGGAAGTCCATTTTGTCTGTCAGCCAGGAGCATACTTTAACAAGCCAAAAAATGGTGGAAACAACTCAAATACTCCACTGATGAATGAATACATAAAATGTGGTATATTTATTCAGTGGAATTTACTTGACAATAAAAAGGAATGAAGTACTGATACATGCTACAACATACGTGGTCCTCAAAAACATTATGTATGTAAGTGAAAGAAGTCAGTTCAAAAGGCCACATATTGTATGATTCCATTTATATGAAATGTCCAGAAGAGACAAATCTATAAACCTACAGAGACAGGAAGTAGATTAGTGGTTGCCTTTGGGGCTTAGAAAATGACACCCCAAAAGCCAATGCTTTGACATGCTGAGAGACCTTAGAGGCTGCCTCAGAATCAAACTGCCTCTAATCCTGTTTTGTTCTACCCCCACCCACTAAGTGCAAGGAGGGACTCTCTTTGGAATTACCTTCTCTGACCAAGAAAGCTTCTTTCCAAAAGAAACATAATTGTCTTAAACCCCCTCCCTGGGGATCTCATCAAATAACCAGGAGCTATCAACCACTGGAGAAGAGAAGAGACTGGGAGTTACCCCATGCCCAGACAGACTTTTCATCTATTCTTCTGAGGGTAACCCCAGGAGATTACCTGGGGGACTTTTTTTTGCATAATAAGACAACCTTTGTTCCTGTGCAGCTCCACATCTTTTCTTCCTATAATGTCCGCCTCCCACATCGTGGGTCCATTCAGTTCTCCCTAATGAAAGCATTGCCTACATTCTCCATCTCCTCCCTTCCCCGTAAAGCTTCTGTTCCACACTGGGTTGGTGGGCAATCCCCCTGTGATCCACTACTCCCCCATCCACATCCCAACCCCACCATACACGTTAATAAATGTGTGTACCTTTTCTCCTATTATTCTGCCTTTTGTTAGAGAACCTTCAAAGGGTGAAGGGGAAGTTTTCTCTTATCCCCTACATTTCATAAGGCTAGGAATGAGGGTTGAGATGGAGAATACGAAGTGACTGCAAATAGGCAGAATTTCTTCTTGAGGTGAAAAAATTGTTCTAAAGTTAGATTGTGGTGATGGTTGCAGAACTCTGTAAATATACTCAAAACCATTAAATTGTACACTTTAAATGGGCAAATTGGCTGGGTGCAGTGGCTTATGCCTGTAATCCCAGTACTTTGGGAGGTTGAGGAAGGAGGATCACTTGAGCCCAGCAGTTTGAGGCCAGCCTGGGCAACATAGGGAGATTCCATTTCTACAAAAATTTTAAAATTAGCCAGGTGTGGTGGCACACACCTGTAGTCCCAGCTTCTGGGAAGGCTGACGGGAGGATCATTTGGGCTCGGGAGGTTGAAGCTGCAGTGAGCCATGATCATGCTACCAGAAGCCCGGGTGACAGAGCAAAACCCCGTCTCAAAAAAAAGGGAGTGAATTGTATGGTATGAAAATTATATCTCAATAAAGCTGTTTTTAAAAAGTAGTTTGCAAACTATAAAATAAAACACAAAAGTCAAATCTTTACTTATTATTAGTAAAACAGAATAAAAACATTAGGAATCACTTCAGTTATTAATAATTATTTATCAATAATTATTAATGGTTAATCATTATTAACATGTAATTATTAATAATTATTATTTTACAATTATTTCTCAGCTGCTCTGAGAGGTTGCTGTTTAGAAACACAATTTCACAACAAAAGCAGCTGCTCATTAGGAAGCTGCTTCAAACATTTTGGAGCTACCTAAACATGTAAACGCTGTGATTGGGGTCAAGCTGATACTTTAGGATCACCTCTGTATGTAGTCCTCACACAAGGTCCTCTTGTTTGAACCAAATTTGATGTCTTCCATGGTCAAAGAAAACATTCTCTCGAATAGAATAGAGTTGCTTCACAACTCAGAAATCAAAGGCTCAACTTCCAATAAAAATGCAGTTCACAAAGCCACTTGACATTAAACTCTCAGCTCAATTTCCTGAAGAATCATCAGAGCCACAAGACGGAGAAAGTAATCATTCTTCTAGAGTCACTGTGATAATTGGCTAGAAACGTCTGCTGTTTTTAAATTGACAAGCATGAGCCCGAAAACATTAGGCAATTGGGTACCCACTTGCTGATTAGAATTTGATTACAAGCTTGAAGTGGGGTTGGGCGGAGGAAAGGAGAGGGCCCGGGTGTGTTGCCCTGAGGGGCCTCCTCCACTGCAACCTTATAGGAAATGCAGGTCAGCAAGACAAGGAAATGGCCCCTTGCCTCATCCTTCTGATAACCACAGGTAACATCTGGTGCATATGCTTCCTGCAACACTGTGCACTCTGTGTGTGTGTGTGTGTGTGTGTGTGTGTCAAGTATTTATTTTACAAAAATGAAATAAGACTGTAAATACAGTTTTGTCACCTGTATTATTCACTTGGCAATATATTATGCAATCTATTAATATTTAAAATGAGTTTGGTAGTTGTCATGTATTCCATTGTATGTTACCTTAGGTTTACTCATCTCTTCTGGCTGGACATTTAAGTTTTAAGTTTGGGTCATTTACTACAATAAACAAGTCTTCAGTGAAGCATTCTAATCCCTGTTCTGGATGTATCTATGGCCTCTCCTGGCAGCTATTTTTACACTATAGGCTGAGGGGTACAAATTTTATAATTCTTAGCTGTGATAAAATTTTGTTCTGGAAATAGACATAGAAATATGAGCAGCTGATTGGTCAGGAATCTGGGCACGTGGTTTGAGAAATAGGCACCGGATAGCATTCTTTGAGAGCCAAGTATGTTTCAGATATTTTCTGAAAGATAACGTCCTAAATCCCCACTTTACAGAAGAGGACACTGAGGCCAAGAGTACAGAGCAGAACTTATCTTGCTACCTCATAAAAAGAGGAAGAATGAAGTTGTGAGAGACTTGGGCAGGTGGCGATGGTTGAGGGGACTCAAGACCCAAGAACTAAGGGCCACAAGTGACCAAGAAGCATCCCCATAGAAATGCCACCATATCCCACAGAGCACAGGCAGATTTCCTGAGGAGGTGGTGAATCCTAAGCCTCAGGCCCCTTCTGAGTGTGAAATAAAAATAAAATCTTGAGCCCTGCCAACAGAGCGAATGAACCCTGCTTGGCCAAGGATGCCCCAGAAAAAACTTGGAAAATTAAATTCCATGACAAGATGGGAGGTCAGTGACACCTCAGTATACTTCCTTCCTTGTTAACTTTTACTGGATTATTTCCTAAGAGTTAAACAGAAGCTAGCCCTGGAAAAACAAAAACAGAAGGTTTGCTCCATCACTGACTTTAGCCAATCACCAGATGCCCCAGCCACACTCCCCTCCCTTCTTGCAGCCTCGACATGGCAGCTCATCAGTTTCACAACACATTCTCCCTGATAAATAACCAGCGACTGTGGGCTGGTTCTGGCTGGTTTACAGAGGCTGCACACGAGATGCTTCTGTGTGCTTTGCTGCCCCTTTGATGTACAGAGCCTAACTTTAATGCATTTAAAAGTTAAGTCTCCACCACAAAGTGATCATGGGGTATATGTAATATACATGTTTGCTTACCATGCATGTGCACAACTTCCCCTCATGAATATGCATAGCTCCTCCTAAAACCTATTAAATATATATGTTTAGCTGACCCATTTGGCATAAATTCCTGTTCCATTCTTCCCTCCCTTAAAGTGCCTGCTCTCAGTCTCTGTTGGAGGTTCCACTTCTTAGTGTGCAGAGTGGCCAGCCTGCAGGCCACAGTCCTGCTCTCCTCTCTAAATGTATGAATCTCACAATTTTTTTTTGACATGGAGTCTCATTCTGTAACCCAGGCTGGAATGCAGTGACGTGATCTTGGCTCACTGCAACCTCCACCTCCTGGGTTCAAGTGATTCTCCTGCCTCAACCTCCTGAGTCGCTGGGATTACAGGCATGCACCACCACGCCCACTAATTTTTGTATTTTCAGTAGAGACGAGGCTTTGCCATGTTGGCCAGGCTGGTCTCAAACTCCTGACCTCAAGTGAGCCACCCTCCTGGGCCTCCCAAAGTGCTGAGATTATAGGCATGAGCCACCACGCCTGGCCAAATCTCACAATTTTTTCAGTTGACACAAGGCTTCAGGATAGGCTCCTGCAATGTGTTTACATGGTTATATGCTTTGGTAAAATTTGCCAAAGTGAAATCACTTTTGTTCTTTTTCTTAAGGATGGTCCCATAATTGTATCTGCTTCATGCCCCACAAACCAAGGACTGATGATGCCAGAGGCCTGAGACAGATAAATGCAACTTTTCCCCTCCTCCCTCCAAGCACTTAATTGGAGATATACAAAAAATATTCCCAAGCTTGCTAAGTAAGGGAGTGAATGTGCAGAAAACCAGATAAACTGAGGTGGCAGATGACACTTCATAGAGGAACTGGAGTCATATTCTTTACCCAATAGTGAGAGGCCATGAGGGCCACAGGAGCTGGCAGGGCATGAGGAGGTCCTCTCAAAGAGGGAAGGTGTTCAAACCCTGCTCATCCCTGTGGCAATCTTTGTACTTTAACAAAGGGCTAAAAAACACCTTTGCAAAAATTATAGCAATGAGAAAATTATGACAGTGGAAGAGATCTGATCTAACCACCTCCATCTTGCCTGTAACCTCCAAACTGCCCTGATCACTCCTGAGTGGACCAAACTAACTTAGGGAGAAACTTAGTTCATAGTTTAAATGGTAATAGCCCTTTCCCAAAACTAAACCACATTAGTAAAACTAATGAAAGTCCACCAGGTTAGGAGAATAAGAGGGACCTGAATTCTGCTAAGATGTAGATGTAATTAAATGATAATAAGCCATAATTTTGGAGGTCACAAGATTTGCAACCTTCCTACTTCTGTAAATAACACCACTATTATGGAAGCTAAGTTTGGCCTTTTGAGGTGTGTTTTCAGGCTTTTGCATTTCTGATGACTAATGGCTCCACCGGGACCTGCAACTCTTGACTCAACCAGTCCTGTGGTCCCTACCCAGAAGTGGACTCAACACACAAGAACTGGTTTCCACACCCCTATGATTGCCTCCCCAGCCAATCAGCAGCACCCATTCCCTAGACCCCTGCAGGCCGAACTATCTTTGAAAACCCTTGCCTCCAAACATTCTGGGAGGATGATCTGAGTAATAATAAAACTCTGGTCTCCCATTTAGCCAGCTCTTTATATATTAAACTCTTTCTCTATTGCAACTCCCCTGTCTTGATAAATCAGCTTTATCTGGGCAGCTGGGAAGATGAACCCATTGGATGGTTACAGGGCTTTCACCAAACAATCCTGCTAACATTTATTTAGGTTCTGGCTTTTTATAGATTCTCTTTGTGATTCAGAACCAGACATAAGGACAAATGACACATGCATTTAAAAAGAGCCCAAACTGCCACCACATTATATCTCCCAGAGGGATTGGGGCATTGTTCCTGCTTCTGAGTTCAATAACAAGTTATGACAGAGAAAAAGTTTGAGAGAGAAAAAGAAGTTGTGTCACCAAAAGTCCAGCCTCCTAGCTGATGGGTGCTCACAGGTAAAGTCAATTCAGGTGACTGTCCCTGGGGGGGCTATTCTCCCTAGATACACAGACATCTTGATAATATTCCTTAATGGGACATGACACAGTGGCTCTTTTAGCTTCCTGTAGCTGGAAGTTGTCATAGATTGAGAAAAGATTCGGCCGTGGTTGAGAAAGATTTCTGAGCCCAAATAAAAGTAATGACAACTGACCCTTTTGCAAACTTGGAGAGTTTATTTTTTAACCAAAAGTGCTTTCACTATGTTTCAAGCCTGTTGGCTTCGATTGTAAAATTGTACCTACCTCTGACTATGACCCCTGTTTCACACCCATATTCCTGTTTGGCAAAGCAATATGGTTTAGTGTTCAAGAGCACTCTCCAAGCAAAGTTTTTCTCCTTACAGTTTTTGCAGCTTGCAGGCAGGTCTCAGTGGTAAGCACTTCTTGAATGTCACAGAAGCAAACTGGCCCTGCCAGAAAAAAAAAAAAAGTGTTTGTGAAAGAAGGAAGTCTGAGTCATCAGCTGCAGGGAGCTATTACCTATTGCAGCACAAGGATAATATCTTGGAGTCCAAGCAGACAAAATGAAGGCCTCATCCGTCCTTGTCTTCTCACGGGATGTGGTGGCTGAACATAATCCAGATAACTGTGTGCTGCATGAAGGCACAGCCTGGGAATGTCAGGGCCTCGGAGCTGAGCCACAGTCTACAGTAGGTTGTGCACCTGCTGTGGCCAGCAGAGGCAGGGCCATAGGGTCAGGCAGGCTGTGCGTGGTAGCGATGGTGGCACTGAGAGGTAGCAGAGCAGGGTATCCCACCATGGGCCAAGAGAGGCATCTGGGATTCTAGGGTCAGGCAGAGCTGGTTGTTTATCTGGTGTGGTCGGCTTACAGCTGTTCTTACACAGGAGGAAACTGAAGGTTCCAGAACTTGCTCCAGGTGACATGGCCAAGAAGTTGGCAGCCTAAGGGCTTCTACTATAATTGAGGCCACAAGGTAAATTTTCATGAAGTGATGAGAGAACACTGAGGTCCACAAATGATGGGGCTAGGGGAAGGGAGAGCTGGGGCTGGAGCAGCCATGGAAAGTTCCACTCACAAAGGTTTCAGTGAGCAGGAAAAACAATGCCACAGATGCACCACAGCTTCAAGGGCACTGGCAGAATATGCTTGGTTTGATGTTTGGTGGCAAGAATAATAGACAGGAAGGGAGAAGATTGTCAGCCTCTGTGTCTGAGTCTGCTCAGGCTGCCATGACAAAGCACCACAGACCAAGAGGCTTAAACAGAAATTTATTTCCTCATGGTTCTGCAGGCTGGATGTCTGAGATCAAAATGTTGGCAGGGTTGGTTTCTCCCAAGGCCTCTCTCCTTGGCTGGCAGATGGCTGTCTTCTCCCTGTGTCCCCACGTGGTCTTCCTTCTGTGTGTGTCTGTGCCCTCATCTCCTCTTCTTATAAGGAGAGCAGTCCTTTGGATTAGGCCTCACCCTTACAACCTCGTTTTAACTCAGTCACCTCTCTGAAGGCCTGTCTTCAAATACAGCCACATTCTGAGGTCCTGGGGGTTAGGATTTCAACATGTGAATTTAGGGAAGGGAGCAAGGGGGACACACTTCAGCCCAAAACACTCTGACAGGGGACAAGTGAGCTCTGATGATGGCTGCCAGGTACACAATTATGGCGGCCACCATTGTGGTGGTTTCAAGGGCTGGAGCTCATCTCCTAATCCTTTTCTGCCAGGTTAGCAGGCATTTGAAGCTGTACCTTGTGTCCTGACCTCATGGGACTGTGTTGGGCAGCTTTGCAGAACAAGCCTGGCCCTGGATATAAACAACAGTGAGGTTTCATGTTCCAGCCCTTCCACACTCATCCTGACTCAGCCTTCACAGGCTCAGCTGGTGGCAGAGAAGTAACCTTGCCCTCAGTACATGGAGCATGGGCACTTCCAGCTGGACACGCAGCAGATACTGTCTTCCATGAAAGCTGGTTTTCAAGGACGTAGGAAGCAGTCCAGGCTTCCTGGGCCTCCAGCGTGGTGGGTGTTTTCCCTCCAGTTTTCCCATTTGACCCCAAGCACAGCCCAAAGTTAGAGATGACCCCTGTTTTGTTTTTGTTTTGGTTTTGTTTTTTGTTGTTGTTGTTTGTTTTTTGTTTTTGTTTTTTTGAGACAGAGTCTTGCTCCTGTTTTTACAGATGGGCAAGGAAAGCTCAGTGAGGAAAATTAATGTCACAGAGCTTGCACATAACAGAGCTGAACAGCTCTGCTTTCTCTCTTTTTAAAAAAAAAATGTATTTCCATAGGTTATTGGGGGAACAGATGGTGTTTGGTTACCTGAGTCAGTTCTTTAGTGGTGATCTGTGAGATTTTGGTGCACCCATCACCAGAGCAGTGTACACTTTCATTAGCCCGACTACAACCCCATGTGTGCCCATTCGCCATGGAGTGAATGTTCTTGTCTACCCAAATTCCCATGCTGAATCCTAAGCCCCAGTGCAATGGTGTTAGGAGCTGGGGTCTCTGGGAGTGATTAGGTCATGAGGGTAGAGGCTTCATGAATGGGACTAGTGTCCTCATGAAGAAGCCTCAGACAGCTCCTCCCCCTTCCACCATGTGGAGACTCAGCCAGAAGGTGCCACATATGAACCAGGAAGCAGGACCTCACCAGACACCAAATCTTCCTGTAACTTAATTTTAGACTTCCAAAGTCTAGAACTGTAAGAAATAAATATTTGTTGTTTATAAGCTACCCAGTCTATGGTATTTTGCATACAAACTAAAATGCCATTCTATTACAGCTACTTAGAGCAATTCCTCAAAAGATTTTATCGAATCTGACTTTTAGAATTTTCCCCTTCTCTTCCCCAAACACCAAGATCCACTCCCACCCCCTGAGCTTCTCTCACCTTGCCTGCCATCCTGCACTTGACCTTGCCCCCCAACCCCATGCCCACTGTCCTTCCATCTACTGTGCCCCACCCCCCAACTCAACTCAGGCATCAGCCCCCTTGTGAGGTTTCCCACACTCTGAGGGGTTTCCCCTCTTGTCCCGTGGCACCTGTTCCAGCTTCTTTGATGGCATTTATCACATTTTAATGAAACCTTTTGCTTGCAACGTCCTCACTACTAGACGGTTGTTTCTTAGGCTGGCATGGAGTTTGGCTCCCTCTCAACCATCAGAGTATCAGCTCTCTAGCATCCAGCACATGGTCTGTGTTCACGGAGCTTCTGGAGTGAATGTTTGCACATAGGCTGCATGCCTTCCCGATTGTGGACCCCCTGCCTGGTTGGACCCATAACCTTTCATATCACCTGGCCTCCTATATGGTCTTATAGAATTCCAAGCAATTCTCTCATAGCTCCATGCCCAGCCCACAACCCCAGACCTGCCATCTACCTTCTAACCCAGATGTGTTAGGCCATTCTTTTGTTGCTATAAAGGAATAACTGAGACTGGGTAATTTATAAAGAAAACAGGTGTAATTGGCTCATGGCTCTGCAGGCTGCACAAGCATGGTGCTGGCATCTACCCAGCTTCTAAGGAGACTTCAGGGAGCTTTTACTCATGGCAGAAGGCAAAGTGGGAGCAGGCACATCACATGGTGAGAACGGGAGCAAGAGAGAGAGGGTGGGAAGGTGCCACACCATTTTAAACAACCAGATCTCACAAGAACTCACTCACTATGGCAAGGACAGCACCAAGCCAGGAGGGATCCACCGCCACAGCCCAAGCGCCTCACTATGGCAAGGACAGCACCAAGCCAGGAGGGATCCACCGCCACAGCCCAAGCGCCTCCCAGCAGGTCCCACCTCCAGCAGTGGCGATTGCATTTCAACATGAGATTTGGAGGGGACACACATCCAAACCACATCATCAGGCTTGCCTTGATTTCACAGCCCCGCTTCCCACTTTCGCCCTGTTCCTGCTGCCCCTCCAACTCCACCAGCCCAGAACTCATTGGAGGGCTGGGAGAAACTGTGATTTCAGGTTTAGAAGGACGTCATGATTTCAGGCCTCCAAAGTAAACCTTCCACAAGCTAAGCTCCAACAGTCACTCTATTACAGAAACAATGAGGACTTTCGAAGTGGGCTTCCCCATCTGAGATGTCCAACAGAAAAATACCCCACGTCCAATACATGACGCTGCATAAGAATTCCATGGAAAGTGTTTATAATATAATGTTGTGATTGAAAAGTGGGTTACAATGAAGCATATGCAATATGATCCCATTTCCGTGCAGGCAGACATACACGTGTGTGCATACCAGAACACACATACATACAATGATGGGAAAGCAACTGATCACCATTACTTCTCAGTGTGGGATTTCCGTTCAGATTTAGCTTTTTAAAAACTTATCTGTGCTTTCTACATTTCCTACAGAAGATTGGTATTACTTTGCATCGAGTTGTAAAAGAAACTTACTTTTTAAATCCCCAGATAAGATTATCTTAATGTATGCATTTTACAGATACTAAAATTTACTTACATGAGAAACTTGGTGTCACATTAGAATCTAAACAATCTATCCAAATTCAATATTCCTATGACTCGACGTTAGATCTAGAAGGAGGAGGTGAAAGAAGTTAAAAGTTGACATGATTTGCATTGTTCTTCATCCGCTTTCTGATATTTCACTAGTTGCATAATGGAGAAGAGTAAAGGCGAGGTGAGTGTCTGGGCAGGAGCTGTGATAGACCATCTGGGGTGGCCCCTGCAGCTGGGGCTCACACCAGCCCTGGGAGCCTCTTCATGGGCTCCAATGTCCAGCTATGTGGTCTCCTTGAAGTAACATTGGGCCTCCTCCTACAGGAAAGAGAGCTGCACTGGCCTCAGCTTTCCAACCCTTCCAAGAGCCTACTCCTGGCCTTCTATCCTCCAGCCTCTTGGGGTGAGGACCTCTGACCCGGCCAACAGCCCTCTGGCTGAGAGTATAGCAAAAGAGCCTGGGCTCTGCCATGTTCTACAGTTTCCACTCAACCTGGGGGTGACAGATCCTGGCCACACCAGACTCAGCAAGCCAGCTGCCCCACAGCCATGCCCTCTCTCCTGCCATCTTTCTTTTCCAGCTCTCTTCTCCTCCACTCAAGCCGACCAACAAGCTCACTGCCTACATAAATGTCCAGCTGGCCACTCCAAGGCCTCCTGCGAGGTGGCCTTTAGCCCTGCACTTAGGGACAGGAGATGGTACAAAGCACTGCCCTTTGGGACATGCTCATTTCTTTTACTAGGATCCCTTCAGACTTAGTTGCCCTGGGCTTGCGCGCTCTTTAGGGACCACGCTGTCCTCTTCTTTTCTGGCAGGAACCTCCAGCCTTGAGAAGTAACTCTGTTAAAGCCCCCTCATTTGGTTTCATGGGAAGAAGAGAATCGCCTCTTAAACTGAGCACTGCTCTTTCCACAGGGCACAGCCCCAGAGATCCTCTCCTGTCTGCTCTCCTCTTGGACTTTTTCTTTGAGGTGGGGGGGTCCATACTCTATTTTTTTTTTAAATAATTTCAACTTTTATTTTAGATTGGGGGTTACATGGGTATATCGTGTTATGCTAAGGTTTGGGGTATGACTGATCCGGTCACCCAGGTAGTTAGCATAGTTCCCAATAGGTAGTTTTGTAGCCCTTGCCTCCCTCCCACTCTCCCCTTTGTAGTAGTCCCTGGTGTCTACTGTTCCCGTCTTTATCATTACCCAGTGTTCAGCTCCCTTATGAGTGAGAACACGCAGCCTTTGGTTTTCTGTTCCTGCATTAATTTACTTGGAAAAACAGCCTCCAGCTGCATCCATGTGCTGCAAAGGACATGATCTCATTCTTTTTCATGGCTGCATGGTATTCCATGGTGTATATGCAGCACATTTCCTTTATCCAGCCCACCTTTGATGGGTATGTAAGTTGATGCCCCATATTGGTCTCTTCCTGTAGAGAGACAGGGGGAGAATTTGTCATGAGGGAGAGCCAGTGCTACTGCCCCTATTAAGCCCTGAGAGGTGCCCGCCCAGGTTGCTGGCAGTCCCTGACAGCTCTCTTGGGAATATGAGCCACACTCAAGATTTGGCCCCTATTTCCAGGACAAGAGGACACGGCCCAGCCTGCAGTCTTGGGGAGATGGAGTGCTGCCTCTGGCAGGAAAGGCCAGGGAGGGACTGTGGGAAAACAACGGGGAGCAGGAAGTCCCTGAGTTCCCACCCAGGGCGAGTGCGGGCAGCCATATCCACAGGAAGGTTGGTGTCAGAGGGAAGTGGAGCATAATGCTGTGGGTTTTTTGTTTGTTTGTTTGTTTGTTTGTTTGTTTGTTTTGAGACAGAGTCTCACTCTGTTGTTCAGGCTAAAGTGCAGTGGCACAATCTTGGCTCACTGCAACCTCCACCTCCAGGGTTCAAGCGAGTCTCCTCCCTCAGCCTCCCGAGTAGCTGGGATTACAGGTGCCCACCACCACACCTGGCTAACTTTTGTATTTTTAGTAGAGACGGGGTTGGCCAGGCTGGTCTCGAGCTCCTGACCTGAGGTGATCCACCCGCCTAGGCCTCCCAAATTGCTAGGATTACAGACGTGGCCCACCGCGCCCGGCCCAAAGCCATGTTTTGTCTAGGGTCACACTGTGGGTATCTCTCCGTGTCCCTCATCCTCTCTGTGTGTCTCGCCTACAGAAAGTGGCCCATCCACAGAGGCTCCGTGGAGCGAGGGGAGGGTTGTCCTTCACGGATCAGGACAGGGCTGCTGAGGAAGCCGATTTCTGAGCCCAGGAACCCGCCCTCAACAGGAAAGGCAAATGGATGGTTTCAAAGCAGCAGCTCAAGCAGTCTGAGTTCTTGGCCCCCGCCCACCCCTCCAGGCCCCCGGATAAGGGCACCATCCAGAATGGCTGTAAATTGCTCTGAAAGTGCGAGGTGTGTATTAATAACCCCGCGGAGCTCTCTGGTGCTATATAAATGCTAAGTAGAACAGAAATTACTTTGGAGTGTTCTCGCACCTGAATGATCTCCCAGATATAACTGCTTTTGATCAGTCATCAACACAACTTTTAAAATAAAGCCGCCTCAGCCCTTTCAGTTCTGACCACAAGACAAAACGTATCGAACCAAAGGTTAAACTCCAATTGATTAAGGTCTCTCTCCGGCTTTTTCCTCTTCTGGGTCCTCTTTATAGCAGTGAATCTAAGATTAGACACCGGGTTGCTTTTGTTGCTGTGGTTGCTGGTGCTGTTAGAACAGATATTCCCCTCCCCAGGTGAATAGACCAGAATTGGATTTTACATACATTATTTGAACTAAGGTGAATAAAATACATTTCTCACCCACTCAAGTTGCCCCTCATAATATGAGGGACATGAAAGGTTTCAATCAGGTTTCCGGTGATCTTATTTTGATTAAATGTAAGAGTTTCATTTTCCCAGAGTTGCCTCAGGTTTTACCGTGTATATATTGTAATTCTGTGTATTTAGAGATGGTCGTAGGCATGCATTTGACGTGGAGGGATTTCTATTTTCTTAGGCATCTTGATGTCTTGCCAAGCACTGCCACACACTTTTCATCTTTCTGTGGCCACAGGCAGAGCATGACAGGTGTCTGTATCAAATCCTCTAACCTCTAATCCTCCTAATACATCTCCCCCACCTTCATTTCCACCTTTAGGAATACTCCATCCTACATCTCATTCACTGCATCTCATTCTCTGCATCTCATTCTCTGCGCCCTTCCTCTTATTCCCATGTGGTTGTGTTTTGTTGCTGTTGTTGTTGTTTTAGAGACAGGGTCTTGCTCTGTTGCCCAGGCTGGAGAGTAGTGGCATGATCATAGCTTACTGCAGCCTTGAACTCCTGGCTCAAGCAATCCTCCCACCTCAGCATCCTAAGTAGCTAAGACTACAGGCGTGCAGGTGTGCGTGGAGTCACGCCTGACTCTACGAAGCCGTCTAGCTCTGGGACTGTGACTCCAAGGTATGCCTTATGCCTTGCTCTTCCTGCTCCTCATAAGCAGAACTGAGCCTTTTTTAACATTTCTGCATTCTTACACTCATGTTGGATTCTGGGAAAAAACGAGGTTTCCAGCTTATCTTTTTGTTCCATCCATCTGTCTTTCTCTACTCTTCCCTACTTCCTATCCTGAATGGTAATATCATTAAACTGCATCCGCTTAAAAGAAGGACATTTGAAATCCTTTGGCTAGTCTTGCTTGTGATCTAGTGTCTCAGGAAATTGAAGATGTACTTAGAAAAATTGCTATCGGAGGCCAAAATTTGACTAACAGAAAAAAAAAATGGATTGATGAAGTGGAAGTGGCAGGCATTTTTGGTCAAAATAGTGTCTTTATTGTTTTTATAAAATAAACATTGAATCACCATTAAAAATCCAAACAATAAAGAAGAGAAGAAAATAACAAATTACTCAAAATCCTATCAGCGTTAACACTTGGTGACATCACTCCAAACATCTTTCTTTGCCTACGTATATAAAAAATTTAGATGGATGAATTTAAAAATGGCTAGAAAATGCTGCTTCCAGGATGCTAGTTCTTGAAATATCCCACCATATTTAAGAAATAAGACTATAAGGCCAGGGGTGGTGGCTCATGCCTGTAATCCCAGCATTTTGGGAGGCCAAGGCGGGCGGATCACCTGAGGTCAGGAGTTCGAGACCAGCCTGGTTACATGGTGAAACCCTGTCTCTACTAAAACTGCAAAAAATTAGCTGGGCATGGTAGTGGGCACCTGTAATCCCAACAACTTGGGAGGTCAAGGCAGGAGAATCACTTGAACCTGAAAGGCGAGATTGCAGTGAGCCGAGATTGCACCACTGCACTCCAGCCTAGGTGAGAGTGAGACCGTGTCTCAGAAAAAGAAAGAAAAGGAAAGGAAGAGAAAGGAGAGGAGAGGGGAGGAGAGGAAAGGAGGAAGAAAGAAAAAGAAAGAAAGAAAGAAGAAAGAGAGAAAGAGAAAGAAAGAGAGAAAGAGAGAAAGAACTACAAAAGTCGCTGAAAAGTTAAAGTCATTTTTTAACTACATGTTTCAGCTTCATTATTCTGACAATATTGATTACCTGCTCTGAAAGATGAGATATCTAGTATTCTTGAGACTTCCTTCAATACCCCCTTGTCCCGACTTACCAATATTTTGTTCTGTGTATTATCATTACATTCAAAGCGTTCAAGATATTCATGTCCTATTGTGTGATTCTGACTCCCTAGTTGCTTAATATTAATTCTGCAGTTAAATGAAGTCAATATTCAGTATCAGGGCTGGTTTCGTAACCACAACTCAACTTTCCCATTCCTAAATTTTTTTTTTTTTTTTTAGACAAGGTCTCACTCTGTTGTCCAGGCCGGAGTGCACGGCAGTGGCATGATCTCTCACTGCAGCCTCCGCCTCCTAGGTTCAAGCAATTCTCCCATCTCAGCCTCCCGAATAGCTGGGGGTTACAGGGGTATGCTACCATACCTGGCTGGCTAATTTTTTCATTTTTAGTAGAGACTGGGTTTTACCATGTCAGCCAGGCTGGTCTTGAACTCCTGACCTCAGGTGATCCACCTGCCTTGGCGTCCCAAAGTGCTGGGATTACAGGAGTGAGCCACCTCGCCTGGCCCCATTCCTAAATTCTTAATGTTGATTCACCTCTCAAGTAGTTGAATTTTATCACTGGGAAGTTTTTAATCAAGAAGCTTATGAGGCTTACTTACTTAGACTGTTTTATGTTTGTGAATGGCCACCTGTTGTCTCTATCCTTCACTGACAGCTGGGGATACTACTCTTGAGGAACTCTTTCTTTTAGAATTGAATGGGTATTGCTCCACTTCCTCTTTCTGCTCTTTTTAAATATGAGTTTATGTCCCTAAGTTTGCCTATAATGCAAAATACTCATGGAGAATATGATTCTGGTATAAGGATCATATTTTCTTCCAGACTGGATTCTTCTTCTGTATTTTGAATGCAATGTAATGTTCCTTTCTTTTACTCACATGCGTGTTGAGGTGGTGGGGGAGGTTTGCAGAGTTGCCAGGCCATTTCTTTACATCTTGTTCATCCTTAACATGGACAGTTCTTTCCAAAGCTTCTAATCTTTTGATACATTAAGAGTGACTTTTCCTTGATATACATCTCACCTTACCTTGAACCAGTTGGTTCCTTCTCCCTACCCCTACTTCACCCCCAAGAATTACCATTGTGGGTATTGCTTTCTACCCACTCTTCTGAAGTCTGAGAGCATGGGAGCTGGGCAGGGGGAGAGGTTGCCATTGGGAAAACTAGACTCTGCTTTCTCTCTTCTGAGATCTCATGAAATGCCCTGTATTAAATGCCCACTTCATCCAGTTGGAGAGATGTGCCCTCCCCTCCTCCCTCCCTCCCTCCCTCCCTTCCTTCCTTCCTTCCTTCCTTTCTTTATTCCTTCCTTTCTTTCTTTCGAGGCAGAGTCTCACTCTGTTGCCCAGGCTGGAGTGCAGTGGCACAATCACAGCTCACTGCGACCTCTGCCTCCCAGGCTCAAGCTGTCCTCCCATCTCACCTCCGGAGTAGCTGGGACCACAGACATGAGCCACCACACCTGGCTGACTTTTATATTTTTTGCAGAGACGGGGTGTCATCATGTTGTCCAGGCTGGTCTCAAACTCCCAAGTTTAAGGGATCTACCCACCTCAGCCTCCCAAAGTGCTGGGATTACAGGCATGAGCCATCATGCCCGGCTGAGAGTTCCCATTTTTATGAACTCCTGTTCATTCCTCCTACTCAGCCCAGATCGGTGGGAAATTTCTGAGCTCTGGCACTCTGACCATTTCACTTTACACTTTTAATAAATGTAACATTTAAGTGAGGATAATGCTAGGCATTTCCGACACAGACCCTAGACCTTTCAGTCTTATGTTTACACATTTCATAAACATTTACTCTATAAAAAACACTCAAGCAGGCATGATAGAGGGTACTCTGTTTCTTTATTGCCTTCAACTGTTACCTCCTTTCCCTTTTCCCCCTTACCTTCCCCAGCCTGTGAACCTTGACTAACCAACAAACTGCAAGGCTTGCAAAAGCCATTCGTGAAAGTACTATTCTAACCGTTATCAGGATGAGACCATGCCACAATGCTGAGCAAGAAGCGTGAAAACCAGGACAGCCTCCACTGCAAGTTTCACAGCAGTTCAAGACAAAAGCTTTTCCTAGCCCAAATCACTAGGACACATCTGCCTGCCTCCTCCTCACCCTATACAACTACAGCCTTGCTTTGATTGGGAAATTACCTGGTCTTCAGAGGCTTCTTAATTGCATCAGCTAAATGAAGCCTTTGACCTCTATTTGAGTCGCCTCAATTATTTTCCTTGCGCTGGGGGCAGTGGCTCACACCTGTAATCCCAGCACTTTGAGAGGCCAAGGCAGGTGGATCACCTGAGGTCAGGAGTTCGAGACCAGCCTGGCCAATATGGTGAAACCCCGTCTCTACTAAAAATATAAAAATTAGCTGGGCATGGTGGCACATGCCTGTAATCCCAGCTACTGGGGAGGCTGAGGCAGGAGAATCGCTTGAACCTGGGAGGCGGAGGTTGCAGTGAGCTGAGATTGCACCATTGCACTCCAGCCTGGGGGAAAGAGCAAAACTCAGTATCAAAAAAATATATATATATATATATATATATATATAAAATTTTCCTTGGACAACTTCCTGGAAGACATAATATCAGGCCCTGAGCATGCAAACGTGGATAAGACGTGCTCTAGGAGAGGAAGACAAACATCAGTGAATAAATACAATGCAGAAATATGGAGATGATTCTTTCTCTTTCTGAAAGTGTTGACAGGTGAATAAAACAAATTACCAGGAAAATGTGACATCTTCACAAAAGAATTTCCACAAGCTCACAAACCTCACGGGGCAAGACATCAGAGGCAAGACCTGGATTGTAGCTGGGACCTGGGCCAGATGCTAGGCCAGCTTATACATTGTCTGCATCAACCATGCATCCCGGCACAGGCCTAATTTCAAATTGGGTCCCTATCGGTGCTCTTGAATTTTGTACAACAATGTTTCCTTATCACTGGAACAGGAAATATGGTTCCCATATCTGTCATACACGGAATCTTCTGAGAGATTGCTTTTCTGCGAAGTATCATTTCTTCCCAAGCCCACTCACCTGCGCTGTCCTCAGAAACTATTCCCAGTAGTGTGCTCCTCTGGAAGTCACCACTTGCAGTTCCAGCGGGATTGGCTAGGGCAGCACATACGGCTCCACATGCTACAGGAGTTGCGTATTGAACAAAAGAATGAGACAAGGATAAATTCTTCTAAATCCCTTGAGGCATCCCAGCAGTTTATTTATGGGTTGGCTGATTTGTTTTGATGGATGGCTCTGCGCAGTTGTGGCTTACTTAATCTGACACTGCTGAGATTTGTGAAAAGGAGTGATTGGCTCATAAGAGAAACATGGCCCAATTGTGTTTGTGTTGCCATTGATCTCAATAGCCAGATGCCCTGAACAGGTTTAGAGGCACAGTTGCCTTGGGCAAAGGAACAGAATTTGATTTTCCTGTGGAGCAAGAAAATAGGCAAAATTTTACTCTAACCAACTCTCAACAAGCTCATAATAGAAGGTTCTGTAATTGCTGAAAGAGGAGGCTTAGAATTCAATGGTGCAACTAATCACTACTCCTGCAGAGAAGAGATGGGA
Source organism: Hylobates moloch (assembly GCF_009828535.3). Classification (NCBI taxonomy): domain Eukaryota; kingdom Metazoa; phylum Chordata; class Mammalia; order Primates; family Hylobatidae; genus Hylobates; species Hylobates moloch. Next base: position 62,459,848 of record NW_026652293.1, on the reverse strand, counting down.
AAGCAAATGCTGCTTTTCTCTTACAGGAATAATGACTTCAGCCCAGTTCCTCTGGCTTTCCTTAAAAACATGGCAGCCATCCTGGAAGTATTCGGAAAAGCTATCCTAACTAATCTGCTAATGTTGATTGTCAGATTGACCAAAAGAAGGAAACTAGGCACATGAGTAGAATTAGGACCGGTCAGCAGTGGAAGGAAAATGCATGAATTTCTTCTCTGAAGGGACATGTGTTTTGGGGAGCTCAGCACTGTCCCAAGGCTTTTACACAGCTTCTCAACACCCGAGAGAGTGCTTCTGGCTTCTCAACTCGCCTTCCTAGGAGTCCCCGTCATTGATCAGAAACTCGCTGACTAATTCAAGTAAAAGGGGAAGGGGTGTTCTTGTGAAGAAAAAGAACAGGCTTGCTGGAATCCACTTAATAGAAAGACTAGAGGAGTGGCCGCATTTCCTCAGCCCTATGACTACAACAACAATCTATGAGGCACTAGAAACATTTTGGAGTGTGGGTCCCCCATCTATTTGTGAGGTTATACTGCATTCTATTTCACGGCACCTTGAGATCTGTTGCCTACGGTCGGAAGAAGGGGAGAGACGTAAGGAGTTTATATGTTTAGAGTGGAAGGATAAATATCTGATCTTCAGGGGGAATTTGTGGCTCTTTTTATGTGCTTTAGGGTGGAAGAGTGAGCTTCAGTGTGTTAGGAATGCTTGTTCCCTGGTGCTGTAAAGAAATAGCACTTGAACATAAATTTAATTTTCTCAGCAAGGCCATTTTTCACTTTATGCAGAAAGGGTACACTCACCAGCAGTTTTGCCACGAGAGGACACCCAACAAAGGAGACAGGGTCATTTATAACCTGACACGTCCACCCTACTGCTGTGTCCGGTTTCCATTGGCTGGAACAGTTCCTCACATTCTGTATTTGTCCTGATTGGCTAGCAACTTAGAACTTTTTAAAAGAGGCAAAGGCAGAGGAGAACAAAAGAAGGAGGAAGTAACTTGTGGAATGCTGAGAAAGGTAAAAACATCTTCAAATAAGGAAGAGGAACAGGCCATGACCTAATGCTTGCTTGGACCAGTATAAGAATGCCAGGGCAAGTATTTAGGCTAAATTGTGGGAGCTAAGAACATAAAATACATTGATTTCTTTATTACAGCTAGCAGATATTTAAGAATGTTAGCACAGGTCTTTGAATAAATTTTGCTTTCTAAGAGAAGTTACTATTTATTCCTAATTAGATGGGGAGGAAAGTATTTGAAGAGGAACCTCTACTTTACTTTTTACAAGTGGGCTCCACCTTGGAAATCTATCTGGTATGCTCAGACGCAGGCATCATTAAAGAGTGCATTCTCGTAGGCCTCTCGTGGTTTTTCTTGTTTTCTATACATCTCTACATCTCCACTGTCATGAGATATGTATTGAGGGCCTACTGCTTGCTCAGTTTCGTGTAAGATACCAAAATTAAGAGGATAATACAAGTTAATATGAGAGTGAATTATCAATTTTGGGGTTCAAATTTAAGTGCTATGGAATATCAGAAAAGGAAAACAGCACCAGAAATCTGGCTGGAGAAATCTGATCACATGACAGTGTGAAGACTGGAGATGGGCACCTGCTTCTTGAGCCCTTCGCATGTGCCATGGAAGCGGGACGCTGACAGGTGCCAGATCATTGTTATTTATTTAAATGCATACAACAGCATTTTTTTCTTCAACTTTGTTTTAATTTCTGGGGTACAAGAACAGGATGTGCAGGTTTGTTACACAGGTAAACATGTGCCATGGTGGTTTGCTGCACAGATCAACCGATCACCCAGGTATTAAGCCCTGAATCCATTAGTTAATCTTCCTGATGCGCTCCCTCCTCCTGCCCTGCAAACAGGCCCCAGCGTGTGTTATTTCCTTCCATGTGTCCATGTGTTCTCATCATTCAGCTCTCACTTTTAAGTGAGAACATGCGGTGTTTGTTTTCTGTTCCTATGTTAGTTTGCTGAGGATAACGGCTTCCAGCTCCATCCATGTCCCCGCAAAGGACATGATCTCATTCCTTTTTATGGCTACATAGTATTCTATGGTGTATATGTACCACATTTTCTTTATCCAGTCTATCATTGATTGGCGTTTGGGTTGATTCCATGTCTTTGCTATTGTGAACAGTGCTGCAGTGAACATAAGCATGCATATATCTTTAAAATAGAATGGTTTATATTTCTTTGAGTATATACCCAGTAATGGGATTGCTGGGTCAGATGATATTTCTGCCTCTAGGTATTTGAGGAATCACCACACTGTCTTCCACAATGGTTGAACTAATTTACACTCCCACCAACAGTGTAAAAGTGTTCCTTTTTCTCTGCAACCTTGCCAGCATCTGTTGTCTCTTCACTTTTTAATAATTGCCATTCTGACTGGTGTGAGATGGTATCTCATGGTTTTGATTTGCATTTCTCTAATGATCAGTGATGTTGAGCTTTTCTTCATATGTTTGTTGGCCACATGAATATCTTCTTTCAAGAAGTGTCTGTTCATGTCCTTTGCCCACTTTTTAATGGGGTTGTTTTTTTCCTGTAAATTTGTTTAAGTTCCTTGTAGACTCTGGATATTAGACCTTTGTCAGATGAATGGATTGCAAGAATTTTATCCCGTTCTGTAGGTTGTCTGTTTACTCTGATGATAGTTTCTTCTGCCGTGCAGAAGCTCTTTAGTTTAATTGGATCCCATTCGTCAATTTTTGCTTTTGTTGCTATTGGTTTGGTGTTTTCATTGTGAAATCTTTGCCTATGCTTATGTCCTGAATGGTATTGCCTAGATTTTCTTCTAGGGTTTTTATAGTTTTGGGTTTTACATTTAAGTCTTTAATCCATCTTGAGTCAATTTTTGTATATGGTGTAAGGAGGGGGGTCCAGTTTCAATTTTCTGCATATGGCTAGCCAGTTCTCCCAGCACCATTTATTAAATAAATAACCCTTTCCCCATTGCTTATTTTGTCAGGTTTGTCAGAGATCAGATGGTTGTAGGCATGTGGTCTTACTTCTGAGTTCTCTATTCCATTCCACACAACCACAGTTTTTTTAGAGATGAGGCCTTGCTCTGTTGCCCAGGCTGGAGTGCAGTGGCTCGATCTTAGTTCACTGCAGCCTCTAACTCTTGGGCTCAAGTGACCCTCCCACCTCAGCCTCCTGAGTAGCTGAAACTACAGGCATGAGCCACAACACCTGGCCACACAGCAGCATTTTGAAGTGAGTGGAGAATTGAATATTGAGGCTCCTAGAGGTTAATCAACTTTCCCACAACAAATTTTGGCTGGGTAAGAGAGAAAAAGGTAATCATTCCTAATGGGGAAAACTGAACACTGCAACTACATGTGCATACATATGCATGCACACACACACACACAACTACACACGCATGCAATGCATGCACACACACACACAACTACACACGCATACACATGCACACACACACACACAACTACACATGCGTACACATGCACGCGCACACACACAACTACACATGCATACACATGCACACGTGCACACACACATTCACATGCACACCACACACATACATATACACCCCACACACGTCACACACACATGCACACATCAACACTTACATACACACACCACACCTGCACTCAGAAATGCAGGTAACTAGCCTAGCAAGCTAGTACATGGTTTGGATCTCAGTGGGACTTAGTTAGGATGTTATATTCTGTTGGAAAGAATCAGAGAAAAGAAGCCAGAGTTAATCTCCAGAGAGTTAAGCCACCTGGAAATGCCAAGGTATACAGTTGAAGATCAGGGTCAGTTAATAAGGCCAATGTGTGAAAAACAGGAAGGGGGACATGACAGAGCAGGAGCATCGCCGTCTTAGACAAACACTGCATTTTAAGTTCCTATTGATTAAAAACCGCCTAAATCCAACCCAAAAATATCAGCCTTGTGGCTAATGTCAGCATGACCATAACCACAAGTGATATCTCTGACCAGAAACATTCCATCTCTGAGATAATCTCCCCTCTGACTAGAAACTTGCCAGCCCCAAGATTACCTTCTCTCCAACCAGAGACATTTCAACCCCACAATAAAACTCTCCTCCACACAGAACCATTCCAAGCCTGTGATAATCTCTCTCTCCCTAAGCCCTTAAATACCCCTAGTCTATAAGGGAGGATGCTTCTAACCGAAATCAGCCAGAAGCCCCTCTCAGGTTTATTCTCCAGAATAAACCTGTCTTTGACTATTGAGCTGCTTTTTGTGTTTCTTTCTTCTTTCTTTAACTCTTACAGGACAGAAACTGTAAATAAGCCAAAGTGGGACCGGAGAAAGCCAGAGTGAAACAAGAATAAAACTGTGGTGATGCTCTTCAAATAAGCCTAAAAGGGACAGTTGTTTACCACGACTGATCACTGGGGTGTAGTCTGCTTGTCTTGGACTTAAAGGTAGACAGCTGGAGTGGACCCAACAGGAACAAAGACATGGAAGCCAAGCTGGGCCTGACAGTGGGCAGAATGGCCCAAATAAGGCAAGGTGCATGGCCACAGAGCATGGGGAATATAAAGTTGAAGGCAAGGCCAGATGAGAAGGAGACTTGAATGCCAAGAATTTGGATTCAAAGCACACAGCTATAGGAAGCCAGCAAAGAGAAATATGTTTTTGAATTCTCAGCTTTAAATAATTCATCCTGGACCTATATTTTTAAGACATAACCCCTAAATGTGAAAGCATTGCTAGTACTTCCAGAATTAAGTTAGCTTTGCAATTCAATCACTGGATGTGAAAGAGACCATTTCTGGGCATCAAAACCTAGTTTCCCCATGACTTGTACCTCCGGGTATTAAACAGAGGTAGATGAGGTTTTGTATTCAGATGAGACTTCCGCAGCTAATCTCCTGTCACTCTAAAAGTAATTTACTCTCAAGTGGATAAAACTACATATGTTTTTGGATAAGAATTTAAACTGTCAAATTCTCTTCTTGTGTAATCATTCATACACTGCTCATTTCTAATTCCAGGATGTGGTCTCTACTTTAATGATTATATTTAACAGGTTTCCTCAACATCCTGCCCCATTGTCCACATAAATATACTCAACACAGGGTTATAGAAAATACTTAAATGATATTCTATCCAGGTCCTGGGGTACAAATTCTTGAAAAACAGAAACTACATCTCTGGCCCAATCAACTGACGTTGCTGAGAACTCAAGGCTATCTTTTTTATGGTGAGTCAAAAATCTATACTTGATGTCTTTGTGGGATATTAAAGGGTATTGATAGTAATGCCTTTGATGGGGAGATTTTGGAAATACATGCACTCTTTGAAAACTATCCATGTAGGCTTACTTGGAAGAGAAATACTTCTTTGCTTGTTTTTCCCAAAAAGAAAATTATGAAAGTTTAGGCTTCATGATTAGAGCAGGTTCAGCTTGCTATTAAACAAACCAATAACAAAAGGCTTTGTGGAACTGCTTTTCTTGAGCGACTTTCTCCCTAGATCAAGTTCTGTTTTATCTTCCAAAGCATTTCTTAAACAGTAGGCTTTTCACAAATCCCCCATTTTCTCACCACGTCCCTGTGTATTAATTCTATTCAATCAGCTTTTTGCCCAGGACTCAACTGAGTCTGCTCCTATGAAACTCACTGTGACCTGTACTCACCACGTCCAGTGGGGTGTGCCAAAGCCTCCTCCCTGACCTCCATCAGCATTGACTACTACTCACAGCCTTCTCCTTCCTGAAGCTCTCTCCTCTCCTAGCTCCCTGCGGCTCCTGTCCCCAAGGGCTCCCCTTGATCTTCTAGAGCCCACCATCTATGATACTTCACTGACCTCCTTTCTTCTCCTGCCCCCATAATAAAGTTGTTGCCCCAAGGTTATCTCCTTGTCCTCCTTTCCTTAGTGTCCCAGTATAAGTCTTTGGGTGATTTAATGTGGGCCCCTGCCTACAGTTACTTCCTTCCATGAGGATATCTCCCAAATCAATATCTCCCAAATCAAATTGATTCTCATTCTCTGTAGCTTCCTGTTTCCTAACTGCCTGGCACATGTCTCAACCTAGATTGTCTTTGGAACCTCAAACTTATGACATTCAGCTTGATCCTGGCTGAAAGATGTGCTGGGAGCTTGCCTTGGGAAGAAGGCAGCAAGGACCATTCTGTAGCAACCATGGAATGAAGGCTTGGAAAACTGACCAGGCCAGCATGGGGAGGTCCTCCTTCTCAGGGAAGGTCAGGTAATCCCAACCAAGTCAAAGCCGGCATAGAAAATTCAAGTCTGATCCACACTGGGATTCACAGTCCAGGAAGCTCTGATATAGCGGATCAAGATTTGATTTATCCACTTCATAAACCAGGCAGAATCATTTGAGATGAGGTGAAGGGTGCCAGGAGCAAAGTCCAGGTCACAAGGCAAAGGGACTGGCAGGAACTCCACAAGAGGGCACAACAGACAGCCAGGGCAGAAGAGCCAGGCTCTTAGGTATGCAGTGGGTACGTTTAAAGAGGCTGAAGATCTGCATTTGCCCAACGGCCTGGCACACAGACCCTGGAAGGACTGCAGCTCAATCCTGGATGCCACTAGAAAGGAGTGGGCTTCAAATGGACACCAGTCCAAGTGCTGTCATTTGAATGTTCCCTCCCTCCAAAACTCCTGTTGAAATTTAATCCTCAATATGACAGTACTGAGAGGTGGGACTTTTAAGAAGTTATTGGGTCGTGAGGTCCTCCCCAAATAAATGCATGCATCTATCCATGGATTAATAGATTAACGGGTCAATGGATTTATGGGTTATCACAGGAGTGTGACTAGTGGCTTTATCAGAAGAAGAAAAAAGATATGAGCTATTATGCTCAGCCTCCTCACCATGCGACCCTCTATACTGCCTTGGGACTCTGCAGAGGGTCCTCACCAGCAAGAAAGCCCCCACCAGATGTAGTTCCTCAACTTTCTACTTCTCAACCTCCATAAATATAAGAAATAAATCCCTTTTCTTTATAAATTACCTAGCTTCATGGATTCTGTTATAAGCAACAGAAAACACACTAAGACACCAGGTCTGACTCTCATTTCTCCAGAGCCTGGGAAGAATTAAGCTTCAGAGAGCAGACATTGTTTGGGCAGCTGGGATTGGCGAGGTCTGGCAGAACTTTCCCTCCTAAAACGGAACTCATTTTCAGAATCATCCCTAGATCAGCCTGCTTCCAGATTTTCTTTTCTCCAGTGAAGACTTGGAATCAGCTTTGTCTCCAAAGTCATACCTGCCCTGCCATCGGTTGTCAAGTCCAGTTGGTTGCTAATCTGTCTACTCCACTTGCTCTCAAAGAGGACTTGAAGTAACTTGCAAAGATACATACATTATAACAAGACTTAAAAACACTTAGGTGAGGACAAGGGGAGAGAAAACAAGGACAAGAAAAATAAGATAAAGCCAGGGATATGACACAAACAAATCTACATCACGATGCCCCTTGTTAAGGAGGAGCTCCAAGCTTGGTTTTGAGATGCTGAGCAGCCAACAAAAAGAGGGAGGCATGCTCAGTGGCACTGGTCACAATGTCTCAAAGATGCGAATGGCTGCTCAAAGAGAAGCACAGTTATTCCCGCTGCCAAAACTGAAATGAACATATGCATGTGAAGTTTCAGACAGAGCTTGCGATGACATGGGGAAAATCCAAAGTATCATGTGGCTGCTTCTCACAATGCCCTCAGAGTAGGTGAGTGACCTAAGACAGAGGGGTGTTTGGTAAAAGTCCTCCTGTAGATTTGTTCTTGAAGTAGTCACTCACCTTCATCACTACTTTCCATGGCAGCTGCTCCTGACTTTCTTCCCTAGACTACCCCACGGGCTCCCTTACTCTGTCCCACACCAGCACGGGATCAGCCCCTGACCCACAGCACACCGCTCATCCTCTGTCTTCAGAAACCTTACCCCGGGAGGCACACCCTCCACCCTCATCCCTCTAGAGGGCCCAGCGCCCCCAACTGTCCCGTCTCTACCCCGCTGCATGGATCTCTCACATGTCTCTTTCCCCAAAACATCACATACTCTCTGCGATGGCTAATTTCATTTTATCTTATTTTTTAAGAGACAGGGCCTCACTCTGTCACCCAACCTGCTGCTACAGCTATGATTGCAGTGGTGCGATCATAGCTTATTTCAGCTTCAAACTCCTGTGCTCAAGCAATCCTCTCACCTCAGCCTGTCAAGTAGCTAAGACAACGGGCATGCATAACTGCACCTGGCTAATTTTTTTTCACCTTTTTTGAGGGGTCTCTCTATGTTGCTCAGGTTAGTCTTGAACACTGGATCATAATTGAATTTTCTATGCCAGCTTTGACTGGGTTTGGATTACCTGCTCCTCTCTGAGGAGGAGGACCTGCCCACGCTGGCCTAGTCAGTTTTCCCAGCCGTCATTCCATGGTTGGTGCAGAAGAGTCCTTGCTGCCTTCTTCCAAAGGCAAGCTCCCAGCTCATCTTTCAGCCAGGGACCAAGCTGAATGTCATAGGGTCTCCCTATGCTGCCCAGACTGCTCTTGAACTCCTGGCCTCAAGCAATCCTCCTGCCTTAGCCTCGAGTCTCTGGGATTACAGGCATGAGCCACTGCACCTAGCTGTGATGGCTAATTTCATATGTTGACTTGGCTAGGCTGTGGTGCCCAGTTGTTTGGACAAACATTATTCGAGATCTTGCTGTGAAGGTATGTTTTACATGAGATAACATTTAAATCAGTGGATTTTGAGTAAAGCAGATTAGCCTCCATAATGCGGGTGGGCCTCACCCAGTCAGTTGAAGGCATTAAGAAAACCACAGACCTCTCCCAAGGGGAGGGAATTCTGCCAGCTGATGACCTTCAGACTCAAGCAAAAACACTTCTTTTGGTCTCTAGCCTCTGGCCTGCTCTGGAAATTTGGAACTTGCCAGCCTCTATTATCTCATGATCCAATTCCTTAAAACCAATCTCACTCACCCACCCTGGCATGCACACTACCTATTGTTGCTGTTTCTTTAGGGAACCCCGACTGATTTACTCTCCAGGTTCCTTCTCTCTCGGATGCCCTCTTCCCGCCACTCCTGTTTGTCAAACTCTGATCCACGCCATAAGGGACAGCCCAGATATCTCTCTGTGGGGCACCTCCTCATTGCTTGCAATCTGGAGTGGGATCAGCCCCCTTCCCGTCTCTGAGCAGTGCTCATACCTTGCCTGTGTGGACTTACTGGCTCCTGACTTAGCACACATCCTTAGAGCATAGGCCTCTCAGGGCAGATTCTTGACCTAGAGTCAGGCACCCACTAAATATCTAAAGACACTCAGGGAATCCTCACAGCAAGAGTCACTCCGAAATGTACCTTCCCAGAACACCCACCAACTAGATCAGCTGCCAAGTCTCCATTTTGTAAAAGAAATTCAGAGCGAGACAGGCTCATGTGCATAGAGGGATTTAGTCATAAGAACAAATAAAGGGTCCAGAAGTTTCTGATGGCTTTTTCTTTAGCACTGAGTCATTAAATATGGGGAGCAAACTAGGATTTCTTTTTTCATGAATGAGTAAAAACCCATGTGGCAAGACAAAGAAAAGCCTGGACAACAGGCAACTAAACATTCTCATGGGCAGCCAAGTCAAGGCCCCGGTGGAGTAATTCAACTTCCTCTGTGTGCAGCCACCTGTTGCTGTGACCGCCCAGGAGGGACATGAGGAGCCACCTGGTGGCTTGTCCGGCCGTGCAAACCACATGCCAGTGTGCCTGCTGGAGGAAGGGGAGACAAGGCAACACGCAGCACACACAAATCCCGCCTGGCAGCAAGGCTGAGGCCCCAGGGGCTGCCAGATGGAGCCTGCCGGATTCCACCCAGCTGCAAGCTCAGTTTAAGAGCTCCTCTTGAAGCAATGATTCTGGCACCTCGCAGAGTGCATGGCCTGCCACCAAAGACATCAAATTAATAATTCATACTTAGCATTTAGGTACCACTGTCGTGCTGGCCAAGTCATTAGTACATGCATTTTCTATTTCTGCCAGGGATTGCTTCCCAGAGAGATTATTGCCGTGTTGCTGATAATAAAGCCAGCACTGATGAGAACTGGCAAGGTGGAATTCACCTCAAGTTAGGGGGCAGAGCAGGACTCCAGAGTTTAGCCTCCAAAGATACACAAACATGGTGACCATCGATGAGCAGGGGTGGACAGGAAGGCCTGGTAGTCCCGGTCCCAGCGCCCAGAATCCAGCATCTGTGGGCTATTCATGTAGCCTAGCAAGGCCTCGGCTTCTCATCTGAAGATGAAGGGGGCAGGCCATGTAATCTCCAGTTTCCTTTCAGGTTGAACATCCTGCATCACGGGCTCATGGAAGGTTCAGGCAGAGTCTTAAGGGGCTGTTTTCCATTCCTACCTCCTCTCTCGATGACAAACCTCTACAGTGGAACTGTCACTTCCTTCCTGGGACATGTGTACCATCTCTAGGCAAGCAGGGCCCTGGAGAAGGGCTATATAGAATTCTCTTACAGACAGGTGGTTCTGCATCCTTTAATGTGCTGTAAACTTACAAATCTTGGTAATAAACAAAAGTGAAACAAAAGCCTTTGGATGCTGGTCTAGTGGGTGGAATTCTAGTTTTTAAAATTCATTTCCTTATTTTAATTTATTTTAGAGCTGAGGTCTAACTGTGTTACCCAGCCTGGAGTCCAGTGGCTTTTCACAGGTGCAGGCATGGCACACTACAGCCTCCAATTCCTGGACTCAAGAGATCCTCCCACCTCAGCCTCCTGAGTAGCTTGGACTCCAGGCATACACCACTGCTCCCAGAAGATTCTGTTATCCTTCATCCAGGTCACTGCTATCTGACCCAGCCCCTGCTGCTGCCATGCACAGACAGCACATTCACTGCTGGAGGCTACTGTAAGAGGTTTGTCTGAATGGCGTTAAGTTCTTTGCAGAGGGATCATCTGCAATGCCTGTCTGCCACCCAGCGCTCTGCACTCACAGCCTGAAGGCTTCCACCACTCCCCAGTTTTTGGATGGAAACATTGAATGGCCCCTCTCCAGCAGGAAAAGCTTAAGCAATGTGTGCGAATACTCCCAAGAGCTCCAGCCTGTTGGGAGAAGTCTGAAGTCCACGACTGCCTTAGTTCCCTTGGGCTGCTGTAACAAAATACTGTGGACTGGGTGGCTTGTAAACAACAGAAATTTATTTCTCACAGTTCTGGAGGCTGGGAAGTCCAAGATCAAGGCACCTGTAGATTCAATGTCTGGTGAGGGCTTTCTTCCTGGTGTACTGATAGCACCTTCCCAGGTCTCTTTTATGAAGGCACTAATCCTACTCATTAGGCTCTACCTTGGTGACCTAATCACCTCCCAGAGGCCCCACCACCTAATACCACCACTGTGGGGATAAAGATTTCAACATATGAGTTTGGGGGCAGTTACAAACATTCAGACCACAGCACCCACAAACATCTTTCCCATCTGCTGATGGGGAAGTGTGTGACAGTTCCTAGCCAACATCCATTCTCCCCTACAAAATCCTTGCATCATCAGAGCTGGTAAGGTGCCTGCTATAAAGCATGTCTTCACCAGGACTCCTTCATACCAGGTGTGGCCATGGGACTAAGTTTTAGGAGATTAGACATGGAAGTGTGTCGGGAAGGACTTCTGGAGGGGGCTCCTTAGAAGGAGGGACAGACTGATGAGAAGAGCTATTTTGCCCCACCACCTCACCTTCTCCTTGGAATGCAGATGAAATGGCTGGAATTCCAGCAGGCAACCTGGGCCATCATGTTACCTTAAGAAGGGATGCCCCACACTGAGATGGTGGGGCCAAAGGTGGAAGGCACCTGATGTCCAGGTAAGACCTGCCACGTTAGCCTGGCTCTGCCTACCCCCTGAAAAAGAAACTGCCCTATTTGTGTAAATTCACTGTTCATTTTGTTTTCACTTAACTATAACCAAATTGGGTCCTAACTGATATGCAACCCCATGCAATAATCACCGTTTTGGAGATGTGAATGTGAGTGGATCTGCCACTCTCACTGACCAAATGGCAGTGGGGCCCTAACACCTCCCACCTGGCATGCAGCTCCACCCCTGGGGTGTCCATCAGTGCATCTGGAGCAGAGCTTGCTCCACACAGTTCGACTCCATCCCCTCCTCCTCATTCACAGTTGAGCAGACACTGAGCTAGATGGGTGTCAGGCTTCTGGGTGTTTTTTCTTCTGTTTAGTTTTGTTTTTACCAGGAGGGATGAGGGCAGCTCTGTCAGCCCCAGCAGTGGAGGCAACAAAAAAATGGCTTGGGAGTTGGAGCCAGATATAAAAGCTGCAGACACTGGGGCCCAACAGTAAGAGGGGTGGCAAACAACAGATGAACTGGATCAGGGAAGAACAGAGGCCCTGGAAGGAAAACACACTTTGAACACCAAGAGATGGGCGAGTGTTACTATGGCAATGCAGGGCTTGGGGCTGGGGCGGCAGAGGGGCTGCTGAGAGCCAGTGATGAAAACAAAACACAAAGGGAGGAGATGCCCAATCTGGAGCTCTGCTGGAGCAGGGTGGGCACCAGCTCTCTCTCCTCATCCCGGCTTGCCAGCCGCTCCAGCCCCTCCGACTTCCAAGGATAGAATGCAACTCTCAAAGCCACGGCAAAGCACAGAACAGCCCTGACCTGGCCTCCCCAGCCCTTTCAGCAAGTACAGCCCTGGCTTTCATTTGTCTGGGAAGGAAAATCGTGCTCTCCCACCTGCCTCTGGGACTCAGCTTCTTCCGAGCCCACCATTTGGAATCGTGTTTCCCTCCTCTGCTGTAGCATTGAGAAGAGACATTACCTTCTTCCTTCCTTCTTTTTTACTTCTTTTTATTATTATTAATTTTTAATTTTGAGACAAGGTCTCATTATGTTGCCCAGGCTGGCCTCAAACTCCTGGGCTCAAGCAACCCTCCCGCCTCGGCCTCCCAAGTAGCTGGGATTAATAGGCGCACACCACACCCAGCTCCCTTTCTTCCTTGTTATCTTTCCATTTTTATTTTGTGCTAGAGCCCCAAATTATGGAAGATTATGTGATAGCAGTGAGAACGTATCAAATCAAACTGAGATATGCAGGAAAAAACTGGCACTCTTAATTTTCTCTAACTGCTTTGAATTTGCTCTGACACCCGTATTCCTGTTCAGGATTGGGACTGCTGAGGTACAAAGATAGAAAGAAGAGGACACAAATCCACCAAATGAAGGGAGCTCAACCTGCTGTTGTTTCAAGCCATCTTTCTTAGGGTAACCCCATTTCTTTGAGGTAAATACCCCACCTTTAGAGTTTCTTCCTCCTGCTGGCCCAGCAACATCTGGGAGTCTGTTGGGGTCAGTGGGTGCATCTGCAGGGTGCTGAGGACCCCTGGGCCCACAGGCCTGCCGTGTGTGTTTCCTGGGCCTTCCAGGCCCCCTCAGGAGCCTTCTTGGGCTCTACCACCAGACACTCCCCTGGTACCTGCTACTCTGGTCTCCCATGGGGAGGCGGTGGTCAGCCCCTCTCAGAGTCTGCACCTGGTGAGCCCTTCTCGCTGACCTAGCCCTATTTCTGCCACCTCTAAATATCAGCTGTACAGTCTAGCTAGTCCTGGCTTAGGCCATCACCCCACAATCTCTTCTGTGGGGTCCTCCATGCCTTGCCATGGCAGATCTCGGGCAGGCCCCTCAGCTCACACTGCCTTAACACGTGAATAATTTCTTGGCTGCCAAGACTGCCCCATGTTGCTGTAGGGCACATTCTCTGAAATGGAGTCTGCCAGCATCCCATAGAAAGGACAGAGGAAAAGACGCTCTTCCTGTTGCTCCCCCTTCCAGCCTGTCTAGGATAGCTCCCTTAAACCTTGCATTACTTCACTTTGCACTGCTATAAAGGAATACCTGAGACTGAGTAATTTATGAAGAGGTTTATTTGGTTTCTGATTCTGCAGGCTGTACAAGAAGCGTGGTGCTGGCATCTGCTTCTGGGAGGGCTTCAAGGAGCTTCCGATCATGACAGAAGGGGAAGAAGAGTAGGCATCACACGGCGAGAGAGAAGGAAAAAGAAGAGGAGTTGCCGGGGTCTTTTTAACAACCAGGTCTTGTGTGAACTGATAGAGCAAGAACTCACTCATTACCGCAGGGACAGCACCAAGTCCTTTATCCAGGGATCTGCCCCATGACCCAAACACCTCCCTCTAGGCTCCATCCCCAGCATTGGGGATTACATTTTGACATGAGATTTGGAGGGAACAAATATCCAAACTGTACCATACCCTAGGCTCCCTTGGCTGCTTACCTCAATAAAAGGAGTCAGGATCCTCACACTTGACTGATTACTATCCCTGCTTTCCAAACCAAAAGGACTTCCCCTTCCCCTTACTCTCTGGTGGGACTGGGGATTTACTCTCCATCATGGCTTCCCTCTTCTCCACCTTAGGAACTTCAGTGGTGCAAGTGGTACCAACCCCCTCATTCCTTAGAGAATTCCTTGTAGTTTAGTCTAGATGGTAGAATGAGCGTGGTGAAGGAAACCATGTATACATCACAAAGCATTTTGAAAATATTGTACTCTATACAATTATTATTAGTTTTCTTTGAAATAATATTGAATTGCCACTATAACACATAGAAATAAAAGGATATATTAATTAGAAATCTTATCATCAATATTATTCATCATTTGAATGCTTTTATAAATGAGACAGGTCCATAAACAATTTTTCTGTAGATATATTTATATACCTATACATTTTTTATAAGACACCAAAATCCTGTCTGCCTAAACGAGATGACTGGGCATATCAATCAGGAAATCATTTTCTTATAATGGAAACAATTAAAGGGGCTTCAAAAACAGGTGTTGATTGTTCTCACCTGTCATGGAGTCTGAGTCTAGGCAGTCCAGAGTTGGAGAGCTGCTCAATCATGTTGTTGGGGACCCAAAGTCATTCCTGCCTCACCACTCCCAGCATGATGGCGTTCAGCCTGAACATTTGTTGTCTTCTAGCACAAAATGGCTGCTGCCCCTCCAGATCTCACTTCCATGTTTCAGACATAAATACGAAGGAAGAAGAGAAAAAAAAGGAGAGGACATCTGAGTCAGGGAAGCAAAATTTTCCCAGAAACATCCATTTATGTGCTATTGGATGGAACTGTACTGCATGGCTCATCCTAACTACAAGGGATTCTGAGGAAGCCAATATTTTCAGCTTGACACACTGGCGCCCTGAACATAACTGAGGCTCTGTAGTTTAATAAAGGGGATGGTGTCAGAATGGGAATGGCTATTGGGTAGGATCTACCAGTCTGGGGAATTAGGACAAGATATTTCATCTGTTTGAGCCTCAGTTTCTTCAGTTATAAAATAAGTACGGATTAGACATAAAAATTCTAATATTTTTCATCCAAGAGTCCTAATAGTAGACAAGAAGCCAACTCCTTTCCTTATTCTAAGATAAAACCAACAGAGCCCCACAAAATTTCACGAAAGTCTCATATTTTATCTTGAAAACTCATTCATTTTTCATTCTAGGTCGTAATATGCTTGGTTTAGTATAAAAATATGTATATTTTAATCTGCAAGTTAAAATTGCAACATTTGTCGTGTAACTTTGCACGCACACCCTCCTCAGAGCATGTGCACTTCAATCTGAGAAACTCTTAAATTCTTAAAGCAATGCTAGGGCACGACAGGATTTTCCAGTCTCCATGTGGAAGAACTTGCCTTGAGGTCACTTGGGAGGTCAGTGGAAGATGGGAGAGGACCATTGGCTGGTCCTACTGAGGGCTAGACTAGGGCTTCCTTTTCAAAACTAGACCAGTTGGTGTCTGTGGACATGCCAGATATACTGCAGCTGTCTCCTGCATCCTAGAACTCAGATTTCTGCCTTATAACCACTCATCATTTTGGCGATTGCTCTGTAGGCTGGGGACTTCATGATTTAACATTGCAAACACTGGTGGCCCTGTTCACAGGATGACATAGGAGAGCCCAGGGTCACGAGTTCCTTCCCAAGCTCCACAGGCAATACCTGAGAAAGAGACTTTCTCGGTGTCCTTGACCAGTGTCAGATAAGCCTGAAGCAGCAGCTCCTCCTTGTCTCACTGTCCTTAGCTCCTTTATTTTTCTCCACGTATCTAGGAAAAAGAGTGCTGGCAGGCAAGGGCTCAGAGCTATCTCAGGACAGGGGAGTGCTCCTCCCTACTGAGTTCCTCCCTTACCTGATGGCACATCAGGCAGAGCTCACAGGGCATGGCTACACCAAACCTTATCCCTGAGATCAGGAACCATCTCTCCTCAAGGCTAAGAATTTTCAAAATCCTCCTTTTGTGCACTAATGATGATAAGAAACCTTTGATTTAGAGAAGTGTTGATAGATGCACATGCTCCAAGCGTGTTGAAATGTGTTACACAGAACACTCTGCAGATAACAGAAAAGGACAGTGGGGTGGGGAGGGGTGGGGTGAGAAGTAACTCACGGAGAGATACAGCATTGGTGGAACTCCCCATACAGATTGGCAATGCATTTGTGCATGTTAAGGCTGTGAGAAGTCCTGTAGCAAGGAGATGATATTTAGCTCCATGAAGTCCAGAATTTCCTAAATGCATGTAAATGCAAAACGCTTTTTTCCTTTTGGTCACTTTTTTTTTTTTTTTTTTTTGAGACAGAGTCTGGCTCTGTCGCCCAGGCTGGAGTGCAGTGGCGCGATCTCAGCTCACTGCAAGCTCCACCTCCCAGATTCACAACACCATTCTCCTGCCTCAGCCTCCCGAGTAGCTGGGACTACAGGTGCCCGCCACCACGCCTGGCTAACTTTTTTTATTTTTAGTAGAGACGGGGTTTCACTGTGTTAGCCAGGATGGTCTCCATCTCCTGACCTCGTGATCCACCTGCCTTTGCCTCCCAAAGTGCTGGGATTACAGGTGTGAGCCACTGCACCCGACCCACTTTTTAAAATTTTTTATAAATTTAGAGGATACAAGTGCAGATTTCTTACACACACATATTGTGTAGTGGTGAAGTCTGGGCTTTTAGTGCACCCATCACCCAAATAATGTATGTTGTACCCAATAGGTAATTTTTCAACCCTCACCCCCTTCCACCCTCCCAACTGTCGTCGTCTCTCATGTCTACTATTCCACTCTCTATGCCCATGTGTGCTCATTGTTTAGTCCTACTCATAAGGGAACACATGCAATATTTGACTTTCTGAGTTATTTCACTTAAGATAATGGCCCTCGGTTCCCTCCACGTCACTGAAAAGAAAACATTATTTCCTTTTTATGGCTGAGTTGTATTCCACGGTGTATATGTACCACATTTTGTTATCCAGTTCTCCATTGATGGACACTTAGATTGATTCCATATCTTTGCTATTGTGAATAGTGCTGTGATAAACATACGAGTGCAGGTGTCCTTTTGTTGGTATGATTTTTTCCCTTTGGGGAGACACCCAGTAGTGAAATTTCTGGATCTAATGGTAGTTCTGGTTTTCAGTTCTTTGATAAATCTCCGTAATGTTTTGCATGAAGGTCGTATTAATTTACATTCCCACCAAGCCTTCCCTTTTCTCCACATCCTCACCAACATCTGTTGTTTTTTAGACTTTTTAATAATAGCCATTCTAATTAACGTAAGATGGTATTTCACTGTGGTTTTAATTTGCATTTCTCTGAGGATTAGTAATGTTGAGCATTTTTTCATGTTTGTTGGCCACTTGAATGTCTTCTCTGGAAAAAGTCTCAGAACTCTTCTTTGCATTGCTCACCTGTTAACCAGAGAAGGAATGGGTTTCACCCCATCATTTTAGGAGAACAACACTTTGGGAGCTAGAAGAGCAACTGGCTGGATGTTAGTGGACATTAAACCATAGTGTACACATTATGTGCACTTCCACAAAGCCTAGCCTTCTCTACAATTTAACAAATGATATTCTGATCACTTTTTCCTTGGATGGATTAGCTATCTCTTATTTTTCCCCATCTGCAAAGTGAGGACAGCAATACTTATAAGAACATGGGAAAATTACCTGTATTTTAAGAAGAAAATGCTGGTCATTAATTAAAAGGACATGTAGCACCTTGGTAGGGATGGGTCTTATTCCACTTAATTCTGTATTCTGGCTTGGGCTTGCATTGAAATGTAGAATGTTAAAACCTGTAAAGATTTGATCTTAAGTTATGTAAATTATGTAACTATGGAAATTAAATGTGTGATGAGAGTAAAGGGAAAGAAAAAGGAAACTAAGAGGATTGAAATTTTAAAAAGAAGTGATCAAGCAGAGGATGGAAGGGAGAGCTGGAACAATACTGGTCAAAGGCTTCAGCCAATGTGGATGCACTGCTTCCACATTGTATAGTGTGTGTATACCATGCTGTACGGTGGATAGCAAGGTATTCACTGTGTTGCCCATTTGCTCCTGCCCTACAATTCAATTTAAATGCGCATGGGTTGTAACGCCTTTGAAAAGAGAGAGAGAGACTGAAGTTAATGCTGGATGCTACTCTATTATCTCAGTAAACATTTCCCCTCACATAATCCAGTTTCATCAGATTGGATGAAGGATATTGTAAAAGCACTCACAAGTGCCTGGCAGTGGGTTACTAACAAATGCATCATACATTTGAATCTGGGGTGGGGAGAAGCAGGAAGCCATCGGGAGGTACAAGCGCATGGAGAATGCGTAGGCAGACAGAGGAGAGAAGGGCCATGCTGCTAGGGGGCACTGCTCACAGGAACCCCATTCTTCTTTTTCCTTATTTGAGGGAAAGAAAATAATAAGAAGCTCTATCTCATTGAGTTTATGTTAGCCATATTTATCTCTGAGCCATTTAAAATCCTTTTAAAAGAAAAAGGTCAGGGATAAATATTAATAAGCAAGAAATAAAAGGAGATAGAATGAAAAGGGCGCAGCCAGGGCATGTGGCTCACACGTGTAATCCCAGCACTTTGGGAGGCCGAGGTGAGAGGATTGTTTGAGCTCAGGAGTTCGAGACCAGCCTGAACAACAGTTCGAGACCCCATCTCTACAAAAAAAAAAAGAGAGAGAAAATAAATCGAAAGAAAAGGGCACAGGATACCAAGTCAGACGATCTGTGTTCAAGTTCAAATCCTGGTAGCTAAATCTTTACATGTCTTGGATCACTGAGCTTCTCAGAGCCTTGATTTTCTCATCTATAAAATGAGAGTAATGACATGTCTCTCACAGCCTTGTGAGTAGCCCTGGAGATCACACACACATGCAAACTTACCATCCCCGCTCCAGGCTCTAAGTGGGGTCAGAGAGCCTTTGTCATCTTATGCACCTGTCGCTGCTCCTCGGCCAGTTTGATGTGAAAAACTTAAAATGAAATTTAAAACATGATGATCTACCAGGAGGACTGTTTTAGATCATTTCGAACTACTCTCAGCAACTTCATTCTGCTGCTAACGACTATAATCATTTCAATGCTTTTTCTGGTTTTAAACATAAATATTTTAGAATAGAAAACACAGCAAGCAGCCAGTTCTTTAAAATCGCCTATGTGAGGAATACAGCTAGGAAAGGAGGTTGATAATGCATGAACTTATGCTAAAACATTAAAATGCGATAAAGTTACCAACAGCCTCCTAATCTTTCAGACTATCTGGGCTTCTGATTTTAATACTCCTTTATAGACTTGTTGAATGATAGGCTTAAAAAAAAACTATGCAGTTTCAGAGATAAACAAGGTTAGCATTTTTATGTATTTCCCTTTAACCATGAACCAAAGGAGAAGCCACCACTGTCTCATGGAACTAGGCTCCACCCCTCCCCAAGTCTCGAGAACAACCCTGCCCATCTAAGTTCAGGGAGTGCATGTTAAACAGGTGGGCTTAACAGCAAGTATCACTCGAGACCGGTCTTTTTCCAGTGGGTCCTGGTCCCTGCCCACAGCCTTGCCCCCACTGGGCCTGCCTCCCTCTGATGATATTCTCTTCCTGCCCCACTCTGCAGGCCATTTCTCCTCCTTGTCTGTATTTTACTTCATTTGTCCTGCTCCAGTGAAGTTCCCCTGCCCTCCAGCCTTCTCCTGCCTTCCACACTAAACCCCAGGTTAGTCCTTGGGCCACATTGTCCCTCCAGATGCCTGCCTGTCTGACTCAGCCTAGGACCTGGACCTGCCCAACAAGGCATATCCTGACCCCAACATGGGCCAAGCCATGATAGGCACTCAAAACACCTGTACCCCTGATCAGAGAGCAGACCTTTCTTAGGACTATCAGAAAACACATTAAGGAGTATTGAGCATTTCATCTGGAAGGAAATTAGAAGATGCAGAGGCAATTTTATGCAAGACTAGAGTTAAAGAACATGTGTGATGCAGTCCCTTCCTTAAGACAATCAGATTCCCTTTCTTTGGTCCTCCCTCAATCATCTTCTCCTACCTGTTCCTTTCCCTCCCTCTCTTTAACCTATCCTGCCTTTTCCTCTCCAAAGTCTAAGCAATGGCAAGAGTAATTAATTCACTGCAAACCATCTGCAAGTCTGAATGGAAGTTTCGGAGACTGTCCTGCACATGCTCACACATGCACAGGCACACACAGAGCAGAAGTGATAAAACAAAGAACAGCAGGCATAGTGGCTCACACAGAACAGCAGGCATGGTGGCTCACACCTGTAGTTCTAGCTACTAGGGAAGCTGAGGTGGGAGGATTGTTTGAGCCTAGGAGTTTGAGGCTGCAGTGAGCTATGATTGTACCACTGCACTCCAGCCTGGGTGACAGAGTGAGACCCTGTTTCAAAAAAAATAAATAAATCCACAGAATACATATACACCATGAAATACTATGCATCCATAAAAAGAGTGAAATTGTGTCCTTTGCAGCAACATGGGTGCAGCTGGAGGCCATCATCCTAAGCCAATTAACACAGAAACAGAAAATCAAATACTGCACATTCTCACTTAAAAGTGGGAGCTAAATAATGGGTACACATGGACATAAAGATGGAAACAATAGGCACTGGGGTCTCCAAAGGGGAGATGGAGGGAGGGAGGCAAGGGCTGAGAAACCACCTATTGGGTACTGTATTCATTGTTTCAGTGATGGGTTCAATAGAAGCCCAAACCCCAGGATTATGCAATACATCCATGTAACAAACCTGCATATATACCCCCGGAACAAAAATTTTTAAATAAGTAAATAATTAATTTATTTTAAAAATAAAAATAAACAAAAAGGATGCACAGAAGTCAGGAGCTAGGACTAGAATTAGCTGAAAGCCGTATCACAGCTCTGGACTTCAGTTACCACCACTGACCAGGAGCTCTATGAGTTTATCTCTCGGGTCCCTCCTCTAAGTTCACAGCTGTCTCCCCAGCTGCTGCTTGGCACTGCCGTGATCTCTAAGTCAATGTGCTTCGAGTTACGATTATGTTCTTTCACCCAAAACCCAATCTTCCTTCTCGGTGTCCATTCCCAATTCATCCTGCTGTACAGGCCAGGAATCTGAAAGTACTTTTGGACTCCTTATTTTCTTTCTTTCTTTCTTTCTTTTTTTTTTTTTTTCTGAGACTAAGTCTCACTCTGTTGTCCAGGCTGGAGTTCAGTGGCTCGGCTCAGTCTCGGCTCACTGCAACGTCCGCCTCCTGAGTTCAAGTGATTCTCCCGCCTCAGCCTCCCGAGCAGCTGGGATTACAGGCACCCACCACCACGCCTGGATAATTTTTGTATTTTTGGTAGAGACAGGGTTTCACCATGTTGGCCAGGCTGGTCTCGAACTCCTGACCTCAGGTGATCTGCCCGTGTTGGCTTCCCAAAGTGCTGAGATTACAGGCGTCAGCCACCACACCCGGCCTGGACTCCTTCCTTTCTTTCCATGCAAAGCCTGCTCAATCCATAACCAAGTCCTGTTGAGTTTGTTACATAAATAGCTCTTGACTTAATCCTCTTCTCTCCACTCACACAGTCACCCCCCTGGTCCAAGTGGCAATGGTTTCTTGCCTGGACTGTTATAAATGCCTCCTTCACTTGCCTTTTTGCATGCAGCAGGGCTTCCCTCTTCTCTGCAGTGGATGACATAGCCAGAGTAATCTTATCGAAACATAAATCTGATCACATTTTACACACATACATACACACACACACCCTTAAAAGCCTTCTTTATTCTACTAACAATAGCTTCCTAATACTCCTAGGATAAAGATGAAAATTCCTAACTGGGCCTGGGGATCCCAGACCTCACGGGGAGCAGCACCCCACCTCCCAGCCCTGCCACCTGTCCTCATTTCACACAATGCTCCCTCACTCTGCACTCCAAGCAAACTGGGCTTCTTTGGGTCTCTAACCAGGCCCAGCCCTTCCCACTTGTCTAAAACAGGGCTCTCCCCACCTGCCTTCCCTTGGCCTAGGTGACTCTTCTCTGAGCTCAGGTCAATCCCCACTGCCTCGGGGAAGGCAACTCTTCATCTCTTGCTCAAGGTCAACTATCCCGTTTTATGCTCTGCCAGTTTCTTGAATTGCCATTGTTAACCATTCTTGGTTGTATTTCTATATTTTTAATGAACGTCCCTCTTCCCACTAGACCGTGAACTCCGTGAAGACAGAAATCATGTCCTCTTTTTTTCTGCCTTACATAATATTCCTAGCACTTCTGCAGTATTAATGGCAGATGTTTCCAAAGAGGTTTCATGGCCTTGGGAAGATTCCTGTAGCTGCTGTCCCCTGGGGCTGAGTTTTCTTCTATAAAATGGGCACGGTTACCGTGTTTCCCTGGGAACTATAATTATAAGAGATACTATCTGTTATTAGTATTTGCCTTCACTAAAGTTCAAACGATTAAACTTAACCCTTTAAATATATTGTTCTATCCCACACTGGGGCCTGTAGGGGTGGGGGTGGTGAGGGGCAAGGGGAAGGAGAGCATTAGGACAAATACCTAATGCATGCGGGGCTTAAAACCTAGATGACGGGTTGATAGGTGCAGCAAACCACCATGGCACATGTATACCTACTAACAAACCTGCACGTTCTGCACATATATCCCAGAACTTAAAGTAAAATTTTAAAAAAAAGAATAAAATAAAATGAATAAATAAATAAATATATTGTTCTTGATCTCTGTATACAATGTTTTAACTGTATTTTTTTAGCCTTATCAATATTTCTAAGTACTAATAATACACCCAGAGTTGTCCAAGATATAAAGTTCATGGTTTGTGTCCAGGGAACTTATAATTGTGTATAACTGATATTAATCCTGATATAGTCAAGTCATAATATTTAGGTCTTCTGAGAGGCATACAACCATTTATTACTTCTCATTTTGAAGTCCCGGCCTGGATGAACAGTCTCTATTATCTCCACTTTACAGATAAAGAACTGGAAGCAAATAGATATGACATGACTTGCCCAAGGTCATAGTCAGGAGCAGTGGAGGGAATGACAATCATAATAATTTGCATTTGTGAAGTGATTTTCCTACTGAAGAATCCAAAGCTCTTAGCAAGCATAATTTAATTCATCATTACAACAATGCTGTGAAGTAAGACATAAAAGTATTTATTTCAATAAGGACGAAAAGTTTTAAAACATATTCGGGTAACTTATAATCAGCCAGCCAGACTGGATGAAAAAGGCATGTTTTGCATCACACCCCAAAATGGAATATTGGGAACTTCGTTAGAGTTCTGAGGAAGAGTGACCTCCTCAAGTCAGGATTCTCTTGGTTCTCCCTTGCTTCCTGCTCCCCAAGTTAAACCAGAGCAATAGAGAGATGAGAGGCATTGAAGGGAATCCATGTGAATTTGGAGTCAGCCAAACGAGATTCTTATCTACACTCAGCACTGTCACCTTAGGTAAGAAACTTAACTTTGAATAAGCCTGTTTTCTCATTAGTATAGTAGAAATAATAACTGAACTACACATGTGAATATGAAAAAGAAATCAGGTGTTTAGCGTAGGATCTGGTCCAAATAGCTATTTAATAAATGGTCAATATTAATATTTATATTAGTTAATAATAATGAATGGTTCCTTCAGTTTTTTGAAATTGTAAACAAATAGCAAAGTTAATTAAGCAAGAAATTCTAGAGGCCAAACATATGCATGGAGTTTAGTTAAAGGTGGGGAAGGGGTAAGCTGAGACTGCGTAGTAAGGTCCATCCTCCTACTGCAGTCCCAAGTTTTCATTCAAGGGGAGCCCTCTCCCCAAACCCCAGCCTCAGTAAGACTCATGCATGACGAACCTGGGGCCAGAGCTGAAGAAGGCTTTCCCCAGATGGGACCTTGGGATAGGAAGCAAATATGGAGAAAGATGGTCCCTGGGAGAATTTCTCCATCCAATCCCAAGACCAGATTAAAGAACAAAGCAAGAGTAAAGTGAGTTTCAGCCTCGGGGATCTGCAGGAGATACACCTGAGGAAATATTCCTGGGAACCAATTGATTAAGAAGACAAGAAGCTGAGGACAAATAATTTTCCGAGAACACTAAAACCAAACCACCTGGCAGAGAACCAGGAAGCTTCCATGCTGCCTGAGATGTAACACATTATCCTCACGTGTGAGGGAAAACTGTTAGAGAAACTTCTATTATGCAACCAGAATGCCTCTTTAAAACATGAATGCCTTTGATAGGAGAAGTTTGCTGTGTACTATCCAATGGTTCAATCCCATGCTCTGGTCCTAACATCTAGCTGAGCTGGAAGTCTCAGGAGAATCACTCTGAAAGCAACAGCACTATTCGGCAGGAGCCCATATAGCCCGTATTTGGGCATGAAAGAGGAAGGCAGTGAAAACCCAGCAGGTTGCATCTTCTGCAGAGCGTGAAAGACGTTCCACATATTATGTACGCTGGAAATCATTTTCTTCCAGAGCAATTAGACAAGAAAAAATAAAAAGCATCTAAATTTGCAATAAAGAATTAAAATTATCTCTGTTTGCAGATGATATAATCTTATGTGTAGCAAACCCTAAAGATTCCAAAAGAAAAAAAAACTGTTAGAACTAATAAACAAAGTAGCAAGATACAAAATCAGTACTCAAAATTAGTTGTTTCTATACACTAACAATGAACAATTTGAGCAGGGTAGCAAAAAAAACAATTCCATTTACGATAGCATCAAAAAGAATAAAATACTTAGATATAAATTTAACCAAGGAGGCAAAAGACTTGTACGCTAAAAACTACAAAATGTTGCTACAATAAATTAAAGAAAATACAAATAAATGGAAACATTCGATGTTCATGGATTGAACGACAATATTATCCAAAGCAATCTACAGATTAAATGCAATCCCTATCAAAATTCCAATAGCTTTTTTGGCAGAAACAGAAAAATCCATCCTAAAACTCATATGGAATCCTAAGGGACCCCAAATAGCCAAAGTATGTTGAAAAAGAAGAGCAGAGTTGGAAGTTTCACACTTCCTAATTTCAAGACTTATAGAACAATGGAATGAAACAGAGATCCCAGAAATAAATCCTTGCATACATAGTCAAATAATCTATGACCGCTTAATGGGGAAAGGGCAGCCTTTTCAACAAGTAGTATTGGAAAACTGAATATTCATGTGCAAATGAATGAAGTCGTACTCATACTTACACTATATACAAAAATTAACATGAAATGAACCAAAGGTCTAAACTCAAGGACTAAAACTATAAAACTCTTAGAAGAAAACATAGGGGAAAAGCTTTATGACATTGGCTTTGGAAAAGATTTTTTTTTGGTTATGATACCAAAAGCAGAGTCAACAAAAGAAAAAGTAGACAAATTGCACTACATCAAAATTAAAATTTTTTTGTGCATCAAAAGACACAAAAGAGTGAAAAAGCAATCCAATAAATGAGACAAAATATTTTCAAATTATGTATTTCATAAGGAGTAAATATCCAGAATATATAAAGAACTCTTACAACTCAACAATAAAAGAACAAGCAACCTGATTTTTAAATGGGCAAAGGACTTGAACAGACATTTCCTCAAAGAAAATATGCAAATAACCAATAAGCACATGAAGATGCCCAATGCCACTAATCATGAAGGAAATGCAAATCAAACCCACAATTAGATACTACTTCATTCCCATTAGAATTACTAACATTTAAGAAAAAAATCATAAAATAACAAGCATTGACAACGATCTGGAGAAATTGGAACCTTTGTGCACTGCTGATACGAATGTAAAATGGTCCAGCCACCATGGAAAACAGTCTGGTGATTCTCAAAAAGTTAAACATAGAATTACCATTTGATCCAGCATTTCCACTCTGGGTGTATACCCAAAAGAAGTAAAAGCAGACACTCAAACAGATACTTGCACACCTTTGTTCATAACAGCATTATACAAAAGAGCCAAAGGGTGGAAGCAATCCAGGTGTCCATCGATGTATAAACAGGTAAATGAAATGTGACAAATACATACAATGGAATATTATTCAGCCCAGGAAGGAAAGAAATTTTGACACATAACACAACATGGATAAACTTGGAGGACATTATGCTAAGTTAAATAAACCAGTCACAAAAAGGCAAGTATTATATGATTCCACTTATATGAGGTACCTAGAGACAGAATTCATAAAGACAGAAAGAGACAGAAAGTGTCATGGTGGTTGCCAGGGCTGGAGAGAGGAGGAAATGGGGCACTATCGTTTAATTGGCACAGATTTTCAGTTTGGGAAGATGAAAAATTTCTTGCAATTTGTAAAGATAATAGTTATACAACATTGTGAATGCACTTTATGCCGATGAATTGTATACTTAAAATGATATATTTTATGTTATGTATGTTTTATCACAATTTCAGAAAAATTTTTTAAATGAAACAGGTCTGTATCTAACAAAATATTATAGGACTTATATGCTAAAAGCTACAAAAGCCTGAGGAAAAAAATTTTTAAAATCTAAGAAAATGGAGAGGTTTCTTGTGTTCATAGATTGGAGGAATCAATGTAGTAAAGACATCAGTTCTCCTGAGATACATAGATTTGTCAAAATTCCTTTTAAAATTTCTGCAAGATTTTTTGTAAATATAGATAACAGTATTCTAAACTTTATAAGAAAGGCAAACAAACTTGGAGAGCTAACCCAATTTTGCAAAAGAAGAATAGAGGCGAAGGAATCAGCCTACCCAATTTCCACACTTCTAGTTACAGTAACCAAGACTGTGTGGTATTGGCAGAAGGGTAGACTTATAGATCAACAGAGCAGAACAGAGAACCCAGAAATAGACCTGTACAAATATGCCCAGTGATTTTGACAAAGGTGCAAACGCAATTCAGCGAGGAAAGATAGCCTTTTCAGCAAATGGTGCTGGAGCATATGGACATCCATAATTAAAAACATGAACCTCCATCTCAATCTCATATCTTATACGAAGTTAACTCAAAATAAATCACAGACTTCAATACATAAAACTTTTAGAAAAATAGGAAAAAACTTTTAGGATGTAGGTCTAGGCAAAGTGTTCTTAGGTTTGACACCAAAAGCATGATCCATAAAAGGAAAAATTGATCAATTGGGCTTGATCAAAATAAAAAACTTTTGCTCTATCAAAGACCCTATCAAGAGGATGAAAAGACAAGCCATAGGCTGGGGAAGAAAAATTTGCAAACCACACGTCTGATGAATAACTAGAGTCTAGAATATATTCTTTTAAACTCTCAAACTCAATAGTGAAAAAACAAACCAGTAAGAAAATGGACCAAAAAAAAAAACAGCTAGAAATATTTCACCAAAGAGGATAGATAGGTGGCAAATAAGCATCTTTGGCAAATGCAAATTAAATCACAGTGTACTATCACTCTATACCTGTTAGAATGGCTTTTTAAAATGGTGATAACACCAAATGCTGGTGAGGATGTGGAGAAGCTGGGATCACTCATGCATTGCTAGTGGGAATGCAAAATGGGGCAACTAGGGGAAAATAGTTCGGACACCTCTCAACATCCCAGTAAGAAAGGATAAATTCTAATTGGATATTGTGTTATTCAAGGCAGGCTGGGTTATGCTGCAGTAACAAACCACACAAAAATGTCAGTGGCTTAAACAACAGGTCATGTTGTTGGAAGTAACCCAGCAACAGAGGCTGATGGAGGTTCTGTGTCAACACGTGCTTTCTAGTCACTATGGCGGGACAATGAGAACTTGGCAAACTGTGGAAAGTTTCTGCCCAAAAGTGGCACATTTTGCTTCTGCTCACAATTCATCGGCTAAACAGGGATGTAGGCACCCCTTGCAGGAAGGAGCACAGAAACATTGGGATCAGAAATACAGTTCACCCTGTGTCATGATGCACAACCACCCCAGTAATAAAGAAGGAAGCAGGTCTCGAAGCAGCCATCATGGCAGGCACACAGAGCTGAAAGCTGGACCACCAAGTCATTGAGAGCTCACCTTCATACAAGACAGTCTGTCCACCATTTGGCCATTTCAGTCAAAAAGAAAGAACGCTTACCTGCAAAGAGCTAAGTAGCTAGTATAGCTAATATATGATTATTACTCAAGCTTGTCTTGAGCAGAAAATAAAAGGAAACTTGGGAAAGTTTGTTTGCCTAATGCTTCTCATATATTTCTAAATTTTGGGCTCCCTGCTTTATAAAATGACTAATAAATTAGTTAGGGCCTGGCAAAGAGAAGGGAGTCTCTTCTGATCAGCATTTTTTAGAACAGCCTGCACTCAAACACAGTGAAAGACCTCAATTCTTTCTGTAAAACAGCTATCCAGCACCACTTGCAGGTGCTTGGAAAGCGTTTTCTGATGAAGTCAATGATCAGAAAAAAATGCCGTGGAGGATCTTGCTATATGGCTATACACAAAAAACTAGCAATTTCCTCCTTTTTTTTCACTTTTTTTTTTCTGACAGAGACTCACTCCGTCGCCCAGGCTGAAATGCAGTGGCACGATCACTGCCCACTGCAGCCTCACCTCCCTGGGCCCAGGTGATCCTCCTGAGCCTCCCAAGTAGCTGGGACCACAGGCACATGCCACCACTCCTGGCTAATTTTTGCATTTTTTGTAGAGACAGTGTTTCGCCATGTTGCCCAGGCTGGTCTTGAACTCCTGAGCTCAAGTGATCCTCCCACCTCGGCCTCCCAAAGTGCTGGGATTTATAGGCAAGAGCCACTGCACCCAGCCAAACTAGCAATTTCTTAAACAATTGAATCCAAGACAATAGAAGACTAGTTTCAGCTTGGTCGTATACTAAAAACAGTAGTCATGGGGACCATTCATCCTCTTTCAGGATGTTTGTCCTGCCTGTCACCAAGTTTTCCTACACAGCTCCCTGTCACTCTGTGGACCATTGCTGAAAACACCAAGTGGGCACTCACCCAATGACAGCAGTTCTTTGGGACGACCATCTACTCATGATCTGATTTTTAAAATAAGCTGGGGCCATGCATGAAGGCTCATGCCCATAATCCCAGCACTTCAGGTGGCTGAGGCAGGAAGACTGCTTGAGGCCAAGAGTTCAAGACCAGCTTGGGCAACATAGGGAGACCTCATTTCTACAAAAGAAAAGTTTTTTTGGTTTTTTGTTTGTTTGTTTTAAGTGAGCCAGGCATGGTGGTGTGTGCCTATAGTCCCAGCTACTCAGGAGGCTGAGGTGGGAGAATCGATTGAGCCCAGGAGTTCAAGGCTATAGTGGGCCATGATGACATCACTCTAGCCCAGCCAGGGTAACAGAGCAAGATCCTATGAGAAAAAAAAAAGATAAACTCATTCCATTGAATCTGAATTAAGGAATCTGGATTAAGAAATGCTTAGGATGAGAAGTAAAGGGCAGAGGGAACAGAAACTGGAAGGTCACAATCACAGAAGAGGCCTGGGTGGGCAGTCACAGTGGGCCACGAGCTAGCCAGAGTTACAGAAGAATAAAACTCAGACTGAGCAGAGGAAGTGGGGACGCAGAGAGGGGAGAGTGGAGCAGATTGCAGAGAGAGGCACAGGCACCAAGAGGGTGCCTGGATCCCCAAGAAGAGGGGACACAGGTAAGCTCTGGGGCAGCCGGGGGCAGCCCAGTTGCTAACCCCCAGCTTCTGGCTCACCTTCCACTCTAGTGGCTTATCACCACCTTTTCCTAAACATAGTTCTCGCCCTAAGACAGATTCTGATGCCTGCTGCTAACATGCCTCTTTCCTACCCTATTACAAATTAAAGCACAGCCTTCCCTATATCTCCAAGACTCTCAAAGGGAGTAGAAATCTGCTCCTCTCACTTAAAAAAAAAATTAAACAGTCAGGGTCAATTCAGCATGATCTCAGCTCTCCCAGCCCCCGTCAATAAAGAATGATAGCCTTCTGTGATACACAGAAAGATCTCCATCATGTGTGGCCACGTACTGACAGGCTGTGTCAGCAGATCATTACAGCCTCACTCATCTCAGATCTCTGCCCCTGTGAGTCCCATTAACTTCAACACCACACACACCGCCAAGGACGAAACAGGGCCACCTCCAGCCTCTGCCCAGGTCATGCCTCCCTGGACCTCGGTATTCTTCTCAGCAAAACAAGGGAATTGGGCTAGAATCGCTCATTCGAAAGAGACACCAGAGAGTCCAAGGAGTTCTGCAGAGGTAGCTGGAAGCCTGCACAGAGGACGAGAGGGAGCAGAGCTGAGCTCTAGACCCATCTGACCCCCATGTTTCAGAGTCAGTTCGATGTTGACCCTTCGTTGTACTGGGCTTCATGCTTAGAATGCAATTAAGGAAATGCTCCCACTGCTAAAAATGCTTGAAAACCATTGGCCTACCTCTTTGCTGCAGTCCACATCAGCAGCATCTATTTGTCTACAGCAAACAATTTGTTATTCTAAGAGCAACTGTTTCAAACAGTGAGCAGCCTCATATGATTTTAGTCAAAACTGATTTCCAGGAGGATTTGATCCAGGAAGTGGAGAGCCGTGGAAGGGGTTTTCAGACCCAGGCAAGGTGTGGGTCCAGGCCCATAGCAGCCTGTGCCCTACATGGTCCTTCTGCTGAGGGTGAGGGCCAGCCTATGCTTGTGAGAAGAGGGGTTGGAACGAATATGGGGCTGGTCTTACTCCCTAGACTAAGCACTAGTTGCCTTTCAACATCTAGTCTCTTCTTCAGTAATAGAATCCCATATGTAGCTCAGCACAGGATAGAATATCTATCACAGCCCCCTTGCAGCCAAGTGTCGCCAAGTGACCAAATTCTAGATAATGAGATGTGAGCAGAAGTGCTGTCTGGGACTCTGGGAAACTTCTTTCATAACAGGGACAATGTCTAATGCTCATCAGTCATTCTTAACTAGGAAGACCCAAGATAGCAGGAGACAGCAACATAGCGGGAGCCTGGGTCCCCTGAAGACATTTGAGCCCCCCTCTCAGCCCCGGACCGCAAACTTCTAGGTTCTCAGTGTGAGAGAAAACTTGAGTCTTGTTTAAACCATTGTTATTTTGAGTTCAAGGTCACATGCAGTTTGATCCAACTCAGTAAATAAATAATTTATACCCAGAAGTGTCATGCTGCAAGAGACAGAGCCTATTACTGGAGGAGGTCAGATGGCAGGTGATAAGGGGATAAGGGCCTCGTAATGCAGCAGCAAACTGCATTACACATTGACAACACTGTTGCCTGTTGTTCCTTGGAAGAGAGACCATAAAGTGAGATCTGGGCATAGAAGGATTGGTGGGAAGAAGTCAGAATGTTGGCAGGTGGTGACTGTGGTGGCTTCATAATGTACCAACTGGCCCACCCTGAGCTCTATCCCCAGAATGTCCTTTCCAATAGGCTTCCACTGGGGTGGGCCACAAGAGAGATTCTCGGGAAATTTGCAGGGAAGCAAGAGCAGCAGCTGTCTTGTGGCTCACACACATACACACACGCACATCATCATCATCCTCATCATCATCACCATCACGGATCAGCTGACTCATCTCCTCGGAGTGAAGCAGCAGCTGGGTTGGAAATGGTTCCACTTGCCACTGGATCCTCCTTCTGCCAGGCATGCCACCCATGCAGTTGCATAGGAACAGGGAGCTCTGCCTTTTCACTCTGCGCCGGTTCCAGCATATTATGTAGCTGGTTCTTCCCAGTTCTTCTATGTCTCTGATTAAACTCTGATATGGTTTTCTTCTTTCCCTTTTAACCTTTTAACAAAATCCTATGGGGAAAAGAGAGAGAGAGCTTGAGCTCAGCCCACAGCCATCCTGCCTGGAGCAGAGAGAGGAAGAAAACAGCAATGCTGAGGAAGGGATGTCCTTCTGCAGCCCTGCTTCTGTGCCCCCAACAGAAGCACGATAGGTGGTGGCTGGAAAACTGCCCTTTCGAGGAGATGTGATGGTGTACTCCACTTAAAGGTAGCTGGCTGGCAAGGACATTAACCATCATGCCAAAGCCCTCTGTTTCAGGCAGCCTCAAAACAGAGACATTAAGTTGGAGGGCAGAGCAAAAAGTAAAAGGCAAGGCTGAAAACTGTGTAGACAAGATCTTTGGTTGCTTACTCGCATGTGAAACTGACTGGAAGAAGATAAGCTAAAAGGCTATGAGATTTTTCAGAGAAATGTCATTCTAAAAAAATTCCGACCTGACTGGAAACAGCCTGGGCAGTTTAAAACCTCAAAGCAGAGCCTTGGGCCACAGAAGAGAGAGGACTAGGAAGACCTCCCAAAAAGGCAAAACTCGGTGCCTAAGAACAGAAAGTGGGCTGTGGGAGAGGCCGACAAAGGAGGTCCTGGATCCTCACCAGCAGGGCTGTACAATGCCAGCGAACCTCAAGTGCAAGATGGCTGCTGAGACCACTGTGTGTTTCCCACTCTCCCCGCTGCTGACTACACATTCGATTTTTGTTTCTCCTGTTAGGGAACAGGAAACCATCAGGGAAACAGTCAAACCACCATTACTGGTTTGACAAAGGCATACACTCATCTTTTATTTTGTGAGCTATATCTCGACTGAACAGCACTTTGAGCCTCAGAGTGAGGTGCTGGATGCATCCATTGGACAGTGCTCCTCCAGGAAACCCAGGCACTCAGCACAGGGGAAGAAGGGCCCGCAGGCAGTCAGTTAGCCCAAGGCACCAGGCGCCCTCCTCTACCCAATCTTCCATGCCATTTTCATAGTAAAATCCCCGTGCTGGTATAGCATACTGGCCCCAGAATAAAGGAGTGTGGCCCTATGACTAAGCTTTGCCAATGATATGTAAATGGAAGAGTTGTGAGGGGCTTCAAGAAAATCTCCAGAAAAGGTACAGGGGATGTGCCCTTCATATTCCTCTTTTCCTTCTTGCAGCTACTGGAATAGGAGGGTGGCATCTGATGTTCAAGCAGACACTTTGGCTCATGAGGACAGATGCTAGATTGATGGAAAGACAGTAGAGGACACATACAGTAGGGGTCTGGGTCCCTGGAGGCTGTGGAGCCACTTTACCAGACCTGGACTGCTGAAATCCAGACCTCTTTTATATGAAAGAAAAGTGAAGCTCCAGCTTACTCAAGTTACTATTAGCTGGGGTCTTCTCCCACAAGAAGCCTGGCCTAATCCTAGCTCATACAGTCCCAGTTGCCTGGAATTCTAGCTGTTCACCAGAATCCAACCTTTTCCTGTTTATCTGAACACATAGCCAGCCTACATTTCCTACCTTCCTTGCAGTTGAGATGGCCATGGGTGACAAAATTCTAGCCATGGAATGTGAGTGGCTTTTAGGGTGTGACGATGACGACTCCATCCTCTTTGTCTCCTTCTTCCAGCTGGATAGAGAAACCAATAATGCCCTAAGTGACAGTGGAACCACAAGCTAAAAGGAGCCAGAATCCCTGAATCACTGCATGGAGCAGAATTCCCTATCAACCAGAGACAGCCACTGGTCTATACTTACACGAAGGAGAAGTAAACTTCTAATGTGCTTGAACAATTACACATTTGGAGTCTATTTATTAAGGAGTCTAGTCTACCCTGACTATCATAGATCTAAAGGGAAAAAACTAAGAAGCACAAGATAGGGTATGTTGGGTCTCAATCATAGTAACTTCAGTTCTGAGTTCTAGTCCCAGCAGGGGAAGCACTAATCAGGAAATTCGACCCAAAAACCTGTCATGCAGACATGACAATCACCCAGGCTGGGGGGATTACAGTCCAATGAGTCACTCCATGTTCACTGAACAGCAAAATTAACTCCAGACCACATTTGCTGATGGATCTGAGCCCTCTAATGTGGGTGCTACTTGGTCAGAGTGACCAAGGGACTTGGCAGAGCCCAGTATTGAAAGCTGAGAGAGCCTCAGGGAGCTGAGGACTGGAAATTCAAGTTTATCTGGGGGTTAAGCTAGAATTAACCTATACCTACAGGCAGGGCCCTCAAGTTACTACTGGGGTAAGCTAATCACATGAGCACCAACATGGTTAATAAGCCAAATAAATACAGAAACTCTACTTACAACTTTAATTTAGAAACTTTTATACCTCCGATCAAAGCATAACGTAGAGGTTGTGTCTCCAAACACTGATGTAAACATGCCTCCATTCAAATTCTGACCCTGCAACTTATCAGCAGCTGAGTAACCTAGGGACCATCACTTAACTTCTCTCTGACCTTCAGTTTCCTCATCTATAAAATGAAAGTTATGTTAGTATCTTACTCAGGAGGTTGTTGGTTTAAGGACTTTATACACTTTAAGGACAGCAGAAAACACATCACCTCCACTGCCACTATTAGATGGCATTAACATTGTTTATACAATCTCCTTTTGGTCAAGAGTTCTGCAAATAGCTTTTTTGAACCCAACCTTTTGTAAACAGAGTAGTCTCTGTAATCTATTTAGCACATATACATAATAACATTTCAGATAAATATGTTTGCTATTATAATATTCTAAATGCAAGTCCTTTAAAAATTTTAAGTGAATTTATGATCACTTGGCATCATACTATTTCCTCAATCAATATCCATTCACCAATGCAACAGGTATTTGCTAGGGATTCATTCTATGCCAGTGTTATGGATTGAATATCTATGTTCCTCTCAAATTCACATGTAAAATCTCATCCCCAATGTGATGGTATTAGGAGGTGGGACCTTTGGGAGGTGGTTAGGTCAAGAGGGTGGAGCCCTCATGAATGGGATGAGCGCCCTTATAACTGGCTCTGTTTCTGCCATTCAAGGATAGAATGAGAAGTTGGCAGTCTGCACCCGGAAGATGGCTCTCACAAGAACATGACCATGCTGGCACCTTGATCTTGAACTTCCAGCCTCCAGAATTGTGAGGAATAAATTTCTGTTGTTGATAAGCCACTCATCCTGTGGTATTTTGTTATAGCAGCCTCAACTAAGACAGCTAGGCACTGAGCTAGGCACTGGGTCTGGCTCTGGAAATACAATGGAGAACAAATCAGACTGGGTTCTTGTCTACCCAGAATTTGCATTGGCGGGACCACTCCTACTGTCCTGAGCAGTCAGCAATGCCTCTGGATAACGCGTAGCAGTCTTGATATTCCGAAATGTCAGGATCCCAGGGTTACACAGCTGCTAAATTTTTTCCTAACCCCATGACTTTATTTTCCTATCACTCACTCACTAGTAATGACCTTTTGGCTCCTAAGACCACCTTTAATATCACTTTCTTTGCTTGAATCTAAATATGGACACTTCCTCCAAGGTCCTCATAAGCCCTGGTATGAGAGAAACTTACCTCTCAGGCCCCTGAGAGTTCGCCTTTCCCTAGTGATGTTTGCTTACTGGGAAATACCTCTTCCAAAAAATGAGAAATTAGAATTATTTAGACGCCTGTCTACATCCTGTTGGTTTCCATAACTGTTGATATTTCCACATCCCCCTCCTTTCAGACGACAGTCTTCTGGGGGTGCATACACATTCTGAGGTTGTGTCAATCACAGGGCCGAATAGTCACTGGACTGGATGAAACCACAGGAAGCAGGCCTACAATGTGGAAAATGACTTTTCATCTGTCAAAGCCAAGCAAAGCTGGAGCCAGCTACAGTGGTTGACAATCAAAGCCTTGTCATTGTGCCCTGAGTGACCAGAGCCAGGTCAACAATTTAGTCAAGTTGTGACAATGAGGATGCCGGTTCAGAAGCAGATGAACTTAATGACCCCTTAGCCCTGAGATTCTGGCCTCAGAACTCCTGCCTAGCAGGTGGGGTGCAGGTCTCCACAAAGCCAATCTAGATCATGCAATTAATAGAAGCCAAAGGGTCACTGATGATTTGCTTTGGCAAAATGCAGCGTGCTGCCTCCCCACTGGTCACAAGGTCACTGTCCCTCTTCGAGGTAGATCTTTGCTGTTTGTCGGCCCGTGGCAGAATTGGTGAGGTGAGAGCAGAGCCTCTTTGGATCCTACTGTTCCTGAAACTCTTGGCATCTCCCTTTTCCAACCTCGAGGGTCAGTGCTACTATTATATGTCTTCTACTGTGATGATTGATTGGGGTGTGTGTCTGTATGTATGTATCTGTGTGTGTGTGTGACATGAACAAACATCCACCTAATCTCTCAACTGACCTGAATCACGGGATGATCAGAATCTTCAGGGAGCTGTTTCATTCCTTTCCGAATCTGCTGTTGACCGCAGTGATTGGCACTATGTTGCCATTCAATAAATGCCCAGCTGTAGGGTGGCTCTCTTTCTCTATCATATCTGCTCTTCTTCCCCTTTGTGCAGAAGGCATAATGAGCATCTCAGTCAGGACAAAGACAGATTTCTGTGTTCTGAAAGTGAAACTAAGAGTGAGTTACTTTCCTCTAGTTGAGAGAGCCTTTGTAGAGAGAACATGGACCCAGTAGTAAATAAAAGCAAATTAAGTGTCCTTTGCTGCCATCTTAGACACAGTGGGGAGGAAAGAGTCCATTTCTAGCCAGAGGAGATGAAAGGTTACAGACTGGTCCACTCCAGGTAGGGCACAGCCCCTGCAGGTGGCGTTTGGGGTTGGTGGGGATCTGGCAGTCGGCAGGGTCTCCCCATCTTGTCAGGAGAGGGTCAGATCTCCAATAGTGGATCCAGCTTCTGTCGGCACAGTGGCGCAGTCTACATCTTGTCTGGAGAGAGGCCTTCTCTCCCTGCTATCTGGGTATGGCTGGCTCTTATCAACAGCAGCCAGGCAGCCTCAAGCTAGGCCGCTCCCATCCGCTGGGAAACTGCAGTGCCTGCTATAAAGCAATCTTACTTTTTGTAATTCAAACATCACAGTTGTGCCTACATTTAAATTACCGTGCTGTAACTTACTTGCATCATCTTGTAATGACTTAAAGCCTACAACTTCAACTAATTAAAAAGACAATCTGGTGAGCTGAGGAGTCTTGCCACGTGGTTAACTTTTGTGCAGGGAGCCCAAATTCATGCTTTCTCAGCAATGCCTCTGGACAACCCAAGAGTCTGCCATGCCAGGGTCCATATTAGTAGTTACCAGTAATTTTAGGTCAATATTGAGTAGTTGCATTTGAGGAAAATAAAGGTCTTTTCCCTAATCACCAAATGTCTCCTCACCTACTATGTATGTATCCAGCACAGTGCAGAATAGGGAGTCCTAAGATGTGGGCATTTCTCTAAAAGAGCATGTAGACGACCTAAGAGACAAATACACGTGCAATGATATCAGTACTGAAATACATAATAATGACAATAAACATAGTCAAAGATAAGACAGATGAAAAACAGTGCTTCATGGAAAGACATGGAAGGCAAGCCCCCTTTCCCCATTCTTAGTGGGAAAGGTATAATTCCAACTAACATCTCTTTGGCAAATGGAGAAATTGAAGTCCAGTACTGAACAAAAGACCACACAGCCAGGATTCAAATTCAGGTCTGCCAGCTCTAAGATCTCTGGGCTTTCTACTATGCTTTATGATTTATGAATTTAAACCATTGCTCCTCATTCTGTTTGGGGGAAAAAAAAAGTGTCAGCCTTTCTTAACAGGATAGTTTACAGAATCCACACTTATTGACCACAAAGAGTGGGCAAAACTGGATTTGTCACCTTCTGTGAGTCAAGGTCTTTGTCCACTGTGCAAACCGCACAGTCCCTGAAGCATCATTTCACTCACGTTCAGCCTTGGGGTCTGTCCTGAAGAGGAAGCCTCTCTGCCATTTTAGCCTCTTCTGAAATTCTCTTCTCCCCAGAGGTAACCTCCATGAGTCCAGCGGTCCAGGCTCCATCTTGTGTGCCCCACTGAGCCGGTGACCATATTTCTGGTCTCTCTCTCAGTTCTGATTGGTGTTTTGTTCTCATCTACCAAATGATGTTTAGATTACAAATGGCAAGTGTTGCACGCTCAGCGGTGGAATGGGAATAGGTGGGGAAGTTGGCTGATTCATTTGGGTCGGCCTGAAAATAGCGTGAACCCATTTTCCAAACCTACGGTGGAGGGTGCCCTGTTTTATCCCAGTATGTTTCAGCTTATGACAGCTAAAACCTTTCTTTGCACTTGAAGTTTAAATAGCAGCTCTAATCAAAACTGTTCCTGCCATACTGTCAGCCTTCCAACGGATTAACTTTTACAAAAGCTTGGCTCCAAGGGGCAATTCAAGATGCTGCGTTGGCATCGACTCAGTGTCTGAGGCTGTCTTCTTACCCGCATGTGTGCAATAAAAACTTTCACACTGGACGTTCAGAAGGGGAAAAAATAAGTTACTCATAATAGGAAATTAAGAGGATTTGCTATGGAGTTGCCATCATAAATTAGATAGGCCATCAGGAAAATATGATGGAATGGGCTGCTATGGAAAAGCTTATTTCTCTGAGCACATTTATTTTTCATGAGTTTTTATTATTCAGTAGCTTTAGATTCAATCGACAGGCCTCCATCTGCCATAGGTGGCCAGGGTCTTTTTCAGGGAAGAGGAGGGGGAGGCCCCACACACATACTTTTCCTGAGACCATGAAGGGATTTGAAGAGGAATGTTTTAGGAAACCCACAAAGCATTTACTTCCAAAAAACTGGTGCAAAGGCATTTTAGTGAACTTCCCAATGGGCCAAGATGAAATTTTAAAACTTACAGAACTAAAGCATGAAAACAGTAACTTTTGTTAGACCTTTCACCAAAGATGTTCCAGGTACTTCACATCTCTAGATTATTTCAGATGCATTTTTCTAGGTTGTTCTAGAATATTTTTCTAGAGTATTCCAGGTACTTTGGAATTTAAACAATACCATTATCATGCTGTTAAACCAGGATCTTTAAAAAACCTGCCAAGCTAGATAAGTTTTCCTGAGTGAGCCATGTTACCCTTAGCAACCACAGCCTGTGCCTCAAAGCCTGGAGAAGGCAGAGGGAGGGGTCTTCTTTCCCTGGCCTGGGCTAGATTCTAGCCCATTTCTTTCTGTCTTTGAAAAAGTCTGTGCTGCCTTGGGAGACATAGTCCCCACTGCTGTTCTCATTACAATTCTGCCTCTCCTGGAGTGGATGTCCAAGACACTGAGTGGCTTCTCCACTCTGTCTTGTAGAACATCTATAGTGAATTCCAGGTCAGAATAGTAAAAGCAGAACCCTAAAGGGGAAACATGGGCTGTAGATGTCAACACTTCCTCCTTCTATGGAAGTTGTCTCAATTACAGAGCTCGGGGGAAAGGTTCTTCTCAGGTGACCTAACACTGATTTTCAGAGAAATTGTTTTAGGGGGCAGGACATTGTACTTGGTGTTACTGGATCAAAAATGACAATGTTGTCACTGCTTTTTGTACATAAAAATATTTTATTTTTTTTGCACTGAAGCTTGTTTTTATTTATTTTTTATTTATTGATATATCATAGATGTACATATTTTCAGACCACATGTGATCATTTAACACATTCACATAATTTGTAAAGATCAAGTCAGTATAATTAGGATATCTATCACCTTAAATATTTGTCTTTGCTTTATACCACAAACACTCAAATTATTCTCTTCTATTTATATTTCTAAATATAAAAAAAATACAACATATACATATAAATGCAATATATAAATATAAATACAATAGATTATTATAAACTGTAATCACCCTACTGATTTATCAAACAGTGTCTCAGTTCTTCCATCAAAGTGTATATTTGTAACCATTAATCAACCTCTCAGAAAAAAATTTTAGAGAAAATTCTACTGTTTAATAAGCTGGGAAATAAGCACAAAAATACTGTTTTGCAGTTCACCGCCAGCCCTCACTTTCCACTCCTCTTCATCTGGCTCCTGGCCCTGGGGATAAAGCCTGGAAGAATTATTTGATGACACTACGCAGAGTAAATGGGTGGAAAGAGACTGGGTTTAGGAAGCTGGAGGCTGGGAACCTAGTTCCAATCGCACTCATGACCAGCTTCCAGGACCTGGCCAAGTCATCCAACAGCCCTGAGCCTAGTGGTAGAAATTTTTCAATCTGCAGCTCAGGGATAAGTTCTGTGAGGATGTATCTTCCTCATACATAATTTTCAAACCCACTGTTGTCTTGAGCCCTGTCTCTTAGGCCTACCCATTCCACTTTTAGTATATATGCTGCTGAGGTGAACACAAACTCATTCATTCATTCATTCATTCATTCATCTATTCTTTCATTCAACAAGTGTTTTTTAAGCACATATTAAAATCTTTACAACTGGAATAAAAGGAAAAGGAAGGCAGCAGCTATTATCATCATTCAAAGATCATCTGCCACCATATGTCAGAATTTGTAGCTGCAATATTCACTGAGTCTTAATGACAACAAAGGGATGTATCAATAGATGT
Organism: Hylobates moloch; assembly: GCF_009828535.3. NCBI lineage: Eukaryota > Metazoa > Chordata > Mammalia > Primates > Hylobatidae > Hylobates > Hylobates moloch. Next base: position 62,419,220 of record NW_026652293.1, on the reverse strand, counting down.
AAGGGGCTTACAGGCACTCTGCAGCCAGGAGTGGGCCTGACCACCCAGAAGGGCTGCTCCAGCAGAAACTCCCCATTGTCCTCTGGAAGTTCCCACTCCTCAACTGGCTCCAATGCCACAGCCTGGGCTGCTGGAGCTTGCTCCTGGTGCCAGCAGCTACCCAGAAAGGCACTCTCCTCTTTCCCGGCACTCCTGCCCCTGCCTGTCATGGGCCCCAGGCCTACTCACCAGCTGCAAAGGAGGCCAGGATGTTAAGTCCTGACTTTGCCTTTGGAGAACTGGGACTCATAATGTGGGATTTTCCCTAAAATAGAAAAGATATTCAAGAGATGCTGGCCAGTAACCTAAAAAACAAACCAAACAAATAAATAAATAAATCAGACAAATATGTGTGGAATTGTCTTGGAAAATCTTTTATTAAGAGCTGCTCACCAATTTATTTGAAAGTCAACTTCCATTAGAAATTTGCGACACAGTCACAATTTTTAAATTATTCATTTGTTATTTTTTAATTGACAATTAAAAATTATATATTTATTATGTGCAACATGTTTTGAAATATGTATAAATTGTGGTATGGCTAAATACAGCTCAAAATAAGAACTATCTCACATATCATTTTTTATGGTGAAAACACTTAAAATATACTCTCCTAGCAATTTTCAAGAATACAATACATTAGCTATAGTCCTCATATTATACCGTACATATCTTGAACTTATTTCTCCTACCTAACTGAAATTCTGTATCTTTTTTTGTTTTGTTTTGTTTTTTCTTTTTTGAAACGGAGTCTTGCTCTGTCACCAGGCTGGAGTGCAGTGGCACAATCTCAGCTCACTGCAACCTCCGCCTCCCAGGTTCAAGTGATTCTCCTGCCTCAGCCTCCCGAGTAGCTGGGACTACAGGTGCCCACCACCACACTCGGCTAATTTTTGTATTTTTAGTAGAGACGGGGTTTCACCATGTTGGCCAGGATGGTCTCAATCTCTTGACCTCGTGATCTGCCTGCCTCGGCCTCCCAAAGTGCTGGAATTACAGGCGTGAGCCACTGTGGCTGGCCCAAAATTTTGTATCTTTTGACCATCATCTCCCCAAGCCTCCCACCTCCAGTTTCTGGTAACCGTCATTCTACTCTCTACTTCTGTGAGTTTGACTTTCTAAAATTCCACATATAAGTGCAGCATTTGTCTTTCTGTGCCTGGCTTATTACACTTAGCATAACATCCTCCAGGTTCATCCATGTTGTTGTAAATGGCAGGATTTCCTTCTTTTTAGGGCTTAACAGTATTCCATTGTATGTATATATCATATTTTCTTTATTCATTCATTAATGGACACTGAGGTTGATTCCGTATCTTGGCTGTTAAGGATAGTGCTGCAATGAACATAGGAGTGCAGACATCTCTTTGACATACTGATTCATTTCCTTTGGATATATACCAAGTAGTGAGATTGGTGGATCGTATGGTACTCCCATTTTTAAGTGTTTTTTTTTTTTGAGACAGAGTTTCATTCTTGTCACCCAGGCTGGAGTACAATGGCGCAGTCTCGGCTCACTGCAACCTCCGCCTCCTGGGTTCAAGCAATTCTCTTACCTTAGCCTCCTGAGTAGCTGGGATTACAGGTACCTGCCACCACACTGGATAATTTTTGTATTTTTAGTAGAAACAAGGTTTCACCATGTTGGACCAAGCTGGTCTCAAACTCCTGACCTCAGGCCCGCCTTGGCCTCCCAACTGTTGGGATTACAGGCGTGAGCCACCACGCCTGGCTCATTTTTAAGTTTTTGAGGTGTCTCCATACTGTTTTCCATAATGGCTACACTAATTCCCAGCAACAGTGTGAAAGGGTTCCCTTTTCTCCACATCCTCACCAATTCTTGCTATCTTTCATCTTTTTGATAATAGCCATTCTAACAGGTGCAAAATGATACCTCACTCTGGTTTTAATTTGCATTTCTCTAAAGATTAGCAATGTTGAGCATTTTTTCATATGTGTCTAGTGGTCATTAGTATGCCTTCTTTTGAGAAATGTTTATTCCAATCCTTTGCTTCTTTTTCTGTAAGGTTATTGGTTTTCTTACTATTGAGCTGCATGAGTTTCTTACATATTTTGGATATTAACCCTTTACCAGATGTACAGTTTGAAAATTTCTTTCATTGTGTAGGTTGTTTCTTCACTCTGTTGGTTGTATCTTTGGCTGTGCAAAAGCTTTTTAGTTTTATGTAATCTCATTTGTCTATTTTGGGGGGTTTATATCCAAAAAAAATCATTGCTCAGACCAATGTTGTAAAGTTTTTCCCTTAAGTTTTCTTCTAGTGGTTTTATAGTTTCAAGTCTTGTACATTTAAGCCTTTAATTTTGTGTTGATTTTTACATAGGGTGTGAGATAAAGGTGTAATTTCTAACTTTATCTTTTAAAAAAAGTAATTACTATAAAAAGAAAACAGGCTGCTGCCTCCACGCAAGCACATGAAGGAACACCGCTGCCCCGCTCCAGCCAAGTGCCCCTATCCAGTCAACATGCATGCACCCCACCTCACTGCTGGAGCTGCTGGAATGTGCAAGTGAGCATGGATCCTGCTGCTACCACCCCAACAAAGTGCTTTGGCAGACACCCACTATTGGAGGGTTATGGCCAGTGGACTGAGAACACCTCTGTCCTCCAGTGCAGCAGGTTCCTTATGTCAAGGGGCCAGAGAACAAAGCCAAGGGCACAGCACTAGCCCCCGAGAGTTAGAGCATACAACCCATGAGTGTTGAACTGAGTCTTGGCCCCCTGAAATCTTTCAGAAATGAAGCTAGTCCACTGAATCCACAATGAAATCCCTAAGGGAATCATAGAAAATAAAAGCAAAAAACAAAACAAAAACAAAAAAACAGTAACCTCAAAGATTGAAGGAATATCAACCCACACAGATGAGAAAGAATCAGTGCAAGAATGCTGGCAACTCACAAAGCCAGACTGTCTTCTTACTTTCAAATGGTTTCACTAGTTCCTCAGCAATGGTTCTTAACCATGCAGAAATGGGAAATGGTTGAAATAATGGACACAGAATTCAGAATATGGATAGGAACAAAGGTCATCAAGATTTAAGAGAAAGTCAAAACCCAATACAAGGAATCTAAGGAATACCATAAAATGATTCAAGAGCTGAAAGATGAAATGGCCATTTTAAGAAAGAACCAAACTGATCTGATAGAGGTCAAAAACTCACTTTAAGAATTTTGTAATCGTATCACAAGTATGTACAATAGAATAGACCAAACTGAGGCAAGAATCTCAGAGCTCGAAGACCAGTTCTCCAAAATAACTCAGTCAGACAAAAGTAAAGAAAAAAGAACAAAAAAGAATGAACAAAACCTCTGATAAACATGGGTTTATGTAGAGAGACCAAATCTATGATACATTGGTGTCTTTGAAAGAGAGGGAGAGAAATCAAGAAACTTGGGAAACATATTTAAGGATATCATCCATGAAAATTTCTCCAAACTTTAGAGAGGCCAACATTCAAATTCAAGCAAGAAATGCAGAGAAACCTTGTGAGATACCACACAAGATGACCCAATCCCCAAGACACATAGTCATCAGATTCTCCAAGGTCAAGATGGAAGGGAAAAAAAATGTTAAAGGCAGCTAGGGAGAAGGAGTAGGTCACCTCTAAAGGGAACCCCATCAGGCTAACAGTGAACCTTTTAGAAAAAACCTGCAAGCCAGAAAAGACTGAGGGTCTATATTCAACATTCTTAAAGAAAAGAAATTCCAACCAACAATTTCATATCCAGCTAAACTAATGTTCATAAACAAAGGAGACATCAGATCCTTTTCAGAAAAGCAAATGCTAAGGGAATTTGTTGCCACCAGACTTGCCTTACAAGAGGTCCTTAAGGGAGTGCTAAATATGGAGAGAAAAGACCATTACTAGCCACCACAAAAACACACTTACATACAATGACCACTGAAACTATAAAGCAGCACCATCAAGTCGGCATAATAACTAGCTAACTCACAATGGCAGGGTCAAGTCTGCACATGTCAATATTAACCTTGAATGCTAATGGGCTAAATGCCCCAATTAAAAGGCACAGAGTGGCAAGTTGGGTAAAGAAGCAAGACACAATTTTGTGCTGTCTTCAAGAGACTCATCTCACATGCAATGACACCCATAGGCTCAAAGTAAATAGATGGAAAAAAATCTACTAAGCAAATAAAAAACAGAAAATAGCAGGGGTTGCTATTCCAATTTCAGAAAAAATAGACCTTAAGCCAACAATGATTTAAAAAAGACAAAGGAGGGCATTACATAATAGTAAAGGGTTCAATTCAACAAGAAAACCTAATTATTTTTAAATATATATACACCCACCACAGGAGCACCCAGATTCATAAAATAATTTCTTAGAGACCTACGAAGAGACTTAGATAACCCCACAATAATAGTGAGAGAATTCAGCACCCCACTGGCAATATTAGACAGATCACTGTGGCAGAAAAGTAACAAAGGTAGTCAGGACCTGAACTGAACACTTGAGCAAATGGACCTAACAGACATCTACAGAACTCTCCACCTCAAAACAACAGAATATACATTCTTCTTACCTGCACATGGCACATCATATACTCTAAAACTGACCACAAAATAAGCCATAAGACAATTCTCAGCAAATTCAAGAAAACCAAAATCATACCAACCACACTCTTGGACCACAGCACATGGAAGTTAACCTCCTCCTAAATGGCTTTTGAGTAAATGATGCAATTAAGGCAGAAATCAAGAAATTATTTGAAACTAGTAAGAATAAATATACAACATACCAGAATCTCTGGGACATGGCTAAAGTAGTGTTAAGAGAAATGTTTATAGTGCCAAAGCCCACATCAAAAATTTAGAAAGATCTCAAATTAACAACCTAACATTACACCTCCAGGAACTAGAAAATGAAAAACAAGAACAAACTAATCCCAAAGCTAGCAAAAGACAAGAAATAACCAAAATCAGAGCTGAACTGAATGAAGTTGAGACATGAAAAACCATACAAAAGATCAACAAATCCAGGAGTTGGCTCTTTGGAAAATAAATAAGATTGATAGACTGCTAGCTAGTCCAGTGAAAAGAAAGGAAAAGATTCAAATAAACACAATCATAAATTACAAATGAAACACAAGAACACAAAAACCTTCAGAGACTATTATGAACACCTCTATGCACACAAACTAGAAAAACTAGAAGAAATGGATAAATTCCTAGAAACATACAACCTTCCCAGATTGAACCAGGAAGAAATTAAAACTCTAAACAGACCAATAACAAATTCTGAAATTGAATCAGTAATGAAAAGCCTACTAATCATGAAAAGCCCAGGACCAGATGGATTCACAACAAAATTCTTCCAGGTATATAAAGAAGAGCTGGTACACTTTCTATAGAAACTATTTCAAAAAATTGAAGAGGATGGACTCCCCCATAACTTATTCTATGAAGCCATCATCATTCTGATACCAAAACCTGGCAGGGACACAACAAAAAAAAAGAAAACTTCAGGCCAATATTCTTGATAAGCATAGATGCAAAAATCCCCAACAAAATACTTGCAAACCAAATCTAGCAGCACATCAAAAAGCTAATCAACCATAGTTAAGTAGGCTTTACTCCTAGGATGCAAGGTTGGTTCAACATACACAAATCAAAGCATGTAATTCATCTCATTAACAGAACAAAAAGCAAAAACCATATGATCATCTCAGTAGATGCAGAAAAAATTTCGATAAAATTCAACATCCCTTCATGTAAAAAGCCCTCAACAAACTAGGCATTGAAAAAACACACCTAAAAATAATAAGAGCCATCTATGACAAACCCATAGCCAACACCTTACTAAGTGGGCAAAGGCTGGAAACATTCCTCTTGAGAACTGAAATAAGACAAGGATGCCCACTCTCACCATTCCTATTCAACATAGTGCTGGAAATCCTAGCCAGAGTAATGAGGCAAGAGAAAGAAAGAAAATGCATCCAACTAGGAATAGAGGAAGTCAAACTGTCTCTGTTTATAGATGATATGATTCTATACCTAGAAAACCCCATAGTCTCTGCCCAAAAGCTGCTAGATCAGATAAACAAATTCAGCAACGTTTCAGGATATAAAATCAATGTAGAAAAATCAGTAACATTCCTGTACATCAACAACATCCAAGCTGAGAGCCAAATAAAGAATGCAATCCCATTCACAATAGCCACAAAAACAATAAAATACCTAGGAACACAGCTAACCAGGGAGGTAAAAGATCTCTACAATGAAAATGACAAAACACTGCTCAAAGAAATTACAGATGACATAAGCAAATGGAAAAACATTCTGTGCTCATGGATACCAAGAATCAACATCGTTAAAATGGCCATACTGACCAAAGCAATTCACAGATTCAAGCTATTGCTATCAAACTACCAATGACATTCTTCACAGAATTAGAAAAAGTATTTAACATTCCTATGGAACCATAAAAGAGCCCAAATAGACAAAGCAATCCTAAGTAAAAAGAGCAAAGCTGAGGCATCACATTACCTGACTTCAAACTATACTACAAAGGCTACGATAACAAAAACAGATGATACTGGTACAAAAACAGACACAGACCAGCGGAACAGAATGGAGAGCTCAGAAATAAACTGCACACCTACAACCACCAGATCTTTAATAAGTCAATGAAAACAAGCAATGAGGAAAGGATTTCCTATTCAATAAATGGTGCTGGAATAACTGGCTAGCCATATGCAGAAGATTGAAACTGGGCACCTTATTTACACCATATACAAAAGTCAACTCAAGATAGATTAAAGACTTAAATGTAAAACCTAAAACTATAGAAACCCTGGAAGATAACCTAGGAAATACCATCTGGCCATAGGCCCTGGGAAAGATTTCAGGACGAAGACACCAAACACAATTGCAACAAAAATAAAAATCGACAGATGGGACCTAATTAAACTAAAGAGCTTCTGCACAGCAAAAGAAACTATCAACAGAGTAAACAGAAAACCTACAGAATGGGAGAAAATATTTGCAAACTATGCATCTGACAAAGGTCTAATATCCAGAATCTACAAGGAACTTAAACTAACAAGTAAAAAACAAACAACCCCATTAAAAAGTGGGCAAAAGACATGAACAGGCACTTTTCAAAAGAAACATGCACATAGCCAACAAGCACATGAAAAATGTTCAAGATCACTAATCATTAGGGAAATGCAAATCAAAGCCACAACAAGATGCCATCTCACACCAGTCAGATGAGCTATTTTAAAAAGTCAAAAAATAAAAGATGCTGGCAAGGTTGCAGGAAAAAGAGAATGCTTATACACTGTTGGTGGGAATGTAAATTAGGTCAGCCATTTTGGAAAGCAGTTTGATGATTTCTCAAAGAACTTAAAACAGAAAATACCATTTGACCCAGCAATCTCATTTTGGGGTATATACTGAAAAGAATGTAAATCATTCTACTATAAAGACCCATGCACATCTATGTTCACCACAGCACTATTCACAATAGCAAAGACATGGAATCAACCTGAATGCCCGTCAATGGCAGACTGGATAAAGAAATGTGGCACATATACAACATGGAATACTACACAGACATGAAAAAGAATGAGATTATGTCCTTTGTAGCAACATGGATAGAGCTGGAGGTCCTAAGTGAACTAATGCAGGAACAGAAAATCAAATACAGCAGGTTCACACTTAGCTGGGAGCTAAACATTGACTATATACAGACACACAAGAGGAAACAACAGATACTGTGGCCTACTTGAAGGCGGAGGGTGGGAGAAGGGTGAGAATCTAAAAACTACCTATCAGGTACTATGCTTATTACCTGAGCAACAAAATAATCTGTACACCAAAACCCTATGACATGCAATTTACCTATATAACAAACTTGCACATGTAACCATGAAACTAAAATCAAAGTTAAAAAGAAGGACCACTTAGGCTTTCTGAAAAAAAAAGAAAACAATAATTTTTAAGAAAAATATCAACAGAACAGAATTGTAGAAAGAAAAAAGAAAAAAAAACAGTCACTATTTCCATCCTATCCATTGCCACTCTTACTCTTAACAGTTTTGTCTGTGTTATTTCACGCATTTTATGCATGCACATAAATATATAATAAACTTTTTTCCTCAAATGGGATCGGGCCATATCACTTTACAACTTGCTTTATTCATTTAACAATAATTACATTGTGAAAATATTTTATGTTAGTAAATGCATATTTACCTTATTTAAAATATTGTATCATGAAAATTTACAAAAATACATGCAAGTAGAGGAATTATAGTATAATGAACGAAAATTGTGAACTTAAATTTGACAACTATGAATATATACATAGTCAATCCTGGTTCATCTGTATTGTCACTCATTCTTCCTCCTCTGGAATATTTGGAAGCAAACCCAGGCATCACCTCATTTCATCTGCAAACATATCAGTAGGTATCTCTAAAAAAGGGGTTGGCAAAGAGTCAGATAAAGTCTCTGTTGCAACTACTCAAATCTACCGTTGTAGTGCAAAAGCAGCTATAGACAACATGTCAACAAATGGGGAGGGCTGTTCCAATCAAACTTTATATAACAGGCTGTGGGCTGGATTTGGCTCATAGGCCATAGTTTGCCAACCTCTGCTCTAAAAGGTGAGAATTTTTAAAAAATACACAATCACAATATGATCACATCTAAAAATGATAATAATTCCCTAATATTATCAAATCTAGTTAGTGTTTATTTTTCCCTGGTTGTATTATAATTTTGTTTAAAGCTTATTTAAATCAGAATCAAAATAAGATCCACATATTTCAACTATTTATTATATCTCCTAAATCTCTTTTAACTTACAGTTTATGCTCCATCTCTCTTTTTTCCTTTAAATTTTTTGTTGTTGTTGTTGTTGAAGAAACATCTCATTTGTTTGAAACTGTAAAGTCTGGAACTTTAAAACTGTGAAGTTTGAAACTTTGAAAGTGTGAAGTTTGAAACTTTGAAACTGTGAAGTTTGAAACATTTGTGGAAACTGAAGCTTTCCACAGTCTGGGTTTTGTTGGTTATATCTCTCTGGTATTATTTAAAATGTTCTCTGTCTCTTGTATTTCTTGTAAATCAGCAATAATGTCTAGAGATCTGATCAAATTTGGATTCATTGTTTTCTTTTTTGGCAAGATGACTTTATCAAGTGGTACATGATGTCTTATGGTCTCTTTCCCTGTGATATTCTCCATCACTGAGGGTCATTGCTTAATGATATCCTAAGTTTGCTATTTTGTCTTCATTTATCAGTTAAATTTATTTAAAGAGAAATGTTCTTTTTTCTACTATTTGATTACTCTGAAGTACAGATCATATGGAAAAACCAAAATAGATTTCTGACTTTTTCCTTTACTTGTTTTCAAAATAATGAGATGGTTCTCTGAAACCCTCCAAGATGACTAAACAAGGTGGGTGGGGTTTTTTTGTATCATTATGAACCTACAGATTTAAACGTTATTATCTTTAACGATGCTGAAATTGTCCCATCTTTGGTCAATGAGAATTTACTCAGATTAGCTCTTCAGTTCTTTTTACATAATTCTAGGAATATTTAATAGATTATTTCCTTTTTGGTTTGACAAAAGTTCCATGCTCATTTGTGCTCCAAACCTGGAGCCAACAATTTCCCTAAAGAGCTCTGATCCCTTTTAGTGGTAAGTAGTATTTAGAGTACAAAATCTAGAAGGTAAAGGATTGTTCACTGCTATTGGGTTGGTCATTGTTTCTGGGCATTTTTGGTGGACAAAGCTAAGACATATGTTTTGTCAAAAAAAAAAATGTATCGTGAGTTCATATTGATATCTCTCATTTAAATTCCAGAATACAGAGTTTTTAGAGAACCTCACTAAATTTTTTCCTTCCTTTCAAGGATACAAAAAATCTGATTTCTCATCAACACCATATAATTACTCTTCTTACTATAACACACACAACAGTCTCCAAATAACAGTATCAATGCTATCATCAACAATATGATTACTAAGATGGTTTCACATTTTAGAATTGTGTGTGGGTTTTTTGTATTTGTTTTTGTTTTTGTTTTGTTTGTGTCTTCTACATATATCCCCATGAGGGATATATAGTCAAATTATTGTTTTAAAGTCATTTGAAATACTTGCTTTTGGAAACTATGTCTCATCTAAAAACAGGTTCATTTGTTTCGCTTTCTTTTCCATTTCTATAATTGCTTTTTTCATTTATTTAACTTCATTTTAGAATTTTTCATAATATTTACATGATAACAAATTTAAATATACAAAATAACATATATTTGAAATAGACAAATTTCTATTTCCTCTACCCCATTGTCCCCATCTTTTATAGATAATCATTCTTGCATCTTTTTTTAAATATAAGAAAATGTGTATTTTCTTATTCTCCTTTTCTTGGTTGAATAACCTTCTGCATGTATCTTCTTGTATTTTTGTCACTGTATATTTGAAATCAATTCCCAAAATAGGGATTAATGAATTAAAGGGAAAATGTCTATGTAACGTTTGCTGAGTGTTGCCAACTTCTCTCATAAGGATTGTGCTTTTTTGCATTCCTGCCAGTAATACATGAGAGAGTCTATAAACATAGGAGACTTCCAAACATAGGATGTCTTCAAGCTTTTAGGATCTTTTCTTCGAATCTGATAGGTGAGAAATGATAGCTTAGTAGGGTTTTCAAATTCACTTGTCTAGCAAATGCTTTCAAGGTGAAAGCTGGCCTCAGCACCTCATCTACTTCTTTAGCTCTTGCTTTCTTTATTAGGCATCCCTCACCCTTAACTTCTCCCCAGATTGATTGCACATTTTAAAAGCTGTGTTGTTTCCATCACTGAAGATATTTTACAATGTAACATAAAAGTAATCTTTTAGAATTGAAGTCAAGGTAGATAGTCTGCCATATTTTAAAAACAAAGATTTCTCTGTCTAGAGAGTCTTGGATTACTATAGTCTTTTTTAAAATGTGGTTCTCTACTATCTCTATCAGTATCCCTAGGAATGATTATTTAAAGTACAGGGCTTTTGAGAGGCTGAAGTGAGAGGATTGCTTGAGGACAGGAGTTTGAGACTAGCCTAGGCAACATAGCAAGATCTCACTTCTAAAGAAAAAAACTTTTTTTAATTAGCTGGGCATGGTGGCACACACATTTAGTCCCAGCTACTTGTAGGGTAGCTTGAGTCCAGGAGTTCAAGGCTGCAGTGAACTATGATCACACCACTACACTCCAGCCTGGGTGACAGAATGAGACCTTGTTTCTAAAGATAAAAATAAATAAATAAGTACAGGGTTTTAATCCTCATTTATACCTATTGAATCAAAGCTTCCTAAAGGATGGAGCCTAAGAATCTTCCCTTTTAACAAGTAACCTAGACTATTTCGATGCCCACTCATGTATGAGAATTACTGCAGGAAGCCTTCCATAAAAATGGAATTAATTCTCACCTAACCTCATTGGAGTATTGTGAAAATTAACTGATTAAAGTTTATAAAGTTGTTTAAAGAATGCTAACAAGTACGATCCTAGGGGGGTATCAGTAAAACGTCATTAAAGTACACTAGAAACTTACTAAACCTCTTAAATGGACTTGATCAAAGAAATTAGTCAATATATAACAAGGTAGCAGAAACTCAGCTTTAATGTATGCAGCAGTGCATTCCCCATGGAGTGTTGAACATAAATCGATCCATCATTGCTTGCCCAGTGACACAGCAAAAAGTTTGGCAATCTTTTGGGGGAGAAAAAAACACTAGACTTTCTTCAGGTAATTATGTATAGAAACAATATAGACCTCTTCAAGTGAGGCAGAAATTCCTTAGTGTTTTTCTTCTATTTATGTTTGATTAAATTTTGTATACTCTCCCTTTTTCACATTTTTTTGAACATATATATCATATCAACAGCTGTGATATGGTTTGGCTGTGTCCATACCCAAATCTCATCTTGAATTGTAGCTCCCATAATTCCCATGCATAGTGGGAGGGACCCGGTGGGAGGTAACTGAATCAGGGAGGCAGCTTTTTCCCGTGCTGTTCTCATGATAGTGAGTAAGTCTCACGAGATTTGATGGTTTTATAAAGGGGGAGGTTCCCCTGCACACACTCTTTTTGCCTGCTGCCATGTAAGATGTGACTTTGCTCTGCCTTCACCTTCTGCCATGATTGTGAGGCCTCCCAAGCCATGTGGAACTGTGAGTCACAAGCTCTAAACTAAAAGTGGCCAGATAACCACTTCCTGATATTTCCTGCCTCCTCAGGTGAATAACTGATCCTGCCATGACATTTTCAGGAATGTTGGGAGGCTGATGTCACTCCCTTGTGCCTCTATTTCTTCCAAAGAACAGGCAATCAATTTTGCTTAGAAAGGTCAGGACAGGAACATACTTTAATTTCTAAGGAAGGTCAGAGACTCCACTTGCACCTAATTTCACCTCTCCTCCTAATAAGAAGTGCTGATATGGAGCAAGGGCCAGCAACAGGATAAATTGCGAGGGTGGACAGACTTTCTCAGGAGAAACAAAAGGGTAAATATTTTGCTTTTAAAAAAGGGCACTCTTTTGGAAATACCATTTTTTCGGTGATCCTAGATGCCTTTTCTGCTTTAGGCATCTTCTTTCTCTTCCCATTAATGGGACATAGGTCATAAAGTAGGCCCAGAATGTCTTCCTGCCAGGGAAGAAGTATCTCCTCACTTTCTTTTTCTTTGTTGATCTTCTGCCTGGTTGTTCTATCCATTATTGAAAGTAGGATATTGAAGTCTCCAACTATTATTGTCAAATTGTCTATTTCTCCTTTCATTTTGATCAATTTTTCTTCATGTATTTCAAGGCTCTCTTATTAGGTGCATACATGTCTATAATTGCCATAACTTCCTTATGGATTGATCCTCTTATCATTATGAAATGTCCTTCTTTGCCTTTAGTAACAATTTTTGACCTAGTCTATTTTCTCTGATATTAGTATGGCTGTTCCACCTCTCTTTGGGGTTTTATCTGTATGTTATGTCTTTTTTCATCCTTTTATTTCAATCTATTATTTGTGTCATTGACTCTAAAATGTATCTCTTATAGACAGCTTATAGTAGGATCACTTTTAAAATTTTTATTTATTAAGACAGGATCTCACCCTGTCACTCAAGCTGGATCCAGTGCAGTGGCATAATTATGGTTCACTGCAGCTTTGACCTCCTAAGCTAAGGCACCATGCTCAGCTAATTTTTTGTAGAGATGGGGTCTCACTATGTTGCTCAGGTTGGTCTCAAACTCCTGGGCTCAAACAATCATCCCATCTTGGCCTACCAAAGTGCTGGGATTACAGGCATGAGCCACCATGCCTGGTCACTTTTGGTTTTTTAATCCATGCTGGCAATCTCTGTCTTTTGATTGGAATATTTCATCCATTTACATTTAATGTAGTTACAGGTTGAGCACCCCAAATACAAAAATCCAAGTCTGAAATGCTCCAAAATCCAAAACATTTTGACTGCTAACATGATGCTCTTCAATGAAAATGCCTATTGGAGCGTTTCAGCTTCCAGATTTTCAGATTTGGGATGCTTGACCAGTAAGTATAATGCAAATATTCCAAAATCTGAAAAAATCCCAAATCCAAAACATTTCTGGTCCCAAGCATTTTAGATAAGAAATACTCAACTTGTGCCAATAAGGCAGAACTTACATCCACAATTTTGCTATTTGTTTTCACTATATTTTGTGTCTTTTTTGTTCTTCTATTTCTCCGTTACTACCTTATTTTGAGTTAGATATTTTCTAACATACCATTCTAATTCCCTTGTCGTGTCTTCAACCATATTTTAAGTTACTTTCTTAGTGGTTTTCCTGGGAATTACAATTAACATTTTAACTCAAAATGATAGAATTCGGATTAAAAACAGATTAATTTTAATACAAATTTAAAATTAGCTTAATTATATAAGAATTTTGCTCCAATAAAGCTTTGTGCCCCATCCTTTGTACTATTATTGTAATACAAATTACACCCTTATAGATTATAAGCCCGCCAACACAGTTTTATAATTATTATTTTATGCTGTTGTCTTTTAAATCAGATAGGAAAAAAGAGTTACAAATAAAATATATTCAAATCATCATATTTACCTATGTAGTTACTATTATTTCTTTATTTCTTCATGTGTATTGAAGTTACTGTCAAGTGTCCTTTCATTTCAGCCTGAAGGACTCCCTTTAGTGTTTCTTTAATGTCTTACTTAAATGTCTTCATTTCCCCTTTGTTTTTTGAAGGATAGTTTTCTTGGAGATAGAATTCTTGGTAGATAGTTTGGTGGGAGATAGTCTTTTTCTTTAGGCACTTTGAGTATGTCATACTACCACCTTCTGGCCACATGTTTTCTAATAAGAATTCATCTGTTAATCTCACTGGGGATGCCTTGTATGGAATGAATTGCTTCTCTTTTGCTCCTTTCAAAATTCTCTCTTTGTCTTGTCTTTCAACAGTTTGACGATCGTGTGTCTAGATGTGACTCTCTTAAGTTTTTCTACTTGGAGTTCATTGAACTCCTTAGATGTACAGATCAATTAATTTTTTTCATCGAATTTGAGATGGCTTTGGCCATTATTTCTTCAAATATTCTTTTTCCTCTTTCTCTCATTATGTATATGTTAGTATGTGTGATGGTATCTCATAGGTACTTATTCATTTTTTTATCCTTGATTCTTTATGTTCCTTTGACAGGATTATTTCAATTGGTCTATCTTCAAGTTTGCTAGTTCTTCTTCCAATTAAGATCTTCTGTTGAGCCCCTTTAGTGAGTTTTTCATTTCAACCTTTTTATTTTTTTATTCTATTTATTTATTTTTGAGACAGAGTCTCTCTCTGTCACCCAGGCTGGAGTGCAGTGGCGCAATCTTGGCTCACTGCAACCTCCACCTCCTGGGTTCAAGTGATTCTCTGCCTCAGCCTGCTGAGTAGCAATGATTATAGGTACGCACCACCACGCTTGGCTAATTTTTGTATTTTTTAGTAGAAACGGGGTTTTGTCATGTTGGCCAGTCTGGTCTCAAACTCCTGACCTCAGGTGATCCACCCACCTCAGCCTCCCAAAATGCTGGGATTACAGGCATGAGCCGCCATGCCCGGCCTCAACCTTTTTACCTTTCAATTCAATAATTTCTATTTGATTCTTTTAAAAAATAATTCTAGGTTTTCATAGATATTCTGTATCTGGTTAAACATCATTCTCATTATTTCCTTTAATTTTTAGACATAATTTTCTTTATTTCTTTGAATATATTTATTCATAATAGCTCATTTAAGATCTTTTTCTTAGTAAATCAAATATTTGGACTTCCCCAGGGATAGTTTATATTGACTGCTTATTTTTCTTATGTATGGCTATACTTTCCTGTTTCTTTTCATGTCTTGTAATTTTTTATTGAAAACTAGGCATTTAAAATAATATAATACGGCAAGATTTTTTTGGCAGAATCTGTGGAAATCAGATTCCCCCAACTCCCTAGGGTTTGTTGTTTTATCTTTGCTATTGTTGTTCCTGTTCTTTGTTTAGTGATCTGCCTGGACTCAACCTGTAAGATCTGTGTTCTTTGTTATGTGCAGTCATTGAAGTCTCTGCTTGATTAACTTTGTGGTCAGCTAATGACTGGACAGAGATTTGTTTAAATGTCTTGAACCAATACATCTCCTAATCTTTGTCAAGTGACTCTGTGTAAGTGTTGAGGTATGCCATCAATGGTACTGGCAGGCAGTTTACAACCTCCCTTAGTCTTCAGTTACGTCTTGGGTAGAGCCTGAAGGCCAGCAAGATGGGAGAAATTAGGGCCTTCTCAGGTCTTTCCTAGGAATGCACGTCGTCCTGCACATATGTGTGGACTTCTAGATTCCCAGGATTGTGTTGGAGATTTTCAAATCCCCTTATAGATATCTCATTCCCAAGTTTTTCCTTTTAAGTTTTTTGATCAGTCTCTTATTATCCCCAACTGGAAATACTACTTCAGGCAGCTGGAATGTTAAACAATTGCTGCTCACAGTGTTTGGCAAACGTCTTGGGGATAGGGCTGCTTACACTGAGTTCTGAATCCCATTAAATAAAGACAAGTCCTGAGAATGGAGCTTCTTAATAAGCTTCCAGACTACTTAAACAGTGGCACTTCTCTTGGGACGAGGCTTCTGAGGAGCTTCAAACTCATTCTTCCCCCTCCAGTTGCTGTTGGGCTACTACTGTAGTTGCAGGCTACTTATTTTTTAGATTTTTGTGAAGCTGGAGGGAGGAAAATAAAATTAGGACAAGTTAAAATGCCATAACAAGTATTGTTCTTACTGATGTTCAGCTGTTTTTCTTGAATAAATATTTCTTGGATTTCTGAAAGCTTTTAATTTCCAGAGTTCTGAAATACCAATTTTGGTAAATTTTGTCAGTATTCTAGTTACTTTTATGGAGAAGCAGAATTTGGGAGGTCTCTTTCAGAAGTGCTTCCTCTCTTCTCATCATCTTTAGAAAGCTGTGTGAAAACAAAAGAAAAAAAACTTAAAGCCAGAAATCTAGTTCTTAATCTAGAGGGGTTGAAGGAGTTTTCACAACTCAGTTCTCTAAGTCAGGAAACAAGATAGGGATTTGGGACTAAAAGGTAGATCTAATCTGAGCTGTTCTCTAAAGAAAGCCTTAGGAATCTATTGAGATAATGGGTAGCAATCTGGGGTTTGGGACCCTGGGCTTACTAATCACAACTAGCAGTTTGGATACATTTGCCCTACACCAAGGATTTTGTCACTCATGGAACATTCTGTCTTTCAAATTCCTTTTACATGAGAGTAAATCTTAGCTTATTTTCCCAATGACAAATCCACTGATATGTTCATTCATCTTTCCTCCACCCATTCTGTCTTGTTGTTAACTATGCCATCCTTTTCTGTGTTTTACCTCCTCAACTCAAGTCTTAATAGTACTTTCTAATCCTAAAGGCTACCATATGGGTCTCAGTGTTACAGTGAAGGGAAAGAACGTGAGTATAGCAAGTGCATGGAGAAACACCACATAAATACATCCCTACAATCAGAGATCAAGGACAGATAATGTCACCATTCAAAGTCAGCTTTTTAACTATTATCAGATAAGTAGTAATCTTGGTAATTGCAACATTTTTATGGTAACTGCCAACTGTTGCATGGAACCTGGAAAAGGGAGAGTTCAGAAGCAGTTTGCCCAGTTTATCTAGCACTTCCCAAAGTGGAGGGAAAAAGACTCTGAATTCAAAAGTGTTAAGAAATTATAGTTACTTCAACAGTAAAATCTATAGAGGCATTGGGAGAGCTTTCCATGGCCTTCCCTAGACTGGATGAAATTACCCAAAAAAACTCCCTTGGCTTTGATTCTCTGCTCAATCTCTCAATCACTCTTTCAGATAACTTGCTAGGAAGTTTTGCACAGTGCATCAGAATGTTTTTGTCCATATAAATGCCTAGCTCTCTGTCTCCCATCTCATCCCCTCACTCCCTAGTGTAAATCGGTGGTCTGGGTTCCAGTCTCCGGAGCCTTGGTGGGTGTGATTTACTCTCTCTAGAGGCTGGTCCTGGACATGCATCATCCCTAGGATGCCTCAGCTGAACTAGCCTACCCACTTATTTCTTTGCTTTCAGTTATAACATTAGAGAAATCCAAGATCGCAACCACAAAGATTAAGAAAAAAAAATGCACTATGAGAAAGTAGTGCAGCTATTTTGGAAACAGTGCAAATAAAAATGTCAGCAACCTTATTTGCAAATAACCAGGTCAATTCAAAAGGGCTGTTGATGCAGGTGATTACAAGCCTTGACCATCCATCACCTGGATCTAAGATACACATGCACTCCTGCAAGGGGAAGTCTCTCATTTCACCTACGGTGCTGCAGTTTTTCTCATTTAAAAATGCATCCCCTCACCCTGCCAAATGTAAACCACACTCATTTATATTAGTGAGGATTTTCCGTGCCTCTGGGTTTCTTACTGGCGTCTCTCAAGACTGCTCCTCACATTAGCTAGGCTGTGATATGCTTCCAAGCAAAAGGACCATCTCTGCAGAAACAGATGTTAACCTCCCCAGGTACAGTGTGCCCTCTCCCTGTGATATGCTCTCTAAATTTGCATTTGTGCTGTCAGTCAGGGAATTGCACAGAATGACAATTGATGCCACCAGTAAAGGAAGTTAGGATGCGAGTAAAGGATGGGGAAAAAGGACGGAATCATTAATGAATGGCTCCAGAGTGGGGAACGGGCTCTCAGCTCACATAAGCTTTTGAACTCTAGTGGGGTTAATTGTTTCTATACCAGCCCCACAATAGCTTTCATCTCAGGAGATGGAAGTGAATTAGCCTTAATTAGCCAACCTGACCTAATCTCATAGTCAGCTACATATAGGACATCACCCAGTTTGTTCTCAGTTCTTCCAGAATGAATTAAAACACACACACACATACAGACACACACACACACACCACACACACACACTGAACTCAGGAAAGTGGATAGTTATCCCCTCATGGAAGGGTGTGGGAGGAAGTGCCGGCGTCGTCACTGTAATGCATCTGAACTGAGCTTTGCTTGAGGCAGGCCTGCATGTGGGTGCTGGTGGGTAGCCCCTTAGGTGTTTTGCTGAGAGACAGCCTCTGCAATGGAGGTTGTGTGCAGGAGGTTGCTCTGAAGAACAGCACCTAGAAGGGAGAAAGGGAGCGAACAGAGGGGGGAAACTGAGCTGCGATGCAGTTGCAACAAATGCCTCATTTGACCTCACAGTGGCTCTGCAACTGGGATAGCCCACAAAGCTGTCCTCGAATGAGGCCGGGGCTGGGCCTTTGTACCCAGCATAGGCCAGCCATTGAATGAGGCTGTCCCCAAGGAAGGGGCATAACCAGGTACCTCGGCACTTCCTTCAACCAAATTCTCAGAGAGGGATTCGGGTGGGGTCTCTCAGCAGCCTGCTGGCCTTGACCTAAACGCAGAACTGGAGGGCCCTGTGGCTTCTGCCCTATAGCTGCTGGTCCTTTAAGTAGCCCAGAGTGCAGGTGGATAATTACCTCACCACCTTACCACCTGCCAGCTTACTGACCAGAGCAGAGTTTAGAAAGGGTTCCTATAACCAGCAAAAGGATCTGGCTGCTTCCCACTTGTGGAAAGAAGTCAAAAGAATAACAGGTTATGATCAAAGGGAGTGAGATTTTTCTATTATCCATGCTAGGAAGGGGAAGAGTAGAAAGCAATTTCACTCATCCATTTGTGGAGGGAACACAGGGGTTGTTAAAGAAGGGGTTTGGAATGTAGAAGAGGGAAGAGGGGTTCAAGGAGGTGCCAGGTGGCATGACTTGCTCCAGTGGCTCATCTTGAGTTATTGTTCCATTTGGTGAAGGGGCTGGTGCCACTGTAGATCCTGCCAGGTTATAAATTAATCACAGTCAATCTTGTAGTCGGTCTTCAGCCAGGAGCGGGTTCCGGCCTTGAAGTAATCTTTTGTTGGAGAGAGAATTCTGGAGGTGTCCGGTCCCTATCAGCATCTGACTCCTGAGGCTTCTAAGGAAATAGATGACCAGATAAGAGAGCATGGTATGTGCTTACGAGCATCTAGGTGGGGCACGTCTGTGATTCCAGCTACTTGGGAGGCTGAGACACGAGAATCCCTTGAACCCAGTAGGTGGAGGTTGCAGTGAGCCAAGATTGCACCACTGCACTCCACCCTGGGTGAAGAGCAAGACTCCTTCTCAAAAAATAAACAAACAAAAACCGTTATTTGGCCAGGCACAGTGGCTCACGCCTATAATCTCAGCACTTTGGGAGGCCAAGGTGAAAGAATTGCTTGAGGTCAGGAGTTTGAGACCAGCAACATAGTGAGACCCTATCTCTACAAAATAATAATACTTTTAAAATTAGCCAAGAGTTGTGGTGTGCACCTGTGGTCCTAGCTGCCCAAGAGGATCACTTGAGCCCAGGAGTTCAAGGCTGCAGTGAGTCATGATAGCACCACTGCACTCCAGCCTGAGAGAGTAAAACCATGTATTCGAAAAAAAAAAAAAAAAGTTATTTTGTAAAGAATGAGGAAGGACTCATTTGCAAATGTGAGTTTTCCTGTGCTGTGGTTTACTTTAAACCCATCTCAAGCTACCAGTAGAGAAGGACCACCCAAGGGGTTTCTAGGCCCACGTTTGGCCTAGAAAGTCCAAGTTAATTGAAAACAAAGCAGTTGAAGTTCATTCCCAATTTGCTGCCCTGCTAGGATCAAAAGGAGGGGTTTTATGATGTTGCTGCTGGTTTTGGATGACACAGATCCCTGCTGTCCTTGTGGGGCAAGGCAGGCTGCCCTGGGTGGACCCCTGTGGTTTAGGGAGGGAAGCAGGAAGCAAAGGAGGAGGAAGAAGTGCCGCAGGAGTTTGGGTAAAGTTCCTGCTACAGCACACAGTGAATTATCCACTTACAGTGTCCACGGAGTTAGGCAGCAGCAGAAACTTTGCTGGACAGAGTCTGCGTGTCACCTTCAATCTCCTCATTCGTTTACACAGTTCTATCCCATCGATGCCTCTGTTCCCACCCCCTTTCCCCTCCTCCCTCTGATCACCTGGGGTTTCATCCTGAGCGCCATCGCCCAGACCCCTCCAATGGCACTGAGTACACAGTAGCCTCCTGATAGACATTGGTAGGTGGTATTTTGGTCCCACAGGCTCTCCAGGATGGCCCCAGAAGAGACCACAGGATCTCATCATCTTCCCTGTTTATATTGTCTGTGGCCAACCTGTATTTGTCCCTCAGATGGAGCTGATGTTTACATAACTTTTCCTCCAAAACACAAAACAACAACCCCCACACTGTGCAAATGACTTACACGCCGCAGTCATGATTTATAACCAACCTAAGTTGTGGCCACATCTCAGGAACATGGGAAAGGATGGGTGGGAAGGAAGCAAATGGAAAAGGTCCCTCAGGACCAAGGAATCCTATTTTTCTAATATGATGGGATGTTCCAAATATGGGTAGGGTGCCTGTCCCATATCCAGGACTTGCTGAGGGCAAGAAGAGCAGGGTCTTCTGAGGAGTTCATCTCTAGGCCTCAATCCTTCGCCTAGATCGGCTGTTTCTCTAGGATTTTCCCATTGCTGGGGGTGGCAGGGAAGGTATATGCAGGTGGCTTTGGCATTGGCTTTTTTCTTTGCAAAACAAGTTATCAGTCAATGTAACAAGGATGGGGATGGCCGATCTTTTTTCTTTTTTTTTTGCAATGGAGTTTCATTCTTGCCCAGGCTGGAGTGCAATGGCATGATCTCAGCTCACTGCAACCTCCGCCTCCTGGGTTCAAGCGATTCTCCTGTGGGCTGAGTTTTTTTTTTTTAACCAATTGAGGGACTGGAGAAATGAAGTGTGATGAATCATTACCCGCAATATTTCTTTTGCAGATTTTCTCATGAAAGAGGAAAGATACATATGCCCATGCATGTACATATACACACATACATGCATTCACATATGCACACACACACACTTTATGTAAAAGTATTGTGATCAGAAAACACATACGAGTTCCTGAGGAAAAAGCTAGACCAAAAGACCTGAGACCAGGGCACACAGCTGGCAACGCCTGCAGCCCTGGAGTCTCACTCTGTCATTTCTTTTTTTTTTTTTTTTTTTTTTTTCCTTTTGAGACAGAGTCTGGCTCCGTCCCCCAGGCTGGAGTGCAGTGGCACCATCTCGGCTCACTGCAAGCTCCGCCTCCCAGGTCCACGCCACTCTCCTGCCTCAGCCTCCCAAGTAGCTGGGACTACAGGTGCCTGCCACCATGCCCTGCTAATTTTTTTTGTATTTTAGTAGAGACGGGGTTTCACTATGTTGGCCAGGATGGTCTCTAACTCCTGACCTCGTGATCCGCCCACCTCAGCCTCCCAAAGTGCTAGGATTACAGGCTTGAGCCACCGCGCCCGGCCTCACTCTGTCATTTCTATTAAGTTGTAGTGCTGCCTTCTACAAGTCAATTAACCTTCCTTCCTTCCACTCCCTAACCTTCTAAGCAGAAAAGAACAACATGGACCCAGCTCAGAGGGGTGTCAGGAGATTAACCTACATCTTCAAAGGGCTCGTGATCATTACAGTGCTGCGTAAAGGGTGGATATTCTTATTTTTATTAAAAGCTGGATGACTACGCCTGAGCTCTGTCTGCCACCTTCCCCAGGCCTCTCTGGATTCTGCTGAGTGAGGGGGTGAAGCTGTTTCTGGAATGTGTAAAATGGAAATGTCCTAGGCCTCCGTGCTCTAAGGTTAAGTGAATGTTCTCTGCAAATAGCACTGGTTTGGTGCAACATGGAGGCACTTCAACAGGGTGTATTTACTGATAAAATGTTAAAGAAGAGGAATGGCATTTGGGTGTGAAATCGAACTTTCAAGGTGGTGGTAGGGTGGTGACGGGAGAAGGAGATAACATTTAGCCAGTGCCAAGTACTGTGAAAACTCCTTATCCAGTGTGAATAGAACTGGCATTTTGGTCTGCTAAAAAGTCAGTCGAAGCGGGGAACCGCACAAAGTGATATACTCATACCTTAAGCATTTTACTTTAACTGAAGACACGGTTCTGTACATTTCTTTGCCAATCTATTGATTGAAGCTCACAACCCTGCCTTTAAGTACTGGTCCCTGACCAGTGTCCCAAATCATTATTATTGCATAAACCACAGCTGCAATACATCACCTAAGATCTCCAGTTTAAGACTCTTTAAAGTGGAGCAGGAACTTATACATATGTGTGAGCAATGGAGAGTCTTTCTCGATGTTTGCTGTTTCCCCCACTCTTTTACAGTTGTCTCACATACACGTAACCTGACAGTAATTTATTTTAACTGCTTGCCTTTATGGAGACTCTCCAAAGCATTTAAGTTACTGTGTCATAGAAACAACAATGCTCTTTCTTTTGCACTCATATTTCATGGATTTAGGTAATGTTTAATTAAATTATATATTACATATTGTAGTTACAATTAGCAAAACAGGTTTGATAACAGATGCACCTAATTTTGGAATGCCTTTGTCTTAGCAGGTGAGGGAGGGCATGTAGGAAGGCCACGGGGGCCATGGGCCCTTATCTGGCCTCACTCAGGAAGACAGAGATGGTTAAAGTGGCAAGTGGGTTAGGTAGAAATTGGGTAAAGAGGGCTTCTATTTGTTACTTACTCTACCGCATTTAATCCTTATAATGAGTTTGCTATTATCATCTCTATTTTACAGATACAGTATTTGAAGTCCAGAGAAGCTGGATATCGCACCCAAAGTCACGCAGGTAGAGAGCAGCGGACTTGGAATGTCAATCCAGGTCTGTTTGGGCCCATATGCAGGCTCACTGAGGACTAACGTTCTTTTAGGGAGTGATCTATTCACCTGCAGCCTCGGATTTTTGAAAGAATATAGAAGTTTACGTACTGACTTGGAAATGTGAGCAGGAACTTGGTCCTTCAGCCATGATGATTGTTCCTTCTTCTAAATCAGTGGTTCTCAACGTGTAGCCCCCGATCAGCCGCAGCAGCAGCATCTGGGAACTTGTCAAAATGCAACGTCTCAGGCCCCATCCCTGATCTGTTGATTCAGACCTCTGAGTCCAGCAAGCTGTGTTTTGAAAGCCCTCCAGAGGTTCCAATATGTGCAGATACATTCTGATAGTATATATTATGATACATATTGAGACCCACTGCTCTGTACATTTTATTCATTCATTCATTCATTCATTCATTGGAAAAATGCCTATTGTCTGCTGTGTGACAGGGGCTGGTGACAAAACGATAAATGCAGAGAGGGCACCTGACTTCCTGGAGCTTACATGCTATGATTTACCTGATTCTCTACCACTGCCCAGGTTCTGACACTCCAGGCAGGCCCAGCCAGCAGCCTGCTCCACAGACCCCTGAAGCTCTTCTGCCACTACCAAGCACGGAACTGCATCTGCTGCTCATGGAGTCATCCAAACAAACTGTATTCTTTACAGCCCTGGTAAGGAGCATCAGCTTCCACTCCTTTGCTTTGATTGTTCCATTTATTTTTATTTATATTGTGATAAAGTATGCCTAACAAAATTTACCATTTTAACCATTTTTTAATTGAACTCTTCAGTGGCATTAACACATTCACAATGTTATGTAATTATCACCACTATCCAGAAATTTTCATCATAGCAAATAGAAACTCCATACTCATTAAATAATAACTCCAGGGTTAGATGTGGTGGCTCACACCTGTAATGCCAGCACTTTGGGAAGCTGAGGTGGGCGGATCACTTGAGGTCAGGAGTTCGAGAACAGCCTGGCCAACATGGTGAAACCCCATGTCTACTAAACATACAAAAATTAGCTGGGTCTGGTGGCGTATGCCTGTAGTTCCAGCTACTGAGGAGGCTGAGGCAGGAGGATCACTTGAACCTGGGACGTGGAGGTTGCGTGAGCTGAGATAATGCCACTGCACTCCAGCCTGGGCAACAGAGTGAGACTCAATCTGAAAAAAATAAATTAAAATAAATAAATAAATAAACAATAAATAATAACTCCCAATCCCTCCTCCCCCCACACCATGGCAATCACCCTTCTACTTTCTGTCTCTGTGAATTTGCCTATTGTAGGTACCTCAATAAGTGGAATCATACAATATTTGTTCTTTTGTTACTGACTTATTTCACTTAGCATAATGTTTTTGAGGTTTATCCATGTTGTCATATGTATCAGAATTTTCTATCTATGGCTGAATAATATTCCATTGTATATATATACTAAACTTGTTTATCTGTTGGTGAACACTTGGGTTATTACCATCTTTGGCTATTGTGAGTAATGCTGCTATAACTATTGATGTCCATTTTTAAACTGAATTGTTTTATTTTTGGGTTGTTGTTGAGTTTTATTTGTTCTTTATATATTCTAAATATTATTCCCTTATCAGACATAGGACTTGCAAATATTTTCCCCCATTCTGTAGGTTGTCTTGTCACTCTCTTGATACTATTCTTTGATGCACAGAACTTTTAAATTTTGATAAATACAACTTATCTATTTTTTATTTTGTTGCCTGTGTTTTTGGTGTTATATCCAAGAAATCATTGTCAAACACAAAGTCATGAGATTTTTCCCTTATGTTTTCTTCTAAGAATCTTAGAGTTTTAGCTGTCAAGTTTAGACTTTCGATCAATTTTGAGTTAATTTTCTTATACGGTATAAGATGTGAGTCCAAGTCATCCTTTTGCATGTGGGTATCTGGTTTTCCCAGCATCGTTTGTTGAAAAGACTGTCCTTTCCCCATTGAACGATCTTGAAAATCATGTCAAAAACAACTGACTGTAAACATGAGAGTTTATTTCTGGTATCTCTATTCTATTCTATTTATCTATATATCTGTCCTTAAGCTAGTACCACACTGTTTTGATTATCGTAGCTTTGTAGCAAGTTTTAAAATCAGAAAGTGTGAGACCTGAAACTTCGTTCTTCTTTTTCAATATTATTTTGGTTATTGGAAGTCCTTTGAGATTCTATACAAATTTTAGGATGGCTTTTTCTATTTCTCCAAAGAATGCCACTGGAACTTTGATAGGAATTACATTGAATCTGTAGATCCTTTTGGTTTGTATTGTCATATTGACAATATTAAGTTTTCTAATCCATGAACATAGGATGTTGTCTTATTTCATTTTGCTATAACAAAATACCATACACCTGGTAGCTTATAAACAACAGAAATTTATTTCTCACACTTCTGGAGGCTCCCAAGATCTTATTTAGTGTCTAGTGAGGGCCTGCTTCCTCATAGATGATATTTTCTTCCTGTGTCCTCACATAGTGGAAAGGCAAATGAGCTCCCTTTAACTTTCTTGGTAAGGACACTAATCCCAGTTATGAGGGCTCCACCCACATGACCTCATCACCTCCCAAAGGCCCACCTCGTAATACCATCCCCTTGTGGGTTAAGATTCAACATAGGAATTTGGGGGGCATATAAACATTCAGATCATAAGAGATGTCTTTTCATTAATTTAAATCTTTTAGAATTTCTTTCAGTAATGTTCTGTAGCCATCTTTCAACTGCCTGGCTACTTGTATTCTTAAGTTTTTATTCTTTTGATGTTATCATAAATTGAATTGTTTTTTAAATTTCCTTTCCAGGTTGGTAACTGCTGTTTACAGGAATGAAAGTGATTTTTCAGTGTTGATTTTGTATCCTGCAATTTTGCTGAATTCATTCATTAGTTCTAACAGGTTTTTGTTTTTTGTATTTTGTTTTTTCTTTTTGAGGACTCTTTAGGGTTTTCTACATATGAAGTCAAGTTATCTGCAAACAAAGATGATTTTACTTTTTTATTTGCAATTTGGAGGCTTTTGATTTCTTTTTCTTGCTTTATTCCTCTGGCTAGAACTTCTGGTACATATTCAAGAGAAGTGGTGAAAGTATTCCTGATCTTAGGGGAAAAGCTTTCAGTCTTTCAACATTGCGTATAATGTTAGCTGTGGTTTTTTTCATATATGGCCTTTATCATATTGAGGAAATTTCTTTCTGTTCCTAGTTTGTTGAGTGCTTTTAGCACAAAAAGGTTTTGAACTTTGTCAAATGCTTTTTCTGCATCAAGATGATCATATGTTCTTTTCTTTCATTTTGTTAATGTGGTATATTACATTGATTGATTTTTATGTGTTAAACCATACTTGCATTCCAGGAATAAATCCCACTTGGTCATAGTGAATAATTCTCTTAATATTGGCTGCTGAATTCAGTTTGCTAGTATTTTGCTGAGAATTTTTGTATCAATATTTACAAAATATATTGGTCTGTAGCTATCTTTTCTTATAGTATCTTTGTCTGGCTTTGGTATCAGGGCAATTCCAGCCACAGAATGAGTGAGAAAGTGTTCCAGTCTTCAAAACTGTTAGTCCAGAATGATGTCTTTTTCTCAATGCAGTGAGCTATAGATTCTCTAGTTTTCTCCCTAGCGATGGGAAGGGGGCATTGAGGCAAGCCTGGAGAGGAGCCTGGGGAGCAGGGTCATGAACTTTTTTCTTTAGTGAAGGAGGAATACAAACAAGAGTTTTGTATTCAGAATGTTGTGTAATATTTTGGAATGGGACACTGGTGTGTTTAGAGATTTTAGTTTAAAAACAAAACAAGAAGATTGATCAAATCTGTACAGTTTCTATTGTTCCAGATTTTTTTAAGCTTGTATTAAAAGGATGATGTATAATTCAAAAAAGAAAGTATTCCATTCTTCAATTTATTAGATGAATTTGAGAAGGGTTTATCGGAGTCTTCCTTGTTTTAAAATTATTTTTTATGCTTCTTTTTCTACCACCAGATTTTAAGTAAGTATCCTTATTTTCCCTTTTCCTCGTACAGTCCACCCCATCCCAAGAACCAAACTTTGTGCTTTTCACGCAGTAGGTTCTCAATAAATGTACAAGTAATGAAATTAGTATTAAAGTGTCTGATCTTTGGAAACTCACTTTTGGAAATCTTTGGCTTTCATGTATCCGACTTCCAAATAGCTTGCACTTTCTTAAAGTATACAACTTGAAACTACTTTTGGTAAGTTCAGATGATCATACTCCACTAATAGGTGAACATTTTGATCTACAGTTTCAAGTGGCCTTGCCTGGCCAACAGCAATGTTTGGGCAGTGGCATCATTTTCATCTGTACAATAATGTAGGCATTTAAACATCTTATTGCATTTGTCCCTTATTGTCTTATAAAATAGAAAGAAAAATGAAAGTACCAATAATTGTGATTAAAAAAATAATAGGTCTCATAAACTTAACATGGTTGAAATCACGATGCAAAACATTAGGTATGCGGAAAGTGGAAAATTTTAACCCTGGTTGGGTGTTCTTTGGAATTAAGCTGGTTGAGTATGGGTTCAACTGTGAAAGAAAAGAACAAAATTAAAGAATTTGAAAAGCATGTCATCAAATTTCAAGTCAAAAGGCATAAAGAGCAATTTTACAATTTTTTCTAGCTCCTTGAGGACATAACCCTCCCCTCTTATAATGCATAAATACATTTTAAATTTTCACATATTTGGCCAGGCATGGTGGCTCACACCTGGAATCCTAGCACTTTGGGAGGCCAAGGCAGTGAATCACCTGAGGTCAAGAGTTCAAGACCAGCCTGGACAATGTGGTGAAACCCTTTCTCTACTAAAAATACAAAAATTAGCCAGATGTGGTGCCATGTACCTGTAGTCCCAGCTACTTGGGAGGCTGAGCCAGGAGAATCACTTGAACCCAGGAGGCAGAGGTTGCAGTGAGCCAAGATTGTGCCATTATACCTCAGCCTGGGTGACAGAGTGAGACCCCATCTCAAAAGAGGAAGAAGGAGAAGAAGAAGGAGAAGCAGCACTGGCCAAGATATGGAGAAGTTAGAATACTTGTCCACTGTTGCTGGGAATGTAAAATGATAGTTGCTGTGGAAAACAGGGCCTTGAACAGATATTTGAAACCTATGTTCATAGCAGCAATAGTCACAATAGCCCAAAGGTGGAAACAACTCAAATGTCCATCAGCAGATGAATGGAAAATCAAAATGTGGTATATCCATACAATGGAATATTATTTAGCCCTACAAAGGAAGGAAATTCTGACACATGGTTCAACCTGGTTGAACCTTGAGAACATTATGCTAAGTCACAATAAGCCAATCACAAAAGGACAAATACTTTATGATTCCACTTATAAGAGGTACCCAGATTATTCAAACAATAGACAAAAAGTAGAATGATGGTTGACAGGGGATAGGAGGAGGAGGAAGAAGTTAGGAGTTATTGTTTAATGGCTATAAAATTTCAGTTTGGCAAGATGAAAGTCTTCTGGAGATTGGTTGCACAACAATGTGAATGTACTTAACACTACTGAACTGCACAGTTCAAATAGTTAAGATGCTATGTTTTATGTTATATATTTTATCACAGTTTTTAAAATCCTCAGAAATACTGGGCAACATAGTGAGACCCCATCTCTACAAAAAAACTTTTTAAAAATTAGGCCAGCATGGTGGCTCATGCTTATAGTTCCAGCTATTCATGAAGGCTGAAGTGGGAGGATCACTTGAGTCCAGGAGGTTAAGGCTGCACTGAGCCATGATCATGCCACTGCACTCCAGCCTAGGTGACAGAGTGAGATCCTGTCTCAACAAAGGAAAAAAAAAAAAAGTCCTAAGAGACCAATCACTGTGGAAATGTACTGGAAGATGTAATTTAGAGAAAAAAAATTCATAAAATATTACTGAATGTCTTTTAAAAAATATATAGGCAGGGTGGGCATGGTGGCTCACTCCTGTAATCCCAGCACTTTGGGAGACTGAGCAGGAGGATCACTTGAGCTCAGGAGTTCAAGGTCTGCCTCAGCAATATAATGAGGTCCAGTCTCTACAAGAAACTAAAAAAGTAGGCCAGGCATGGTGGCTCACACCTGTAATCCCAGCACTTTGGGAGGCCGAGGTGGGAGGATCACTTGAGCCTGGGAGTTCAAGACCAGCCCAGGCAACATAGTGAGACCACATCTCAATTTATTTTTTAAAAAAATTAGCTGAGCTTAGAGGCACACACCTGTAGTCCCAGCTACTCAGGAGGCTGAGGAAGGAGGATAACTTGAGCCAAGATCGCACCACCACACTCCAGTCTGGATGGCAAAGCAAGACCCTGTCTCAAAAAAAATAAAAATAAAAACATATAGGCAAATTTATAATTAATATCAGCACTGGGCAGATGATCGACTTTGTTAATGGAAAAATGCTTGTAGAAGATAGCAGCTTTAAAAATGTGCTAAGGGCAGACAGAGTGGCTCACACCTGTATCATGCTACTTTGGGAGGCTTGAGCCCAGGAGTTGGAGACCAGCCTGGGCAACATAGTAAGATTCCATCTTTACTAAATAAATAAATAAATAAATAAATAAATAAATAAATAAATAAATAATCTACTTAAAAAACATATTAAATGAATTAATTTAATTAATTAAAACAATTAATTTAATTAATTAAAATTAATTAAAACAATTAATTCAATTAATTAAAATTAATTAAAACAATAAAATTCCTTGTTGGCAGTATTTTGTATAAATAGCTATCCTAGCACACACTACTGTTATACTTTTTTTTTTCTAACCACAATTCTACTATAAATTTGTACTTTCTTTTCTAGAGAACAATTTGGCAACATGTAATAAGGTCTTAAAAAATGTTTAGCTCTTCCAACCCGGTTATTCCACTTTGGGGAATTTATTCATTCAATGAACAGTCACTAAGCATTTTCCTTCTATGCATTAGGCACTGTTGTGAGTACTGTGAATACAGTGGTGAAGTCCATATAATCCCCGCCCTGAGAGTTTACAATCCTACAGAGGGAAAGAAACACATTTATTGATGTAGTGAATATGTATTTTCCAGGCTCACAATCCAGGTGAGGCAGGAGAATAGGGTCTGCAGGCAAGGAACCTAAGGCTGTTTCACGCCAACTTCCTAGAACTAAATTGAAAGGAAAACCCTAACTTTCCACGCCTAAGTGACAAAAAGACCAGAGGCCACTCCCTTTACAAACCCCCGACCTTTTCTGCACAGCAGATGGGAAGTTGGCTTTCCGCAACCTATCAGACTGGTTGCAGGCCAAGTCTTTGTTTCCATAGAAGCATAACTTTGTAACTTCATCCTAGCCTCTCATTGGTTGCCTTTTGTAACCAAGCAGATGTTTGCACAAGAGTGTGACCTTGGTAACTTCACTCCAGCCTCTGGTTGGCTGCTTTCTGCAACCAATCAGACTGATTGTGGGCTACCACTTCATTTACATGAGGTGAGCATGAAGTGGCCAATGGGAAACTTCCAGGGGGCATTTGGACCCAAGAAGATTCTGTATCTGGGCCCTTGGGCCGCTGCTCGGGTCTGCTGCCACACTGTGGATTGTACTTTCGTTATCGATAAACCCCTGCTTTCATTCTTTTGTTGCTTCATTCTTTCTTTGCTTTGAAGAACACTTTGTCCAATTCTTTGTTCAAAATGCCAAGAACCTGGACAACTTGCAGTCACGACCCTCTACCGGTGACACATGCTTCCTCTGTGTTAAATGTACTCCAGATTTTCTTTAAGAAACACCCCGCCCGTAATCCCAGCACTTTGGGAGGCCGAGGCAGGCAGATCACGAGGTCAGGAGATCGTTAACCATCCTGGCTAACACGGTGAAACCCCGTCTCTACTAAAAATACAAAAACAAAATTAGCCGGGCATGGTGGCGGGCGCCTGTAGTCCCAGCTACTCGGGAGGCTGAGGCGGGAGAATGCCGTGGACCTGGGAGGCGGGGCTTGCAGTGAGCCGAGATGGCGCCACTGCACTCCAGCCTGGGAGACAGAGCGAGACCGTCTCAAAAAAAAAACAAAAAAAAGAAAAGAAAAGAAAAAAAAGAAACACCCCTTCCTCATTTTCCACCCTGTATATGGATGGTCTACTCATCCAGCTACACCCGTTTTAAGCCAATTATTATATTTCACCCCCTGGCCACTATGATTGGTTCAGAGATGGCACATAACTCATGTGGAGCTAATGAGATGAATAAAGATGTTTGCTCAGGCTTGTGGCAAAGATACATTTCCTTCTGCCGTATTGTATAAAGGTATGAGGCTTGGCGCTGCTGTAGGTATCTCCATTCCCTGGGCTGTGTCAGCCTAAAAATGAAATAACCCCTAGAGAAAGGCAGGGCAAAGACATTAGAGAAATGGCCAGATGGTGTCCTCTGAGTCTCAGGACTGAAAGGCCTGTAGTCAGCTCCATCCTTGGACTTTCAGTGTGTGAGCCAATACGGTCCCTTTTGTGTGTAAGCCAGTATGAACAGCACACTGTCACATACAACAGAAGAAAAACCAACTTACACACATTTGGTGTCCGGATGGGATATCACAATAGAGTGACAGGCATTGAAGTGGTGAGCCAAAGGATGGTATAGGAGAGAAGTCTAACCCAGACTTTAGTAGGGGAGCAAAGACTTTCCATTAGTAAATATCATTTTAGTTGAGAGCTGAGGCATATAACTAAGGAAATAGCTAAGAAGAAAAATAGAGCAATTTATACCAATTATAGCAAGCTTGTTTCTAAAAAAGAATATATTGGAAATAACCCAAATGCTCAACAATAGGTGCATTATTAAGCACACTCTTGCATATAAAAATAATGTAATACATTCCAATATGGTGACAGCCATGACAAATATGTGCACAATTTGGATACGTAGTAATACTCAGTCTGGTTTTGTTAAGCATTCTCAGCTCAGTGGGATATTAGCTCGAAATAGTGTAATGTTTTTCCAATCACTGTGCTCTGTCAATTCCCCCCTTTCTTTACCTTAGCAACATTTTTGGCAGAGCTGTGGGTTTCCAGTCACTTTGAATTATTCAAATTCCAGGCTCAGGTCGGATTTCAACCTGAGCTCATCCCTCCCCCACAGCTCCACAGAGCTCAGGGGCCTGTTAGGAGGGAGGATGTGGGCTGCCCTCACCGGCCCCTCACTGCAGCATCATGGAAGGAAGGTGTAGGAGGGAGCAGGGGTCTGATTTGAGGATTATTATTCTCTTGAATCTCACTTATTCTCAAGGCCTAATTCCTGTTGTGTTCAAGACCAGAAGAGAGGCAGAGTTCAGGATCCTGCATTGAGAGTGGCCTCTCTTGCCCCCAGGCCTCAATGTGGCCTCTATCTCCTGTCTCCTCCATCTTCTGGCTCCTTGTATGTGGGGCCACAGGAACTATGTTATTCCCTCCAAACTCTGTGAGTTGCCTCCAGCACTGGGAGGGGGTACTAATAACCACTACCCAAGGCCTTGCTTCCCCCTCCACCTTTAGCTGCTCCTATAAGCTTTTTACTTCCAGAAAGTTCCAGAAAATAAAGTGCCTTTTTGTAGATTCACAAGTGCTGCACAACTCCAAGAACTACAGACCAATCTTTTCCAACAATTCTCCAATTTCTGTCTCTCCTGCTGACAGTATCATTATGGGACTGCTGGTTTATAGTAATCCAGCAAGGATCCCACCTGGAGAGAGGTACTAGTCTTAGCTTTAGGCAGGTGCCCTCAAGCTCTACAAGGAATTTTCTTATGGGCCCCTTCCAAAGTTTATGTTTTGGGAAACTGACGCAGGACAGGCAAGCCCCCCAATTGGGGCTTGGCCCAGAAGGGTTCTTGGCTTCACCCAGGGAAGAAGTCAAGGGCGAGCCAGTGGTGTTAGACAGCAATCCTTTACTGAATGGTACTGCTCCTTGCAGAGCAGCACTACCTCACAGGCAGCATGCCCAGAGTCAGCAATGCATGGGCTCTTGGCAACTGTGTTTATATGCGATTTCAATTATATGCAAATTAAGGGGCAGGTTAATGCAAATTGAGGGGTGGGTTATTTAGAACTTTCTAGGGAAGGAATGGTAACTTCCAGGTCGTTGCCATGGCATCTATAAATGATCATGGTGCTGGTGGGAGTGTCTCATGCTAATAATCCATGAGGGCAGCTAGGGATCACTTTTGTCACCAGCTGGTGGTTCCTAATGGTTTTTTTAACTTCGTCCTGTCTGAACCAGATCCTATTTGGGTCAGCAGGGTTGAGACGAGAAAACAAGTCTTTCTGGTCTCCAAATTCAAAGGCTCGTTGCTATGAGCTTTGGACACTTCCCAAGGCCCAAAGACTTCCAACTTTCATTCTCCCAATTGTTTCCTCATATGGGTTGGCAGTAAGGCAGGTGGTAGTTGGCATGATGGTAGGGAGGAGCAGGGCTAATTTGACGGTCTTCTACTAAGGAGGTGCTGGCCCCAATGTTTGGCAGCTTTCTCCAGAATATAGGATACTTAAAGCCTGTTATTTTAATCTGTAGCCCCCAGTGCTAATTCCAGGACAACAGTCCTACTAAACATCCAATATCATGTATTGTTTAAGTCTCATATATCTCCATGACTGATTTTCTGTCTATTTGTTCTATCAAGTACTGAGAGAAGAGTAACAGAATCTTCAACCGTAATTGTGCATTTATGTATTTCTCCTTTCAGTTCCTTCAGTTTTGATTTTTTTGAGGCTTTGTTTTTAGGTGCTTACATATTTAGAATTATGATGTCTTCCTGACCCCTTTATCAATATAAAATATTCCTCTTTATTTCTGGCAATATTTCCTGTTCTGAGATCTAGTTTCCTGATATTAATATAGCCACATCAGCTTTTTTTTTAATGGGTAGTGTTTGCATAGTATATTTGTTCTCATTCTTTCACTTCTAATCCACCTGTGTTTTCATATTTAATGAGCATATCTGTAGACTTCATATAATTGGGTTTCGAGTTTTATATCTAGTCTGGCAATATCTGACTTTTGATAGTAGTATTTAGATTCTTTATTATAATTACAAATACGGTTGGAATTGAGTCTACCATGTTGCTATTTGTATTTTATTTATCCTCATATTTTCCTTGTTGCTATTTCACTTCACCTGCCTTCTTTGGATAACTGGTTATATTTTTAGGATTCCATTTTATCTCTAATATTTGCTTATTAGCTATTTCTCTGTTTTCTTTATTTTTAAGTGTTGTTCTAAGACTTAACATATGAATTTTTAGCCAGGCAAGCTGTAGTTCCAGCTACTTCAGAGGCTGAGGTGGGAAGATCTCTTGAGCCCAGGAGTTCGAGGCATTAGTGTGCAATAATCACACCTGTCAATAGCCACTGCACTCCAAGCCTGGGAAACATAGCTGAGAACGTGTCTCTAAAAACGACAAAAACGAAAAAAAAAATTATACTTCTTCAACTATAATTAAGAAACCTGTAGGCCGGGTGCGGTGGCTCACACCTGTAATCCCAGCACTTTGGGAGGCCGAGGCAGGCAGATCACCTGAGGTCAGGAGTTCGAGTCCAGCCTGGCCAACATGATGAAACCGCATCTCTACTAAAAATACAAAAATTAGCCAACACAGTGGCACATGCCTGTAATCCCAGCTACTCGGGAGGCTGAGGCACAAGAATCGCTTGAACCTGGGAGATGGAGGTTGCAGTGAGGCAAGATCGCGCCACTGCGCTACAGCCTCGGCGACAGAGCAAGACTCTGTCTAAAAAAAAAAAGAAAAGAAACCTGTAACACTACAGTTCCAAAGTATACTTTTTATCTTTATGCTATTGTTTTAATAGATTTTTACTTTTATATATGTTATAAACCCCATAATAGATTATTACTACAGTCATACATTACATAACAATGTTTTGGTCAGTGATGGACCCCATACAAAACAGTGATCCCATAAGTCTATAATTGAGCTGAAAAATTCCTATCATTTGGTAACATTGTAGCACAATACATTATTTACATGTTTTAGTGATGCTGGTGTAAACACATGAACTGTGTTGTCGGTTATATAAAAGTATAGCACATACAATTACACACAATATGAAATACTTGATAGTGATAATAAATGACTATGTTGCTGGTTTATGTATTTACTATACTATACTTTTTATTGTTATTTTAGAGTGTATTCCTTCTACTTACATTATTAAAAAAAAAGTTAATGGTAAGATAGCCTGGGCCAGGTCCTCTGGGAGGTATCCAGAAGAAGGCATTGTTATCATAGGAGATGACGGCTCCATGTGTGTTTTTGCCTTGAAGACTTTCCAGTGAGACAAGGTGTGGAGGTGGAAGACAGTGATGATCCTGACCTGGTGTAGGCCTGGGCTAATATGTGTGTTTGTGTCTCAGTTTTTAACAAAAACATTTAAAATGTATCTAAAAATCTTTAAAAATAGAAAAATGCTTATAAAATAAAGATATAAAGAAAGAATATTTTTGTACAGCTATATGATTGTTTGTGTTTTAAGCTAAACGTTATTACAAATGAGTCAAAAAGTTTAAAATTTTTAAAGTTTATAAAGTAAAAAGATTACAGTAAGCTAGGGTTAATTTATTATTGAAGAAAAAAATGTATATGCATTTAATGTACCCTAAGTATATAGTGTCTATAAAGTCTATAGTAGTGTACAGTAATGTCCTCAGCCTTCACATTCATTCACCACTTACTCGCTGTCTCATCCAGAGCAACTTCCAGCCCTACAAGCTCCATATAGGGTAAGTACCCTATACACATGTACCATTTCTTATCTTTTATGCTTTATTTTTACTATATCTGTTCTATGTTTAGCTATGTTTAGATACACAAATACTTACCATTGTGTTATACTTACCTACAGTGCTGAGCACAGTATCACTCTGTAGAGGTTTGTAGCCTAGGAACATAGACCATACCATACAGCCTATGTACGTAGTAGGCTATACCATTGAGGTTTGTGTAAGTACACTCTGTAATGTTCACACAATGATGAATTTGCCTAATGATGCATTTCTCAGAACATACCCACATTGCAAAGCAATGCATGACTATAGTTTGCTTTAAATAGTCAATTTATCTTTTAAGAAAATTAAAAATAAGAAAAAATGTCTCATTTACCTACATACTAATTATATATGACATTTTTCATTTCTTTGTGTAGATCCAAGTTATGTCTGGTTTCCTTGTGTCTGAAAAACTTCATGAAGAATTATAATTCTTGTAGTGAAGGCCTACTGTTGAGAAATTCTTTCAGCTTTTACTTATCTGAAAGTCTTTATTTCACCTTTACTTTTGCACTGGGTGTAGAATTCTAGGTTGATAATTTTTTCTTTTTTTTTCTTTCAGTACTTAAAAGATA
Organism: Hylobates moloch; assembly: GCF_009828535.3. Classification (NCBI taxonomy): domain Eukaryota; kingdom Metazoa; phylum Chordata; class Mammalia; order Primates; family Hylobatidae; genus Hylobates; species Hylobates moloch. Next base: position 62,382,462 of record NW_026652293.1, on the reverse strand, counting down.
TTGCTTCATTGTCTTAAGGTTTGCATAATTTCTGACAAGAAGTTCGCAATAATTCTAATCTTTATTTATCTCTGATACAATGTGCCTCGTTTTTCTCCAGCTATTTAATACTTTTAAGATTTTTCTCTTTATCACAGGTTTTCAGCAATTTGGTTATAATGTGCCTTGGTGTTGTTTTAATTGTGTTTATTCTGCTAATTTGGGTTTGTTCCTAGATCTGTGGGTTTATAGCTTTCATCAATTTTTGGAAAATTTTCAGGGACTATTTCTTCAAGTGTTTTTGTTTTTTGTTTTTGTCATCTCTCTCTCTCTCTGTCTCTCTGTCTCTCTGGATTCAAGTTCATTGCTCTTTTCTTCTAGAGTGTCTGATCTGTAAATTCCACTCAGTAAAATTTTGTTTTCAGCTGTTATTCTTTTCATTGGCTTCTGTTTTATAGTTTCCATTTCTCTCATAATTATATTTGTTTTTATTTAAATATTTTAGCATAGCAATCCCATTCATAATACCTGTTTTAATGTTTTCACCTGATAATTTCATCTTCTTTATTATTTCAAGGTTTTTTTACTGACTGATTTTTTTTACTGGTTATGTGGCACCTTTTTTATTTCTCATAAATCTAGTAATTTTTTTATGGATGTAGGCATTTCTTTTGTTGTTGAGTGCTAGATATTATTTTATTCCTTTACAAGTTGGAGTTTGCTCTGATAGGCAGTTAAATTACTTGAGGATCAGTTTGGCCCACAGAGAGCTTGTTTTTAAGCTCTTATAAAGCAGATCTACAGTAGCCTTTACTCTAGGACTAATTTAGTCGCATTCCTAACACATGACCCTTCTGGGATCTCTGCTGAGTGGGATCTCTGTAATTCAATGAAGTCTCCCTACCCTGTGGCTGGTGGACATTCAAATGATTCCCACTTCTGTGTAAGCTCTAGAAACTTTTTGGCTTACAGCTTTCTGGTAATTGTTCTTTTCCTGGAAATTGTTTTTCCTTGTGGAGTTTTATCCTAACCATATACTGACTGGTTTTTCAGACTCAAGGGACCCCTGTTCAAATTTCTGGAATTCTTTCTCCGTGGAATCCTCTCCTGTCTGTTCTCTGCCCCACATTCTGGCTGTTTGACCTCCCTGAACTCTGATTTATTTTGTCCCAATTTGGTGAGATTTCCAGAATCTGTTTGAATTCTCCTCCCCTGAACTGTAGTTCAGAAACTGCTTCCAGGCAGCAAGACTGAAGGATTGTACGGCTTGCCCTCCCTGCTTCCCTTCTCTCGGGGTTCACAGTCCTGGGCTGTCTGTAGTCCAGTGTCTGAATGCTGTTGTTTCAGATGTTTTGTTCAGTTTTCTAGTGTTCTAGGTAATTTTGTACTCTTTTATTTTTCTCATGCCTGTAAGTGTAAGTCCCTTTTGATGAGAACTAGAAAAAAAATAGAGATATAATAAGTTGATGGGACTTTATTTGGGGATGGGAGTACAGTAAAGAAAATTACAACAAGCTGTTTATTAGTGTGAGTTTGTAGGCTTGAGACAGTGTACACTGCTCAGGTGATAGGTGCACCAAAATCTTAGAAACTGCCATTAAAGAACTTATTCATGTAGCCTAAATAAATAAAAGGCTTACTGTTAAAGAAAGAAAGAAAGAAAGAAGAAAGAAAGAAAGAAAGAAAGAAAGAAAGAAAGAAAGAAAGAAAGGAAAAAAGGAGAGGGGAGGGGAGCGGAGGGGAGGGGAGGGGAGGGGAGGGGAGGGGAGGGATGGGTATGGCAGGGTGTGGTGGCTGACGCCTGTAATCCCAGCACTTTGGGAGGCCGAGGCGGGGGGATCACCTGAGGTCAGGAGTTAGAGACCAGCCTGGCCAACATGGTGAAACCCCGTCTCTACCGGTAATCCCATCTACTTGGGAGGCTGAGGCAGGAGAATCGCTTGAACCCAGGAGGCAGAGGTTGCAGTGAGCCAAGATCACGCCACTGCACTTCAGCCTGGGCAACAAGAGCGAAACTCCATCTCAAAAAAAAAAAAAAAGAAAGAAATGAGAGAGAGATGGCTTAAAAGCATTTGTGCAAGGTAATGGAAGGATCTTAATGGGGAAACTGAGTATGAGTAACTCTATGTACTCTTTGCAACTTTTCTGTAAACTTCAAACTACTCTCAAATGACTATTATTATTGTTATTAAACAGCAAAAAAAAAAAAAAAAAAAAAGAAAGAGAGATACCATCATAATGCTAGGATCCCAAAGGGGTATACTCTCAGTGCAAGAGCAAATCAGAAGTAAGCCTGTCCTCACCCAGAGTAGACTATGAAGAAAATTGCTGCCTCATAAATTGGCATTATACGGATGGGGGAAAAAAACTCAGGGGTTCATAACCTCATGGTAATTCTCAGATAGTTTTGTAGCCCAAATCCATACTATTTTTAGGGTTAGAAAAACTTCAAACTGAGTCTTTTTAAAAACCAGGTGCTGAGTTAATAGTGCCCATCTAGGCCAGGCACAGAGGCTCACACCTGTAATCCCAGCACTTTGGGGGGCCAGACCAGGTAGATTGCCTGAGGTCAGGAGTTCGAGACCAGCCTGGCCAAAATGGTGAAACCCCATCTCTATTAAAAATACAAAAATTAGCTGGGCGTGGTAGCTGGTGCCTGGAATCCTAGCTACTTGGGAGGCTGAGGCAGGAGAATTGCTTAAACCTGGGAGGCAGAGTTTGCAGTGAGCCGAGATCACGCCTTTGCACTCCAGCCTGGGCAACAAAAGCAAGACTCTATCTAAAAAAAAAAAAAAAATAGTGCCCATCTAGCAGATACAAATCCTTCCTGAAGAAAACTACTTTCAACAGGTGACACAAAGAATTCCCACAAATAAAATTCCAACAAATATGAAGTCACAAAAAATATCACTTAATTCCAACAAATATGAAGTCACAAAAAATATCACTTAATACCCAGAAAACAAATCTCCATGAGATGGACCCAGGAAAAACAACAAAATAAAATCCACAAGGACTTCTCAGATTTAAATTAGACGTAGAATATAAAAAAATATATGCAATATTTTTAAAGAATAAAAATGTTATATGGCCAAGATTTGGAAAATGAAAAACATAATAATTTTTTGTTGTTGTTTTTTGAGATGGAGTCTGTCTGTCTCTGTCGCCCAGGCTGGAGCTCCAAGCTGGAATGCAGTGGCACAATCTCGACTCACTGCAACTTCTGCCTCTTGGGTACAAGCGATTCTCATGCCTCAGCCTCTCAAGTAGCTGAGACTACAGGCATGTGCCACCATGCCCAGCTAACTTTTGTATTTTTAGTAGAGATAGGGCTTTGCCATATTGGTTCAGCTGATTTCGAACTCCTAGCCTCAAGTGATCTGTCTGCCTCAGCCTCCCAAAATGCTGAGATTATAGGCGTGAGCCGCTGCACCCAGCCAAAACATGATAATTGAAATTAAAAACTCAATGTTGGTTTAACAGCAGATGAGACACAGATGAAGAGAGATTTCATGGAATGAAGAATAAATATGAAGAAATTACATAGAATGAGGTGTAAAGAACAAGAGACAAAATTTTGAGTCAGGCGTGGTGGTGCATGCCTATAGTGTCAGCTACTCAGGAGGCTGAGATGGGAGAATCCCTTGGGCTTAAGAGTTCCAAACCAACCTGGGAAACATAGTGAGATCTCGTCTCTAAAACAATTAATAAACACAAATAAATAAATGTTAAAAAATAGAATAAATATTTTAATTTAAAAAATAAAAGAAATTTTGCAAGAATTTCAAATATGATGTGAACGGTACTACACATACGTATGAATACCACTGAAGGCCATCTTGGAGGCCAGCTCCCACAATTGTGTCATCCAAGTCTTCTATATTCTTATTGATTCTTTTTACCTACTTGTTCTATCAGTCACTCAGAATGGAATGTTGACATTTGCAGCTGTGGTTGTGAATATATCTATTTCTTCTTTAGTTCCTCGTGTTTTGCTTTATGTATTTTGGAGCTGTATTTTTCCATATCTACACACTTGGGGTTGTTATAGCTCCTTAAGGAATTGGCCCCTCCATCATTATAGAAAGGCTCTTCTTATCCCTAGTAAAATTCCTAGTTTGGAATTTGACTTTGATGTTAATATAAACACTCTCGCTTTGTTTACTGTTCTCATCCATTTACTTTTATCCTCTATATGTCTTTACATTTAAAGTGGGATCATCCACATTCCTTGGCTTTTGACTCCCTTCCACCATTTTCAAAGCTGGCAACAGTGGGCAGAGTCCTTTTTATGGAGCCATTTCTCTGGTTCTCAGCAGCCAGGAAATGTTCTCCACTCTTAAGCACTCATGTGATTAGAATGGATCCACCTGGATAATCCAGGCTACTCTCCCCAGCACAAGACCCTTAACCTGGAGGACCTCAACCTCTTCAAAGAGCTTTATGCATGACTGAGTACTCTAACCTTTCTCTTTCTGAGGTCTTAGCACAAGACTATGCAGCCACATCTTTGATTTAGCACATTTGAAATTCAGTCCCCTGGTTGCTTTATAACTTACAACCTTGAAAAAATTATTTTTTGTAGATTACCTGGATTTTTCTTTTCAGGTAGGAGTGACATGTTCCTGCAGTATCCTAAGCAACTGTGGAAACTCTACTTACTATTTCATGAAAGCATTTTTTAAGAAACAAGAAAAAAAAGGAGAGAACATTATTGATCGTGAGGTGATGGACTTTGTTTTTTTACTTTTCTTTTTTTTTTTTTTTTTTTTGGAGACGGAGTCTCGCTCTTTCACCCAGGCTGGAGTGCAGTGGCGCGATCTCCGCTCACTGCAAGCTCCGCCTCCCGGGTTCACGCCATTCTCCTGCCTCAGCCTCTCCGAGTAGCTGGGACTACAGGCGCCTGCCACCACGCCCGGCTAATTTTTTGTATTTTTAGTAGAGACGGGGTTTCACCGTGGTCTCGATCTCCTGACCTCGTGATCCGCCCGCCTCGGCCTCCCAAAGTGCTGGGATTACAAGCGTGAGCCACCGCGCCCGGCCTGTTTTTTTACTTTTCGATTAAAATTGAAAAAGCCAATGTCCAAAGATATGATTCCTGATTAAAGCATCCCCAGGCCCTCACAAAAAATTGGCATATTTGATACCCTCTGATAAGCAAGATAAATGGTCTCTGGGGTACCCTCAGCTCAGCTGACCTCCATTTCCAGTCATTAGCACAACGTGGTCAGAGATTAACTCGGCACATTTTTCTCCTTCCCACCACCATAGACACTACCACCATCCGAAGGCCGAGGCCAGGGCAACTCCAGCATTTACAATAAAGGACAATATGTATTGGGAGCTAGCAAAATCAATCCAAAGGTCTAGGGGGAAAAAGAAGGTATCTTCCTTGGGTCCTGTCTCTTGCCCTAAACGGAGATAAAACATGTTTCTTTTTTTTTTTTTTTTTTTTTTTTTTTGATAAAACATGTTTCTAGTTCAATACTTGAAAGGGCAGGGATTTGTCTCTGTCACAGAGCTGGAGACTTGGAAGAAACTCCAAATGTAACTGCTCACCCTGGGCAAAACCAGGATAAAGTGGTTTGTGGAGCATCTGTCAAGACCAGGAACTGTGCCCTACATATATACAGAGAAGATGTGTTTGTCCCTTGAGTCTGGGCTGACCGTATGTATAAGAACCATTTATTCATTTATATGGTATCTGTTCCTGTTATTTTTTTGACATAGTTAATAAAATGAACTAAAACTTATATAAAAGATTTTAGTTATTACATGATCTCAAGTAATTTCTACATGGTGGGGTTTTTTGTTTATTTTGTTAGAACTCCTGAGACGCTGTTGGGTCAAGCCAAAAAATCAAAGAAACGGCATCAAAAATGAAAGAGCAAGTTTAGTCTCTGCCAAGCTCACTCCTCTCCTACAAGTCACAGTTGGAGGGTGAGGAGCTGGCATAAAACTAATACGTACTTGTCTCCCATCGGTGTGGAAATTTTTTTGTTTTCTTAGCATTAACACATCTGCTGAAAATACCTCGCACTAGGAAGACTGTCTTCTCACAGAAGTCCTGAGGGATACGCGAACTTGTACATATGTTTGCAAAATTGAGGCCAACAAAGTATGAGGGTATTTGAGGTCACTTGGATCTGTGCACAGCAATCATTTGGATTTGGAGGCTGTGTCTTTGGTTCCTTATTTGTGCCTGTTTAAGTCTGGCTTTGCATGGGAGTCCCAGAGGAGCAAGAAAAGCAGGACAAAGAAGATACAGAAAAGACTCTGGCATCCCTGTGACATCATGAAGGGTCTGTTTGCTGCTGCCCAGAGTAAGCTGGCTTCACTGTTCAAGTTCTGGTCCAGTGCCTGTAGGAAGAACACATGCTCTGTAAATGAGGAAGAGAGGGCCTGCTCTCTGCCAAGGTCTAGCTGCACATGAACCTGAATCCTAACACAACCCAGCAAGATTAATATTGTATCTCACTGGGCCAACACCAAAACCAGCTCATAAAGGTTAAGTAACTTGTTTAAGGTCACACAGCCAAGAAGTAGCAAAGCAAGGATTCGACCCCATTAAAGCCTTCCCTCCTTTGAGGGCACCACACTGCCCTCAAAGAGACACAACCTGAATTAGGATGTGTCCTCACCCTGGGAAGCAGCTCTACCTGATAGATAGAAAAGTGGAATAAATTGACTCAATTTTTGTATTGTTAGTAGAGACTGGGTTTCACTATGTTGGCCAGGCTGGTCTTGAACTCTTGATCCACCTGCCTCGGCCCCCCAAAGTACTGGGATTATAGGTGTGAGCCACCACGCCTGGCCTGTTTTTTGGGTTTTTTGAGACCGGGTCTCACTCTGTCACCCAGGCAGGAATGCAGTGATGTGATCATAGCTCACTGTAGCCTCAACTTCCTGGGCTCAAGTGATCCTCCTGCTTCAGCCTCCCAAGTAGCTGAGACTACAGGCACAGGCCACCATGCCTGGCCCTGGTGTGTGTTATACCCTCACAGCTGGTGGCTCAGTAGGGCTTGGCAGTTTTGCAGCGTGGTGAAGATATGCAGAGACATACATCAGCCAGTCAAGTTCAATTCCAGCTCTGCCTCTCCAGCTGGGGGCCTTTGGGTAAGGCCTCACTTGAGTTTCCTCCAGCGTAGACAGTAGATATTAACAAGATTCACCTAATAGGCCTAAGGGAGTGAGTGGGCTAAAGGAGATAATCCGCAGAGCCGCCTGCACAGAGCAATGCATGATAAATGTTAGCTATCTTGATTTTTCTTCCTTGCATTTACCATCATTTGCAATTGCAAATTCATTTGTGTGATTATTTGACTAATAGCTGCCTTTTTCACTAAAAGACGTGCTTGGTGAAGCCAGGGACTGTGTCTGTTTTGCTCACCAGTGTATCTTCAGTGACTCCCAAGCACAGTCTGACACCCAGTAGATGATGTCAAATGTGTAGTGAATCGGTAAAGGTATGAGGAATAGAAGGCACTTAATACATGTTTGTTGGATTGTAAAAGAACAAAATGCTCTGGAAATGGCTGGTAATGTTTGTTGACCTTGGTGCTGGTTACAACTTGTGACATTGTAAAATATATATTTGATCTTTATCCCGTTTCCTGGCATTTAACTCTTAAAATCCTTGGAATCTCCAAAGTGATGTATTTTTGTATGCTTATGTTGACTGATAGCTTTAGGATGGGGCCCAGTCAGGTCACCAGAAAGAACAAGGTATAATTAGGGGACTGGGACTTTCAGCCCCACCCCCTAACTTCTGGAGAGGGGAAAGGGGCTGAAGGTCAAGCTGATGGCCAATGACCAATGACTTAACCAATCATGCCTACCTAATGAAGTTTTCATAAACCCGAAAAGGGCAGGGTTCTAGGAGCTTCCAGATAGCTGAACACATGAAGGTTCCTGGAGCGTTGCATGCCCAGAGAGGGCATGGAAGCTCTGTGCCCCTTCCCCCATACCTCACCCTATGCATCTCTCTGTCAGTATCCTTTGTAATATCCTTTATAATAAACTGCTAAACATAAGTTAGTGTTTCCCTGAATTCTATGAGCCGCTCCAGCAAATTAGTTGAACTCAAAGAGATGTCATGGGAACCCCGACTTGAAGCTGGTGGTCAGAGTTCCAGAAGCCCAGACTTGAGACTGGTGTCTGGGGTCGGGGGGCAGTCTTGGGGACTGAGCCCTCAACCTGTGGGGTCTGATGCTCTCTCCAGGTAGACAGTGTGGGAATTGAATTGGAGGACACCCAGTTGGTGTCCACTACAGAACCGATGGCTTGCTTGGTGGTAGGAAGAAATACCCTCCACATTGGGTCACATTAGATTGTTGTGATGTAAGAGAGAAGAAACTTTCACTCGCGTCCGTGTGAAGAGACCACCAAACAGGCTTTGTGTGAGCAACATGGCTGTTTATTTCACCTGGGTGCAGGCGGGCTGAGTCCGAAAAGAGAGTCAGCAAAGGGAGATAGGGGTGGGGCCGTTTTATAAGATTTGGGCAGGTGAAGGAAAATTACAGTCAAAAGGGGTTTGTTCTCTGGCGGGCAGGAGTGGGGGTCGCAAGGTGCTCAGTGGGGGAGATTTTTGAGCCCGGATGAGCCAGGAAAAGGAATTTCACAAGGCAATGTCATCACTTAAGGCAAGGACGGGCCATTTACACTTCTTTTGTGGTGGAATGTCATCAGTTAAGGCGGGGCAGGGCACTTTCACTTCTTTTGTGATTCTTCAGTTACTTCAGGCCATCTGGGCATATAGGTGGAAGTCACAGGGGATGCGATGGCTTGGCTTGGGCTCAGAGGCCTGACAGAAACAGTTTGAGTTTTTCCCAAACGCATTTCTAAGGCAATACATGTATGTTTTGAAATGTAGATTTTATCATTATTCAGGTCTGATGAAGCCAAAAGATCAGAAGACTACCATTGGTAAGGTAGTTTGTTGCAATTACCAAGAGGAGGAGGCACTCACTCCTCCACACGGGGCACACAGACAAGCACTAGAGTTGGTTGAAGACAGAGGGAGAGGGGAAAACCGTGGGCAAGGCTCTCTATTGTGGTTTCCAAGGGGAAGAGCACGCAAAACAGGGCAAGCGGGTTGAGGATTGGCTTGTCTGAGTAATTTCAGCAAGCTCTGGGGTATAGGGACTGTGCCTAGTTGTTTGCTACCTGGCCCTGGGGTGATGAGGCCAGGGAATCATGGCCTGGTCGGGAGTGTAAGTGCAATAGAGGAAGTGTCGCCAGTAGGCATTCTAGATTGGTTGGTTTGCATATGAAAGGTGCGCTCTCAGGCCAGCCCTTGACTTCCTCTAGTAATTAGCCCTGGGATGGGGACTCCCGCCAAGACAGCAAGGCCCTAAAACAGCAAAGCATCAGAATACACAAAATAAAAAGACGCAGTTAATACAACATGTGACTGGGGCACCTTCCAGGGCATATGTGTCCACAAAAAGTGCACACAACAACAAGTACACAAAACAGCGTTTCTAAAGCCACACTGACATTGTGAGAGAGATGCTTGACTTCTCAGGATCCCAAAATGGGAGACAAAGGCAGGCAGGGGGTGCAATTTTAAGAGGCTGTGCTCTCAGCTGGTGACTGAGGCTAAGGGAGGACCGTGTGGGCAGGTTCTGTGCCTCCTCCAGGGGAGGGCACTAAGGCTCTGTTCTCCCTGCCCAGCCCCGTCCACCCACACACTTCTTCCTCTGCCCTGTGACCTTCCTAAGCCGCCTGTTTTGAGGGGCTTCATCTGAGAATGTTGGCCGGGAGTATTTTCCTGAACTGTGCTGCCTTCTCTGACAGACGTGCTTCCCATCCAAGACCAAAGCCCACTCCATTCTGGCCTCCAGGGGCCTGAGCTTGGCTGGGCCTTTTTCACTCGGATGAGCTTTCATTGTGTTTCTAGCAACTGCACTGTGGTGCAGCGATCAGAGCCACCAATTCTGGAACCAGGCTGCTCCTCATTTGCAAACTGCAAATGATGAAATGAAAGTTAATAAGACTTGCTCATAGGGTTACTATATTAAGTTACTCTACCTAGAACATGCCACTTACACAGAAAGTATTATGTAAATGTTATGTTTGCATACATTATAGCACTGCCTAATAATTAGGCATAAATGACAATCAGCTCAAAAAAATGATTATAATTACTGATGATTTTAACAAGCTTATCAGGTTCTTAGTTCTTCCTCTTTCTCTCTCAATTAGTCCTTGTCAGACCTTTACTGGACCCACACTAAGTGCAGGGCCTGAGCTAGTCCCCGGAGGTGGATGTGGAAACCTGTAGTCCCAGAAGAGGAACAGTAGGAATCATTTGTTGAACATTTACTAACTATCAGATGGCATTTTAAACACTTGGTACAAATGAGTCAACTTCATCCTTGCCACATCATTAAGGGATGGATATTACTAGTCCCATCTTACCTGCAAAGAGAATGTGGCTTGGAGAGGCTCAGGATTTGCCCGCTCTGCAGCAGTGCATGGCAGAAGGGATCCAAGCAAGCTGCACACAGGATCTTCTATGATGGAAATTCACACAGGGAGGAGGCAGAGCACCTGCCTGGAAAAGTGTCTCAAACTGAGTTCAGAAGGATATACAGGGGTTGGCCCAGCAAAATGGGTAGTTAGGATAAAGTCAACCTATGCAGAGAAAAAAACACATTTCCAGAATTGGAAGTGTGGGGTGGCCCCGTGCCTGGAAGATGCCAGTGTATCTGTGAGGTGTAAGACATGAAGCCAGAGACGTGGGAAGGGCCAGGCCATTCTCCAGAAGATTCTAGAGCAGTCCAGAATTTATTCTTAGGGGTTAAATTCAGTCATTTTGTGTACCCTCCTAGCCATTTGAAATAGCCAAAATTTCAACCACAAACTCATTTAAAAAAAAAAATCCATTATTTGTCTTTTCAGATGCCAGAGGTCAAATCTTACAACTATCTGGCCTGCCTTTGACCTTCATGGGAAAACCTAAAGTGTTCTGTCTCCATAGAACTAGATGTTCATCAAATCCAATTACCTCTCCCAGCTGCACCCCTCACCAGGAGGCAGGGCTCTGCCGGGGACAAAGAGAGGCAGAGGAAGCAGACCGTCCCCAGCCCCGCTTCCTGCTGCAAATTAAGCCAGGCATCAACTGTGCCGACTCACCACCTGGCTGCTGCCACAACAGCAGCTGCAGCCTGTTAGCACTGAAGAGTTTCTCTCCTAACCATTCCCATTAGTGTGACCAGCGAGGGGGAGGATGAGTAAGTGTCTGTGTTCAGCTGGGTGCTCTGGCTCCTGCTGTCTCTTCATTGGGCTCTGACCTCCAGGGGCTGGGCGCGACATCCAAGCTCCAGAAGCCAACATAGGCCTGCTGCCTCCCGGAGTTCTGCGCCTAACTTGGAGACAGGGCAGCAGAAGAGATTCTCAGCCCTGGCTGCCAAGCATTGCTCAAGAAGCTTCAGATTCAGAGAGACTGTGTAAGGCGGCCCCTCTGGGTCTGTAAAGCACCACTGTGATTCCAAAGCACAGCCAGGGTCAGCGCTTCACCGATCTGTATTCACCAGCTGTCCTGCACATGTGTCTTTGATAGGACATGTGGGAAAGACATCAGCCCCTTCCAGCTCCCAGTAACTAAATATAGTCCTTCACATATCTCAGGGTAAGGCACTCTGTACTTTTTCAAAGTGCTTTCATATACTTTGTCTCATTTGAGCCTGTGAGCAAGGGGAGGAGGCCACTGAAACCCCAAGGTGCACTGAACGCCCTGATGCCTTTAATCACGCAGCCAATTAGAGGCAAGGTTGGAACTATGCACCTTGTCTCCCTGGCTCCTGGTCTGATATTTCTCATGGCCTATCATGTAGCCAGGCAAGGTCCTATTAGTATGGTTATGCTTTCAGTTATTCAATACTTCTGTGTTGCAATGCACTGCTTATGTGGAACTGCTTGTAAGTGGCCATGATTGACTTCACCGATGAATCTGCTCCCCTCTGTTGGAGAAACTACCGAGTCATTGCCTCTAACCCCTAGCAAATGTAAAATACCTTTGCCATAGCTGGAAAAAGAAAATCACTGATGCCAACAGAATCGCCTTCATTCTCATAGACTAGGTAACAAAAGGGGAAGAAATCATGTCAGCTGAAAGATCTGGGGAGAAATCGATTTGGGACTGCTAGAATCACAGGAAGTTTTTGTTGAAAGATCAGAAACCCACGCAAGCCAACTCAAGCAAAAGGTTTATTGTACAAGACACAGAGCGATGTAACAGAACCCAGCCGGAGGAAGTGCAGCTGGGTCTTCAGGGAACCAGAGAATTAATGGCAACCGTTTCTCAAGCCACATCATCTCTCATCTTGGCTTCTCTCTGTACAGCTGCTCCCATATCCTCCCTATGGACTGGCTTCCCCTCGCTGTTCAGGGTTTCTGCTCCTTCACAACTTCAGTTTGCTTATTGCTTTGTCTAAGTAAGCCTCACCATGAAACTTGACTCTACATAACTGTACTTGGAACCTATAGCTAACCAAGTCAGTCCCCAGAATTGGAAGCATCCCTATTCCAGGTTCTCAGGGAGAGGATCTGACTGTTTGGCTGGGCTGGCAGGGCCCACCCCGCTGTCCACTCATCTGATTTTCCAGGGAGGATTGAGTCTCATGGGATGCTGCCTAGATCTAACCTGGCAAAGCGGATGACAGGTAAAGAGACCAGTCACTTAGAACTGAGCCAAGACAAGCACTCAGATGACTCTATCCCAGGAAGAAAGGCAAAGCCTCCCTTCTGAAAGCCATTCAACAAGCAGGTCATCAAAGTGTGTTGGAACACAGGTTAGAATAATAAATAGTAGGCCCGGTGTGGCGGCTCACACCTGTAATCCCAGCACTTTGGGAGGCCAAGGTGGGTGGATCACCTGAGGTCAGGAGTTCAAGACCAGCCTGGTCAATATGGCGAAACCCTGTCTCTACTAAAAATTTAAAAATTAGCTGGGCATGGTGGTGCATGTCTGTAGTCCCAGCTACTTGGGAGGCTGAGACATGAGAATTGCTTAAACCTGGGAGGCGGAGGTTGCAGTGAGCCGAGATCACACCACTGCACTCCAGCCTGGGTGACAGAGCGAGACTCCATCTGAAAAAAAAAAGAACGATAAATAATAATGTGTGAAAAACCGGGACGCACAATCTACTGGACCACATTCTCACTGAGGAAGTGGTTTTCTAGAGCAGTGACTATATAATCCTTTTAGTAAGTGAATCAGTCGAGCAGGTCAAAATACCTCATTTCCCAACAAACCTTACAAGAAAAAAAGCCCTGCCAGATTAAACAAGAATATGAGTCTCTTCTAGATGAGATTCTGAAAACCCGGATAAGTAAGAAAAACGCTAGACCAGGACTCCGAAATCCTGAGTTTTCATTCAGGCTTTGCTATGACTTTTTCATCTGGTGGCCCTTCCTTCTTCATTTAGCTAATTTCTAATCAAGACTCAGCTCCCAGGGCTGAGGCCAGTGACTTACTCCTGTCATTCCAGTGCTTTGGGAGGTCAAGATAAAAGGATTTCTTGAGGCCAGGAGTTTGAGACCAGCCTGGGCAATATAGTGAGACCCTCTGTCTGCAAAAAAATTTAAAAATTATCTAGGTGTGGTGGAGCATGCCTGTATTCCTAGCTACTCAGGAGGCTAAGGCAGAAGGATCACTTGAGCCCAGGAGTTGGAGGTTACAGTGAGCTATGATGGCACCACTGCATCTAGCCTGGGCAACAGCGTAAGACGTTGTCTCAAACAAAAATGCTCAGTTCCAGGAAGGTCCTGCTCTGTGCTCCCACAGGACCATCTACATGCCTCCATCATGGCGGCTCCCCATTGTCCTAAAATTGTTTGCCTACCATCTCTCTCTCTCACTGGAAGTACATTCCTCTAGCATGGAGCCTCTATGTCCTCAGTTATACCCCCATGCTTTCTGCCGTACTTGACATATAGTACTCAATAAATGTTTTTCAGCTGAACAGATTGTGAGAAGATATTAATCTGAGCTGCAAATAAAGGCACACACACTGGTGTCTGGCTGAAAACATTGAGCCCTTTGTGGTAGGAGATTGGGTACCACTTGATAGACAGTAGAGACCACAGGGACAGCCAGTACTCTAAAGCATAGCCAGCCCCGCCTGGGACACTGATGTATCCACTTGCCATATGTGAAAAGAGATAAAACTTTAGGGCCTGTACTGTGCTAAGAATAAAAGTTAAGCCCTGCAAACTGAGTCATTAACATGACCGTTCATTTCCTCTGGTGCATGACCATTGCTTCCTGACTTTTGTGTTGAGATGTCAACCAGACTTCCCATTCTTCATTCAAACCTACACAAAATGATGCTGGAGACCTTGTGGTTGTTATCTCCTTAGAGTAGGTTAGTAAACCACCCCCTTAGCGTGGAATCAATAGCAGCCCATCAAATCTTTTATCTGCATGTTAGCCTCTGTATGGAAAATGTTGTGATTCTGTTCAACACCTCCATTTTTGACCTCATAAGCGACCCTCACTTTTCCCCACACCAGGACACCAAGAGCACCGATCACCATTCTTTGGTGTCCATGTGTCCTGAGATGGCCACCGTCACAGTGCACTTGAATAAACTCTCTTAACTGGGTCCTGAGCCTTTTGATTATTTTAAGTTGCCAAATATTAGGAAGAAAATGTGCACATTCTCAAACTAAAAATGAATAAAGCCACACCACCACTGACGCTTTTCAAGATATATTTTATTACAAAAGAAAGTTTGAATGTAAAAACAAATAGAGCAACGTCAGCACAATGGCAGAGTATGACGCCCCAAGCTCTTCTCCCCCAACAGAAACTTTCTTTTTTTGGAGACAGGATCTCACTCTGTCACCCAGGCAGGAGAGCAGTGGTGTAATCTTGGTTCACTGCAACCTCTGCCTCCTAGGCTCAACAGAAATATATTTTTTTAAAGCAGAAACTTAAAAAAAAAAAAAGTTTCTATTGAGCCCAGGAGGCGGAGGTTGCAGTGGCTCACGCCTGTAATCCCTTTGGGAGGCTGAGGTGGGTGGATTACTTGAGGCCAGGAGTTTGAGACCAGCCTGGCCAACGTGATGAAACCCTGTCTCTACTAAAAATACAAAAATTAGCTGGATGCGGTGGTGGGGGTGCTTGTAATCCCAGCTACTCGGGAGGCTGAGGCAGGAAAATCACTTGAACCCGGGAGGCAGAGGTTACAGTGAGCCGAGATCGTACCATTGCACTCCAGCCTGGGGGACAGAGCAAGACTCTTTTCCCTAGCCTTGGGTCCAGATGGTCGGCCTTTTCGGTGTGGCCCCGAACCTTTTAGGTGGATCCGGGAGGCAGCCCAGAACCTCTGGATGCACTCTTCCTGAGAAGCTTTGCTAATTTGCAGCTGCAGCACCGTGTTCCTCATTAACATCTGTCAGCTTAGTCGTTACATCATTTCACTGTGGTGGCAGGGACTCAGCTCGGAATTCTATATATATGGAAAAATCACCTGGGTCCCAGTCTTTCATTGGCTTCAACACCACCAGAAGTGCCTGCTCTTGAGGCTGGTGGGCTTCTAGGCAAGATGTCCCTGCCCATCGGGATAAACTGCTGAGCATCCAGCTATGATGATGCCCTCGAGGACCCTGTGCCCATGACTCCTCCATGGGACACGGGCAGCGTCCGCTGGAAGCCAGTGATTCCACAGTGCAAGTATCAGTGCCTCGCCAAGGAGGAGGAAGGAGAGGCCAGCCTACCGGCCCCTGCCATGACCCTGTCATTGACAGTGTGACACAGTCCCAGTGGTGAAGTCTAAAGCTACCCATATCATCATGAATTCTCTGTTCACTAAACAGACCCAGGAAAGTACTCAGCATTTTGGGTGACGAGCAGGGCTGAGAGGTGCTGGCTACACACCACACAAGGGCCTCACCACGGAGGAGACCAAGTACCTTCGAGTGGCAGAAGTGCTCCACCAACTAAAGCTACAGAGTGGAGAGAACAAGAGAAGAGAGGCAGCCTGCATCAGCCCAGTCAGCCCCAAGCTGCACTCCTCAGTCTTCCCCTGAGCAGAGAGGCCCAGAAGCTGGTTCACTTCTGGTTCTTCCACAGCTTTACCTGGCCCAAATCCCAGCACCATGGATTCTGGAAGTGGAGATAAGGACAGAAACTTGTCAGATAAGTGGAGCCTCTTTGGACCAAGATCCCTTCAGAAGGATGATTCTGGAAGTTTTGCCACCCAGGCCTACCAAGGAGCCCAGAAGCCATCTCCGATGGAACTGATCCGTGCCCAGGCCAACCACATGACTAGAGATCTGGCAACCTTGAAGCCGCCCAAGATGGACATCCCAGTGATGGAAGGGAATAAACAGCTGCCACGGACCCATCATCTCAAACCTGGTAACTTGAATGTGCTCACACCCACTGGCTTCTAGAGTGCTTTCTCTTCCAGTCCTCTGGTAAAGAGGGTTTCTTGGCCCACTCCCCTTTTAACTTGGCTCTCTATATGTATATATTTGTTTTGTTTTGTTTTGAGACGGAGTCTCACACTGTCACCCAGGCTGGAGTGCAGTGGCACGATCTTGGCTCACTGCAACCTTTGCCTCCCGGATTCAAGCGATTCTCCTGCCTCAGCCTCCTGAGTAGCTGGGATTACAGGTGCCCACCACCACGCCTGGCTAATTTCTGTATTTTTAGTACAGACAGGGTTTCACCATGTTGGCCAGGCTGGTCTTGAACTCCTGACCTCAGGTGATCTGCCCCCCTCGGCCTCTTAAAGTGCTGGGATTACAGGAATGAGCCACCATGGCTAGCTGGAAAGGTATATTTTTAAAAACCTGTTAATTAGAGGCCAGAGCTGGAGACATTATTGGTTTTAGAGAAACATTAGTACAAAGCTTGCCCTTGTTGTGTGGAAGAAGCCATTTTGTACTGCTTTAAAGCTAGACTGTATCACTTCGGCAGTGATGTATGGGGGACCTCATTACCTAGTTTTTCATCATTTACCCTAGATAAGAACTTTAAGAGATGCTCACTGACTCGCTGAGATGACTCTGGCCCTCTTGACGACTGGCACTGTGCTCCAGCCTTGTCACTTAGGGAACCCAAGATCTGTTTGGGACCTGGGTACAGGTAAAAGCCAGACTTGGCAGGGACCCCTCTTTCTAGGCTGAACCTTGAATCCCCCCGCTTTTGGTAGACCTAATGGATCACTGTCCTGCAGCCAGTTCTTCATGTGGGGCCTCTTAAGTCAGTGCCAGGGGAGGCATGCTCCTTTTTCTATGCCACAGAACAAACACTAGTCTTGCAAAGCTTTCCTTGCACTTTAAAATGAGATTAATTTAACTCCAATTTGGTTAAAAACTTACTAAGAGAAAATTCAGTCTACTGATTTGGTATAGGTAAATGGACGTTAAACTTTTTTTTTTTTTTTAGACAGAGTCTCGCTCTGTCACCAGGCTAGAGTGCAGTGGTGTGATCTCGGCTCACTACAACCTCTGCCTCCCAGGATCAAGTGATTCTCCTGTCTCAGCCTCCTGAGTAGCTGGGATTACAGGCAGCGCTACCACACCCGGCTAATTTTTGTGTGTTTTTAGTAGAGACGGGGTTTCACCATGTTGGCCAGGATGGTCTCAATCTCTTGACGAGGCCACCCACCTCGGCCTCCCAAAGTACTGGGATTACAGGCATGAGCCACCATACCCAACCTAAATTTTCTAAAGTAAAGAAGATGGTAGGTACAGTTAGATTATAGTTTTGAGGTTCATGTGAAGCCAGTGTTACCGTATTTTGATTTCCTTGTTCAGAGCCTGAAACATCTACAAGGGGAGGTAAAAGAATTTAAACTTTTCTGTATGAAAGCATTTTTCACCAAAATGAGCCTCATGCCTTTATGCAACACATAACCTCACTGAGGAAAGGAAATAGGGAAACTGCCTTACTTCTCCTCACTGTGGACAAGTTCAGTCATTGTCTTGAACACCGTCTCAAATACCTGTTTTTGGTTTTGGATAGTATCTTGTCTGCATAAGAAGCTGACCTTTCCATAGAGAGGCCCTGGAGGCTAAAATTTTCAGAACAATTAATTTATTTGTGTCTTCTATTATGATATCTTGTTTGACAATAAAAATCCTTACTACTTCCAAAAATAAAAAATATGTAGAAGGGCTGGGCGTGATGGCTCATGCTTGTAATCCCAATACTTTGGGAGACTGAGGCAGGCAGATCATTTGAGGTCAGAAGCTCGAGACCAGCCTGGCCGACATGGCAAAACCCTATCTCTACTAAAAATACAAAAATTAGCAGGGCATTGTTGCACGTGCCTGTGGTCCCAACTACTCAGGAGGCTGAAACAGAATCACTTGAACCTGGGAGGCAGAGGCTGCAATGATCTGAGATCACGCCACTGCACTCCAGCCTGGGCAACAGGGCGAGATCCTGTCTTAAAAACAAACACACACACACACACACACACACACACACACACACACACCTGTAGAAGGTTTTAGGTGATTCTAGATGTCTTTGCCCCACCCCTCTCCTATGTGGCAGCCATCTGAAAGCAGTAGTGATGTTGATGAGGCAACGGCCCAAATTCCCAGTGCAAGACCATTTCCCCAATTCTGGAGGGATCAGAGCAGACCTTATTTGCAAGTTATTGTATATGTCACATTTGTCTGAGCCACATTTCTATTCTAACCTGTATAGGGGCTAACACAGAAAAATTGATGCAAGTTGATTTTCTCTCTGTTTTGCCTAACTCAGGACTAAAGCCAAAAAAAGCTAAAAAATATTGCAAACCAAAATAACAACCCTAAGATGCCTGGAAGAAAAGATTACAGGTCAACATACAACAGACTACCTAAGGCAAAATCTGTGTAGAGTTTCTCTGGGAAATTAGGACACTCAAAAGTAAATGGGGAATTTTGACAGACATGTGCATGCCCAGAACAAGATGCGTGCTCCAAAAAGACCTGAGAAAACCTAAGCTTTCACCTTAGACTGATCCCTAGACACAGTGCAAGCCTAGCTTGGAGTTGAAGGAAATCCCAAGCACAGAGCCAATTTGCAAAGAGTAGGAGAGCTCCTAGCATTCAAGGAATTCTCTGTCAAAACACTAGCTGAACTCAAGCTAAGGAACGGAGACTTTAGTGACCATGTCAACAAAAAATACAGTATTTGAAATATAGTTTGGGAATGTCACTAAACAAACAGGCTACTATAGCCTTCAATAACAGAAAGAAAAAAAAAGAAAAGGAGCCAGAAAATCCTGGGGAAGGGGAGAATCTGATTTTCAGAGTTACCACATTGTAGTAATCAAATGTCTAGTTTTCAATGAAAAATCACAAGGCATACGAAAAAATACAAAAATATGACTAATTCAAAGGACCAAGGTTAATTGACAGAAACCATCCCGGAGGAAGGACAGAAATTGGAGTTACTAGACAAATGTTTTAAAAAAAAACTGTTTAAAGTATGATCAAATCATTAAAGAAAGACACAAAAAAACTAAAGGAAATCAGTATAATAATGGATGAACAAAATGAGAAGTCAGGTACAGGGGTACATGCCTGCAATCTCAGCTACTTGGGAGGCTGAGGTGGGAAGATCACTTGAGCCCAGAAGTTGAGGCTGCACTGAGCTATGATTGTGCCACTACACTCCACCCTGGGTGACAGAGTGAGACCCCATCTCTATAAAACACAGAGAGAGCAAGAGAAAGAGAGAGAATATCAATAAAGAAATAAAAATTATCTAAAAAGAAAAAGACAAATTTTGGAACTGAAAAGAAATAAAATAATTGAAATGGAAAAATTAACTATAGGGTCCAACGGCAGATTTGAGCAGGCAGAAAAATGAATCAGCAAACTTAAAGATAGAATCATTGAAGTCATCAAGTGTGAGAAAAAGAAAGAAAAAAGAATGCAGAAAGTGTAGCGTCTAAGGGACCTGTGGAACACTGTCAAGTAGACAAACATACACATTATGAGAGTTCCAAAAGGAAAAGGGAAAAAGGAGCAAAAGAATATTTGAAGAAATAATGGTAAAAAACTTCCTGACTTTCATAGAAGTATAAATATACAAATCCAAGAAACTCAATGAACACTATTAGGACAAACACCAAAATACCCACACCTAGACACATTATAAGCAAACTGTCAAAAACCAAAGACAAAAAGAGAATCTTAAAAGCAACAAAAGAGGCCAGGTGCAGTGGCTCACACCTGTAATCTCAGCACTTTGAGAGGCCGAGGCAGGCAGATCACAAGGTCAAGGGATCAAGACTATTCTGGCCAACATGGTGAAACCCCGTCTCTACTAAATACAAAAATTAGCCGGGCGTGGTGGTGCATGCCTGTAGTCGCAGCTACTTGGGAGGCTGGGGCAGGAGAATCACTTGAACCTGGGAGGCAGAGGTTGCAGTAAGCCAAGATCATGCCACTGCACTCCAGCCTGGTGACAGAGTGAGACTCTATCTCAAAAAAAAAAAAGGCAACAAAAGTGAAGTGACTAGTCAATACAAGGGATCCTCAATAAGATTAATAGCCAATTTCTCATGAGAAACCATGACCAACCGAAGAAAGTAGGAGGACATATTTAAACTGCTGAAAGAAAAAATATGGCCAGGCGCAGTGGCTCATGCCTGTAACCGCAACACTTTAGAAGGCCAAGATGGGCGGATCACATGAGTCTAGGAGTTCAACACCAGCCTGATCAACATGGTGAAAACCTATCTCTACTAAAAATACAAATTAGTCAGGCGTGTTGGTGCATGCCTATAATCCCAGAGGCTAAGGCATGAGAATTGCTTCAACCTGGGAGACAAAAGTTGCAGTGAGCCAAGATCATGCCACTGCACTCCAGCCTAGGCAACAGGGCGAGACCCCCATCTCAAAAAAAGAAAAAAAGAAGAAGAAAAAAAGAAACGAAAAGAAAAGAAAAAAAATCACCTGAAGTCTTACGTATGATCCATGAAAATAAACAAATAAATAAAAATAGTCAATGAAGAACTCTATACTGTCCTTCAAAACTATGGAGAAATCAACATGTTTCCTGATAAACAAAAGCTGAGGGTGTTTGCTACCAGTAGACCTGTCCTGCAAGAAATGTGTTAAAAGATTAAAATTATACAAGATATATTTTCCAGCCACAATGGAATGAAACTAGAAATCAATAATAGAAAGAAAACTGGAAAATTCACAAATAGTGAAAATTAAACAACAAACTCTTTTTTTTTTTCTTTGAGATGGAGTCTTGCTCTGTCGCCCAGGCTGAGAGTACAGTGGCACGATCTCGGCTCACTGCAACTTCCACCTCCCAGGTTTACGCCATTCTCCTGCCTCAGCCTCCCGAGTAGCTGGAACTACAGGCAGCTGCCACCACGCCCAGCTAATTTTTTGTATCCCCATTTTAGTAGAGACAGGGTTTCACTGTGTTAACCAGGATGTTCTTGATCTCCTGACCTCATCATCCAACCGCCTCAGGCTCCCAAAGTGCTGGGATTACAGGCGTGAGCCACCGCACCTGGCCTAAACAACACACTCTTAAACAATCAATGAATAAAACATCAACTCACAAGGAAATTAGAAAATACCTTGAGACATGACAATAAACCACAACACACTAAAACTAATTCAATGCATCAAAAACACTACTAAGAAGAAATTTTATACCTGCAAATGCTTACATTAAAAAAGAAGAAAGATCTAAAATCAATAATATAACCCTACATCTTAAGGAATAAGAAAAAGAAAAGCAAAACAAAATGACAGCTAGCTGAAGGGAGAAAACAATAAAGATGAGAGTGTAGATAAATGAAATAGAGAATAGAAAAACAATAGAATCAATAAACCCAAAAGTTGTTTATTTTAAAATACTCACAAAATTGACAAACCATAACCTAGACTAACAACAAAAAAAAAAAAATGGAAGAAGACACAAAGAAATAAAAATCAGAGATGAAAGTGGGTGTTACTATTGGTTTTGCTGAAATATTTAATAAAAAGGATTATAAAAAATACTATGAACAATTGTACACAAATTGGATAACTAAGGTAAAATAAACAAATTCCTAGAAACATGCAAATTACCTATACTGACTCAAAATGAAATCGAAATTCTGAATAAACCTATAACAAGTATAAAGATAGAATTAGTAACTCAAATTTTTTAAAAAGTCTAGAATCAAATGGCTTCACTGGTGAATTCTACCAATCATTTAAAGAAGAATTAACACCAAGTCTTCTCAAAAACTTTTAAAAATAGATGAGGAGTTAATATTTCCTAACTCATTCTACGAGGCCAGCATTACCCTGATAAAAACATCACAAGATATAAAACTACAGACTAACAACCTTTTGAATATGATGCAAAATTCTCATCAAAATGCTAGCAAACTAAATTCAGCATCATATTAAAAGGACTATACATTGCCAGGTGTGGTGGCTCAGGCCTGTAATCCCAGCACTTTGGGAGTCTGAGGCGGGCAGATCACAAGGTCAAGAGATCAAGACCATCCTGGCCAACATGGTGAAACCCTGTCTCTACTAAAAATACAAAAAAATTAGCTGGGTGTGATGGCACACATCTGTAGTCCCAGCTACTTGGGAAGCTGAGGCAGGAGGATTACTTGAACCCAGGAGGTGGAGGTTGCAGTGAGCTAAGATCACGCCACTGCACTCCAGCCTGGTAACAGAGCAAGACTCTGTCTCAAAAAAAAAAAAAAAAAAAACAACAAAAAAGAAACAAACAAACAAAAAAAGGACTATACATCACCACCAACTGGGATTTATTCCTAGAATGCAAGATTGGTTCAATACATGAAAATTAATCAATATAACACACCACATTCCAAGAAGGAATGGGGGAAACTTCATGATTATCTCAATTGATATAGAAAAAAGTTGAAAATTTTAACACTTGTTCATGGTAAAAAGTCAATAAACTAGGGTAAAAGGAAACTCCTTCAACAAAACAAAAGCTGCACATGAAAAACCTACAGCTAACATCATACTCAATGGTCAAAAACTGAAAGGTTTTTCTCTCAGATCAGGAACAAGATAAGGACATCCACTTCTGCTACTTCTGTTCAACACAGTAGTGGAAATTTTAGCCAGAGAAACTAGGGAAAGAAAGAATGAAAAAAGAAAAAGAGAGAGAAAAAGGGAAGAAAGAAAAGAAAGAAAAAGGAAGAAAGAAAGAAAAGAGAAAGAAAGAAAAAGAAAGAAAAGGAAAGAAAGAAGAGAAGAGAAGGGCCGGGCGCGGTGGCTCACGCTTGTAATCCCAGCACTTTGGGAGGCCGAGGCGGGCGGATCACGAGGTCAGGAGATCGAGACCACAGTGAAACCCCATCTCTACTAAAAATACAAAAAAATTAGCCGGGCGTGGTGGCGGGCGCCTGTAGTCCCAGCTACTCGGAGAGGCTGAGGCAGGAGAATAGCGTGAACCCGGGAGGCGGAGCTTGCAGTGAGCCGAGATTGTGCCACTGCACTCCAGCCTGGGCGACAGAGCGAGACTCTGTCTCAAAAAAAAAAAAAAAAAAAAAAAAAAAAAAAAAAAAAAAAAAAAAAAAAAAAAAAAAAAGAAGAGAAGAGAAAGAAGGAGAGAGGAAGGAAGGATGGAAGGGAGGGAGGGAAGAAAAAGTCATTAAATGGAAAGGAAGGGTATCATTATCCCTATTCACAGATGACATGATCTCATATGTAGATACTCAAAAGAAAAACAGACCTAATAAATGAATTCAGGAAAGTTGCAGGATCCAAAATCAGCACTCAAAAATCAATTATATTTCCATACATTTACATTTAACGAATCAAAAAGGAAATTAAGAAAACAATTTCATTTGCAATATAATCAAAAATAATAAAATACTTGGGAATAAATTTAACCAAGGAGGTAAAGACTTGTACACTGAAACTGCAAAGTATTGCTGAAGGCATCTTTTTAAAGGTAATAAATACAGTGACATCCATATGCATGGCTTGGAAGACATTGTATTGTTTAGATTACAGTAACACTCAAAGCTATCTACAGATTCAATGAAACCCCTATAAAATCCTAACAGTGTTTTTTTTTTCAGAAATAGAAAAACCATATAGAATTTCAAAGTACCCTAAACAGCCAATCTTGAGAAAGAAAAACAGAGCTAAAGATCTCATACTTCTTGATTTCAATATATATTACAAAGCTATAGTAATCAAAACAGTATCATACTGGCAAAAAGACAGATGTATACACACTACAATAGAATAGAGAGCCCAGAAATAAGTCCTCATGTTTGTGGTCAAATGGTCTTTGACAAGGGTGTCAAACATACACAATAGGGAAAGGATAGTCTCTTCAACAAGTGATGTTGGGAAAACCACACATCCACATGCAAAAGAATAAATTGTACCCATCTCACAGCATATTAAAAAATTAACTCAAAATGGATCAAAGACCTAAATTTAGACCTAAAACTATAAAACTCTTTGAAGAAAACAGGGCACCAGCCCATGACATTGGATTTGGCAATGACTTCTTGGACTTGATACCAAAAGCATAGGTAATAAAAAAAAAAATAGGTAAATTGAGCTTCATCAAAATTAAGAACTTTTGTGCATCAAAGTATACCATCAAAAGATAATTTATACCATCAAAAGAGAAGTAATATATCTTTTATTACTTATACTAATAATATATTACTAATTATATATTATTAGTAATATATTTTGATGCACTTACCTTTTGTGCATCAAAATATACCATCAACACATAGAATGGGAGAACGTATTTACAAATCATTTATCTGATAAGAGGTTAATGTCCAGGATATATAAAGAACTCTGATAATAACAATAAAATAAACAAATTTAAAAATGGGCAAAGGACTTGAATAGACATGTCTCCAAAAAGATAGACAAATGGCCAAAAAGAACATGAAAAGAGGCTCAGTGTCACTAATCATTAAGGAAATGCAAATCAAACAAAACCACAATGAGATACCACCTCACTCCGATTAGGCTGGCTATAATCCCAAAAGCAGAACAATAACAAGTGTTGGTAAGGGTATGGAGAACTTGGAACCTGGGTATATGGCTAGTGGGAAGGTAAAATGGTGCAGTCACTGTGGAAAACATCTGCTTCCTTCTCCTTGGCAGGTTGGATTTCACACTGCTCTTCCCATCTATATGGTAGAAAACATGGCAAGTGATTTGCATATTACTGGTCTAGACTCCACTCTGTCTCTCTGCCTTAATTCCAAATTCCTAGGAAGGAACATTTTAAGGCAGGTATCAACCCTTAAATTCCTCAATTGTGGCCTAAAGGACAACAATTGATGTATATCAGCTGCCTTCTGGTCCAATCAGCTGTGACCAGGAGACAGGGTCACATGGCACAGGTAGCCACAAAGAGCCCACCATGGCTATCATGAGGACTCGAGAGGAGAAATAGCAGAAAAGTCAAGAGGTTGTTTATTATAGGGGGTGTGAAACATCAGAATATAATCAGTAGCACAACATACTGAAGGTACCATTTTACCTTCTCACTAGCCACACACCCAGGTTCCAAGTTCTTCACATCCTTACCAACACTTGTTATTGTTCCACTTTTGGGATTATAGCCCTGGAACCTACATGGTAGGAGCAGAAAGAGACAGACATCATACAGTTCTAGCAAGGTAGAAATGGGAAACCCAGGACCTGGGACTGGTCAAATGGAGCCAGAAGGATGCACAGTTGAAATTCGCACGGCTAATGATTTATAGATTGAGCTCTGACACCACCTCTGTCCAATTCCAAAGCCTGTGCTCTTTCTTCTACTCATCATTGCCACTCTTTGGGCAGAAAAATATTTTGCTAGTCTGATCAAGTATGAAAAGAGAAAAGGTCATAAAGGTCTTCATTTGCTTGCTGATAGAATGCCTTGTTTTTATAAGGTTTCTGAGAAGCATACAAACACATAATTTTCAAAAATTACTTATTTATCATGTGGTAAGCATATGTTAAAGTTTTAACCTACATTATTGTATTTAATCATCAATAACTCTTTATAGTAGCTAATATTATTTTTCCATTTTCTGGATGAAAAAACTAGAATTTAGAAAGGCTGTCTGGGCATGGTGGCTCACACCTGTAATCCCAGTACTTTGGGAGTCTGAGGCAGGCAGATCACTTAAGGCCAGGAGTTCAAGACCAGCCTTGCCAATATGGTGAAACCCCATCTCTACTAAAAAATATAAAAATGAGCTGGGTGTGGTGGCACACACCTGTAATCCCAGCTACTCTGGAGGCTGAGGCACGAGAATCATTTGAACCCAGAAGGCAGAGGTTGCAGTGAGCCAAGATCACGCCACTGTACTCCAGCCTGGGCAACAAAGCGAGACTTTGTCAAAGAAAGAAAGAGTGAACGAAAGAGAGAGAAAAGAAAGAAGAAAGAAAGGAGGGAGGGAGTGAGGGAGGAAGGAAAAAAGGAAGGGCGGGCGGGTGGGCAGGCGGGCAGGTGGGCAGGCGGGCGGGCGGGTGGGCAGGCGGGCAGGCAAACTTTTAGTAATTTTCACAAAGTGATATATCTAGTAAATGACAAAGCTAGAGTAGTTAGGTCTGAGCCCACAGCCTTAAGCTCTTAAGTGTTAGGCTAAATAGTTGAGAACTCAAGATGAAGAAAAAACATGGTTAAGAAATTACAGTCTGGGTCAGGCGTGGTGGCTCACACCTGTAATCCCAGCACTTTAGAAGGTGAGGCAGGTGGATCACCTGAGATCAGGAGTTCGAGACCAGCCTGGCCAACATGGAGAAACCCCGTCTCTACTAAAAATACAAACATTAGCCAGGCATGGTGGCGCATGCCTATAATCCCAGCTACTTGGGAGGCTGAGACAGTAGAATTGCTTGAACCCAGGAGGCAGAGGTTGCAGTAAGCCGAGATCGTGCCACTGCACTCCAGCCTGGGCGACAGAGCAAGACTCCATCTCTGCGCCCCAACCCCACCCCCCAAAAAAGAAATTACAGTCTGATTATCCTCTAGAATCATATCTCATATTGTCTTGATTGGAAGCCAAGAATATACCAAAAAATCAAAGATTCCTAGTGCCCAATGCAAAAAAAGGAAGAAAATGAATTATATAAAAGTTGTGATATCGTTAAGATTAATAGAAGTTTAGGATGGCCCCAATTTTTTTGATACCTCTCAGTATCCCATGAGTCTTTATAAAGAGAATAGTAAGTGATGTCATAGATAATGTCCTTGACAACATCTTTACAAAAAAATAGCATGACGAGTTTTATACTCATGCATTTGCAATTCACCCACTTAATCACAGTCAGTATAAAGTCAAATAATGTGAGTTCAGGAAGTTCTGTATGAGGCCAAACCAACGTCGTCTCATTCACAGCTCTCTGGAGAACTGGTTTGAACCAAGGTTGTATGTATGTGTGTGTATGTGTGTCTGTGTGTGTGTGTGTCTGTGTAAGAAAAAATGGATTGTATTTTCTTCAGGGAATTTACCATAGATACTTTAATAAGAATTATACAGAGAGCCATGTTTGTGATTTCTGAGATAAAACCTGGAGTGCAGGTTGCTGATTAAAAACAGAGCCCCACGCCGGGTGCAGTGGCTTACGCCTGTAATCCCAGCACTTTGGGAGGTTGGGGCAGGTGGATTGCTTGAGCTCAGGAGTTCGAGACTAGCCTGGGAAACATGGTGAAACCTCGTCTCTATGAAAAATACTAAAATAAGCAGGGCATGGTGGTGCCCATGCCCTGGTGGTGCCCACCTGTAGTCCCAGCTACTCGGGAGACTGAGGTAGGAGGATGGATTGAGCCTGGGAGTGCAGAGGTTGCACACTGTACTCCAGCCTGGATGACAGAGCCAGACCCAGCCTCAAACAAAAACAAAAACAAAGCCCCAGAGAGAGATAGAGGTTAAACTTAAGGAGCTAATAAAGATTTACTTGGATGCGGTCACCCTATCTAAATGTTATAATTTGGTTTTGATCAATGTGAATCAATATTATCTCATAAATATTATTTTTAAATGTCAATAAGCAAAATTCTAGCCTAGTCTAACCAATTTTAAGAGAAATATGTAAAATGCGAATCCATATGCCAATGCTATTTTGTGTTCCTTCTGTTGTTCTCAAAATATAAAGAGGAGTGACTCTTACTGTTTACTTGTAAATAGAAATTTTAATCTCGTAAATAATGACCAGGACTTGCAATCATATTATAAATAAAAGCAAATGAGACAGCCCCCTTTAAACTATAGCTTTGATTATGCAATACAGCATTGTGGTTTGAAAGATGTTCTTCTCTCTTTTATAATGGAAATAAAGTGCCTTATAAATGAAGATTTTTATTAGGTATTGAAAGAAAGCAGTAAGAATAAAAAGAATTTGGAATAAAGTGGGATTGGTAAGAAAGAAGTATTAGTAGAATATACATCAAAATATATGAAGTTATCAAATAAAATATTACTTGAAATGTCAGCCAGGTAATATTCATCATGCAGCTTGAAATATAGAACAAAATATTCAGATGTTTCTATTTAAGTCAGAAATAACTAATGTGCCTACCACCATAAAGTTAAAAAGTCACAATTTGGCTCATCAAAAGATATTCCTGGGTTTCAACATAAAAGCAAAACTATTAAATTCATTTGAGAATCATCTACGATCAGTTTTGTTCATGAAATGGTTTGCATAATATAGATTGAAATTAATGGTAGCTAAGACCCAAGGGCTCTGCAAAAGTGAAATACATTGAGTGCAAATCTTAATGAGAAAGAAAATGAAATGATAATTAGGGAGAATGGGCTGACGTCTTGATAGGACTAATTACAGAAACCAGAAAAATTTCATTGAAGAAAAATATGAATCTGTATCAACTTTTTAAGCAACATTTTTACTGCTGTTGCATATGGTAAAGACATTATATATTTATGTTTAAATTATGATGCTGATTTGGCCAGGCGTGATGGCTCGCACCTGTAATCCCAGCACTTTGGGAGGCCGAGGTGGGTGGATCACGAGGTCAGGAGTTCAAGACCAGCACGAGCTCAGGAGTTCAAGACCAGCACGAGCTCAGGAGTTCAAGACCAGCCGGGCCAAGATAGTGAAACCCCATCTCTACTAAAAATACAAAAATTAACCAGGTGCAGTGGCAGTCGCCTGTAATCCCAGCTACTCGGGAAGCTGAGGCAGGAGAATCGGACTTGAACCTGGAAGGCGGAGGTTGCAGTGAACTGAGATCATACCACTGCACTCCAGCCTGGGTGACAGAGTGAGACTCCATCAAAAAAAAAAAAAAATTATGATGCTGATTTTAGGCAAATTCCTTAAATTCACTTTTAACTAGCATTAAAATAATTTGATCGAAATACTTTCCTTATAGGCTCATTCACATAATACTTTTGTAATTATAGCTGGATGGCACATTAATCTTCATGGCATCACTAGAATATAAGCTCCATGAGGGCAGACTTATTTGCTTCACTACTATACCCCTTGCACCTATAACAGTATGGTGCATAATTGCTGCTCTAGAAGTATTTGTTAAATAAATGAGTAAATTTTCTGTAAGATATGTCATTTAGACACAGAAGTAAAATGTCCCCAAAACTGGGAAATAAGGTTAACCCCTGGGAATAAAACTCAGCCAGTAGGACATACGAAAAGATGATAGCTATCAGTAAAAATAATTTAAAACATTATCTATGTATATGAAAATGAGGAAACTTAGGGCTCCTGAGTATAATCAGATATTGGGTATAGTATCAGTGAGTCATGATATAAACATGATTGCAACCAAGAAAATAAAAGCCTAATTTTTTACTTGTTGTTAGAAAACTATATCTAATGGAATAGAGTCCTGGGGAATGGGGAATAAGAAATTAAAATTTGTTATTCCCCTGGCTCCATTACTAGTAAAAACATAAGCTCCATGAAGGCAGATATATTTTTTTTCCTGTTTGGATGGATAGATGGATAGATGGATGGATGGATGGACGGATGGATGGATGAATGGATGGATGGATGGGTGGATGGAGAGAAGGGTGAAGGGAAAGAGGGATGGAGGGATGAGTGGATGAACAGAGATTTATTTGATCATTTATTCATGTATCAAAGAACTTGCCCATGCTAATCCAGCATGATTCAGGAGAAAATTATGAAATCTGGCAGAGGGCTGTGGCCACCAGAATGATATACTCTATTTTAAAAGAGAGATAGGTCATTCAACTTTACCGTGCCTTGGTTCCATTAACAAACAGTTATCGAGCACTTGCTATTGAATAGTTCTCAAATGAGATATCGAGACTCATGGGAGGTCATTAGGATACAGAATCAGTTGGTTGTGATTAAAAAAAATAATAATAACAGTGGCCTAAACAGGTAGAATTGTATTTCTCTCTTGTGTGCATGTCTAGAATAATATGGTGGCTCTGCTCCGTGAAGTTACTCCACAAAGAGTCAATGTGCTCTTCAGGTTAAGTTAAGCTATGTTGCCTGAAAAACAACCCTGAAATCTCAGTGGCTTAACAATGAAACACTTTTTGGTTCTTCCCCTGCTCATGCCATTGGCTGCTGTGGATCTGACTGCTCCTCTGGGAAGCTCATTCAATAGTGGTGCAAGGATCCACATTGATTCTGCCTTTTTATCAAGCACAAGGCTTAGAGGCACAGCCCAACCCCTAGCAAATTCAGCCAGGAAAGGAACAAGAAGCCCCTTTTTGATTGTGACAGTTTACTACGTATATAGGCCGTGAAAGGAAACACAGACAAAGGTGCCCACTCCAGAAGTCCTTGTCCCACACATTAAAAGGATGACTCTGAAACAAGAGGCCCAGTGAATACAACATGAGTTGTAGGACACCCCGTTGCAGAGGAGCTAATTCCCACCTCTAACCATGTGGTTTTATAGTCTGCAGCTTTATTCTGAGAGAGATGGTGCACAAAGCCCTGTATCTCCTCAGAACCAGGAGGCAATGGGAAACGGTGTAACAGCAGAGCAGGGGGAGGGGGAGGCTGTGCGCGGGGGCTCAGAGCAGCTCACACAAGCCTGCCAACTTCTTGCGTTCTGAGAGGGCCGTGAGGCATTCTGGCAAGACTCAGATTCACTGCAGGGCAAGCCAGTGCCTAGGTGGTCAATGTAGATGGTGCGAGATCACCAGGGTGCCATGTGGAGCTGTTACCTACATCTGCATCTCCATCATCCCCACCTGTCTCGGAGGAGAGGATCAGGCTGCAGAGTTGTGTGTGCTCCAGCCCAGAAGCGATCGTATGTCACAATTGAACATAGTTCTGCCTGACTGCTGGAGGGGAGTCAGGGAACGCGAGGGTGTTTGGCAAACTGTAATCAATGTCTCTGCCTCAGCAGGCATGGCACTCAAGGCATGGGACCCAGGCTCCTTCTCCCTGGTCATCGACTGTCCCCCAAGCATTTGCCTCGTCTGTATGATCCAAGGTGGCTGAACTCCAGAAAGCAGGAAGGACGTCTTTCCCTTCCTTTTGAAGGAATGACCTTGAAGGTATGTGCATTACTTCACCTCACATCCCACTGGCCACATGACCATGTAGCTGCAAGGTAGACTAGGAAATCTAGTCTTTATGTTTGGTAGCCATGTGCCTGGCTTAAACTTCATTATACTGGAAGAAGAGGAGGATAGATCCAGGGACAGTGTGTAGAATTGGTCACAGGTATGTTGGCATCATTTGTAAGGTGTTTTCCAGGTAATCTGGCACCAATAAAAGTTAAAATATTGAAGCTTGTGAATGGTTTTTTGTAATTTGCAATTTACATATCTTTCATTGTGTTTCATTTTGACATGGTTTTGAAGGAAGAAGAGAGATGCAGGCAGCACATTTTGAGAAAATGAACCTAATCTTGGTGGAAAGGCCAACATGAAATACCCTTTAGAACAATGCACCTCCTTTCACATAACGTCATCCTCTGCAAGCAACCCTCCAGATGACGAATCCAGCTTCCCGAGGATTCTGAAACCAGGTAGAGCTCATGCCTTAGTTAAGAACTTAAATAGCGCAGGCCGGGCGCGGTGGCTCAAGCCTGTAATCCCAGCACTTTGGGAGGCCAAGGCGGGAGGATCACGAGGTCAGGAGATCGAGACCATCCTGGCTAACACGGTGAAACCCCATCTCTACTAAAAATACAAAAAAAAAAATTAGCCGGGCGTGTTGGCAGGCGCCTGTAGTCCCAGCTACTCGGGAGGCTGAGGCAGGAGAATGGCGTGAACCCGGGAGGCGGAGCTTGCAGTGAGCCGAGATCGCATCACTGCACTCCAGCCTGGGGGACAGAGCAAGACTCCGTATCAAAAAAAAAAAGAACTTAAATAGCGCAGTCACTGTTGATGAATCTTGTCCATGGTGAAAACTCTTTTTGTTTGGTTATCATGATATTGTAAGTTAGCTCTAAGTATCTAGTTGATGCTGATTTACTGACATAGTGAAGTTTCTAAAGCTGCTAATAAGCTTAATCGAGTCCCCAGGACATAGGGACTCTGAATCAGGGGCCTGCCACACTGTGAGCCCTGTCTGTGCATGCAGCCAGCTAGCTTCCCTCTAAGTGGTTTCTATTGCAGGCATGTCTCAGAGCAACAGAAGGTTATTCAGATACTGTGTAACCTTATAGCCTGAAAACACATGTTTACACCAGCATGATTTCCGACCAGAAGCTGCACTGTAGAAGCAGAACATGTTCATACAGCAGCATCCCTTTGGGATAGGAAGCACTACTGACGTCACCAAGAATCACAGAAACTCTTAAGGCAAATACACACAGGAATTCCCAAATGCCTTTTCCCCAGCACTGAAAAATAGGACCATTCCAGTATTTCTGATTTAACATCTGATTTGAGATTCATTGACCAGGAGAGTAAAAAGAAACAGATCTCATGCCAACACGATACCTTGAAAATAAAATAGTGAAACTTTACCA
This sequence comes from Hylobates moloch, assembly GCF_009828535.3. NCBI lineage: Eukaryota > Metazoa > Chordata > Mammalia > Primates > Hylobatidae > Hylobates > Hylobates moloch. The sequence continues at coordinate 62,349,584 of NW_026652293.1, read as the reverse complement.
AAAACCCAAGTCAGAAATACATTGCAAATATAATAGGCAGCACCCTGCCTATCAATTTTCTTAAATGATCTTTTCATGTTCTGTGGAAATTATAAACATAGCTATTCTCAATAAATGTGTAATTTGGATGGAGAAAAGCCCAGAGCTGGCATAAAACTCTTCTCTGTCGGTAGGTTTTCAGATGTTTCTAAAATGAAATAGAGCAGAAACAATTTCAAAGCTCTGAGAAAGTGAGCTGTTTCAAAGAGGTAGCAAATAAAAATGAAACACCTGCAAATCCTGCAGAGACATGTACAGCATCATCGGCCTCCAGCTTCCAGGCTCGGTGGTGGAGATTTTGATTCCACTAGGATTGTGTCCACATTAGAAACTCCAAAAGGCAAGCTTTTCTTTTCTTTTCTCTTTTCTTTTCTTTTCTTCTTTTCTCTTCTCTTCTTTTTCTGTGCCGAAACATTCTTTATTGCCTACAGCTACAGAGAGCAACTCAAGCTTAATGAACCAATGGCAAAGACCACAAAGAGAATAGTAGCTAAGGTTGGGGTTTTTCTTAAATTCCACTATGTATTTTATCATCACTGATTCTGTTATAAACCCCAACTTCTGACCTTTGAGACCAACTTCAGTGTCCACAGAGACAACCCACCAAACCCTGTCTCCAAGCTCTGTGATGTCTCAACATAAATGTCCTTCTCCTGTGCCACTCTGTCCCAAGTGGGCAGAATAGATCTTGTCTGACTACCTAGAATCACTCCAACCTTGACATTTTAAGACATCAACAACGCACTTTCCAATCAAAACCTCCAGAAGAACCATACCTACTAACAACCCTCTCTTGAGCTGCCTGGAATGTCTTCATTGAAGTGCACAACCTAACCTTCACCGTCTAGTTCTTGCTTATCTTTAATAATAACAGCTTCTAAGAACATTTCTTATGGCTTTTGATTTAGTGATGGTGGAGAGGGGAACGTTCCAATTAAGGTTTAAATATTGTTGGTTTTATCTCATAATCTGTTAATCTAAAATAACCCTTTCACCTTTTCCTTTCTTTCATGACACTGACATTTTGAAGAGTTTCAAACATGCCCCACATTCTGCTTTTATCGGATTGTTTCCTTGTGATATCATTTGCCTTGTTCCTCCACCCCCTGACTTTCTCAAAGTTAGGTCTATAGCAGTGCTGTGCAATAGAAATCTGTAACTGGCCCGGTGCAGTGGCTCACACCTGTAATCCCAGCACTGAAGGAGGCTGAGGTGGGTGGATTGCTTAAGCCCAGGAGTTCAAGACCAGCCTAAGCAATACGGCAAAACCACATCTCTACAAAGTAAAAAAAAAAAAAAAAAAATTAGCCACGTGTGGTGGCATGCGCCTGTAGTCCCAGATACTCAGGAGGCTGAGATGGGAGGATCCCTTGATTCAGGATCACATCAATGCACTCCAGCCCAGGTGACAGAGCAAGACCTTGTGTCAAAAAAAAAAAAAAAAATCTGTGAGCCACATACATAATTTTAAATTATCCGGTAGCCACGTTTTAAAAAATGTAAAATAGGTAAAGCTAATTTTAATAATTATTAACTCACAAAATGCTGATTTCAACACAATATTTTCAAATTATCAGTGAGAGGCTGGGTGCAGTGGCTCACACCTGTAATCCTAGTACTTTGGGAGGCCAAGGCAGGTGGATCACCTAAGGTCAGGAGTTCGAAACCAGCCTGGCCAACATGGTGAAACCCCATCTCTACTAAAAATACAAAAATTAGCTGGGCATGGTTGTGTGCTCCTGTAATCCCAGCTACTTGGGAGGCTGAGGCAGGAGAATCACTTGAATCCAGGGGGGTGGAGGTTGAAGTGAGTCAAGATGGCACCACTTCATTCCAGCCTGGGCGAAAGAGTGAAAGTCCATCTCAAAATAAATAATCAATGAGAGATTTTACATTATTTCTTCATCCTGAGTCTTTACAACATAGATAATACACGCCTACAGCACATCTCAGTTTGGACTAGCTACATTTCAACACTGAATGGCCACACATGGCTAGCAGCTACCATATTGAACAGTGCAGGTCTACAAGCTTGATTAGATGACAGGTAAAGTTCTTGGCAGTGATACATCTTAGTGTATCACTTCATGTTACACTGCCGCAGACCACTGCTTATTATTGTTAACATGGACCGATATTTCTATAACAAAGATACTTTCCTCCCTAATTATACTCGGCAAGTAATCCTTGGGGTAATTCTTTGGCACCATGCAAATATTTTTGGAACAAGTGAAAAAAAATTGACTATAGACTGGACAATAGAGGGTTTTATGGAATTTGATTTTTCTTAGGTAAGAGATGGGCATTATGGGATGTAGGAGAATGTCCTTTTTACTAGGAGCAGGATGAAATTTTTAGGAGTGAAATATAATGTTGGCAACGTCTTTTCACACTGCATTAGCAGAACATATAGTGTGTGTGTGTGTGTGTGTGTGTGTGTGTGTGTGTGTAGAGAGAGAGAAAGCAAATATGTCAAACAGTAACAATTTTTTAATATAGGTAGAGTATATGGATGTTTATTGCACTATTTTTTCAACCTCTATAATTTTGAAATTTCACAATAAAAAGTTGGGGACAAAATTTTTAAAATAATAATAACAGCACTTATTCTCTACCTGGGACTGTACTAAAGGATTTTTGTGCATTTCAAATTTAATCCTTGAAACAACAATACAAGGTAGTTATAATTATTACCCCAGTTTTTCCTGACAATGAAACTAAGGTACAGAGAATTAGGTGGTTTTCACAAAGTTACACAGATAATTTTATCAATGACAGGTGAGATTCAAATTGAGCATATCTAACTTGGAATCCGTGTTCTGAATAACAAAAGTATATTGCCTCCTGAGCATTCAAAAGAAATATTTCAAGTTTAGAAAAGTCATTTTTCTAGGTCTTGATAAAGACCAAGCAGCAGTGCAAGGTGAACCCAGAGAGACGAAAACCCTAATTCGAGACCCCAGATGACAAGGCCACATGCCATGACGGTAGTCCAGGGCATCTGCCTACTTGCAGGACCAGATTCACCATGTTCTTACATCAAGAAACCTTCGCACTGGCTTGGTCCATTTCCAGAAACCAGAACCGATGGTTTTCTCCAGCCACCCACAGGCAACGGGACAACACAAATAATTTCAAATACAACTGGCTCTTAAGCCAAGTCTTATTTCAACTCACTTCTCTCATTGGCTATAGAATGACGAGGATGATGACAGCCACTATTTATTGAACCCTTATTGTTTATGTTCTAAGTTCTCTTCATATAGCACCTAGCTTAATTCTTTCAACAACTCTGGGAGGCATGTTCTAGAAGAAAAATGAAACACAGACACTGACGATAGTATGTAGGGCTGAGATAAGACAATTCCAGAATAGTTACTTCTCACCACTGCATGGCACAGTGAGAGGTGCCATCTCCAGGGAGCTCATGTACCCTGGAACTGGGCAGAATGGCCATGAACTCCTGGGTAGCAGCCACTTCATCATATTCCCCACTGGGAACCAGGTGCGGGGATGGCATCAGGGGAGACATTCATACCCACTGGACACCTTCTGCGCTGGCATCTGATGAAGCCCTTTAAAATCCACTATCTTGTTGAAGGTGCAGGACCACACTGGAGCCAATCTTTTTTTTTTTTTTTTTTTTTTTTGAGATGGAGTCTCACTCTGTGGCCCAGGCTGGAGTGCAGTGGTGTGATCTCGGCTCACTGCAAGCTCCACCTCCCGGGTTCACGCCATTTTCCTGCCTTAGCCTCCCGAGTAGCTGGGACTACAGGCACCCACTGCCATGCCCAGCTAATTTTTTGTATTTTTTAGTAGAGACGGGATTTCACCGTGTTAGCCAGGATAGTCTCGATCTCCTGACCTCGTGATCCACCCACCTCGGCCTCCCAAAGTGCTGGGATTACAGGCATGAGCCACCACACCTGGCCGAGCCAATCATCATTACCTCCATTTCACAGAGAAGAAAATGACACTCAGGAAACTTAAGTGATTTATCCAGAGTCTCACAGTTATGAAGTGGTTTCTGCTAAGTAAAAAACTTAATAAATGTTGGTTAAATGAAAGCATGAATGAATGTATAAACATACATATAATTTCATAAATTTAGAAACATATGTTTTATAAGCCATACATATTTATTCACCAAGAAAACCTATGGCCCTAACGCCCAAGGAGCCCCTTTCAATAGAGGTAGCCCTGATGCTGAGGCCTGCAGGGAGCACCTGGCAGAAAGGAGGGAGGGAGCTGAAGAGACCAACAGGAAGAAAGAAAAAGGACCTAGGGCCAAATCCACAGATCTGAGCAGGCACAAGAAATCCAAGGCAACACCAACTCACCACAAGAAATCAGAATCTAGACTAGAGCGCAGGGCAGGTGAAAAAAGGAGGACCTATGAGCAATGATTCTGTTCATGAGGCGGGTCTGGGATATAGTTCAAGATGCCTGGTCTGGGCCACAGGGCCTGATGGCACGGGCAGAAACTAGAATGTGAAGGGAGCTAAGGAAAAGGAGGCTGGACGGGGTGATATGGTTTGGCTGTGTCCCCACTCAAATCTCATCTTGAATTGTAGCTCCCATAATTTCCACGTGTTGTGGGCGGGACCCAGTGGGAGATAATTGAATCATGGAGGCGGTTTTCCCTATACTGTTCTTGTGGTAGTGAATAAGTCTCACGAGATCTGATGGTTTTATAAGGGGAACATACTTTTGCTTGGTATTCATTTTCTCTCGTCTGCCACCATGTAAGACGCGCCTTTTGCCTTTTGCCATGATTGTGAGGCCTCCCCAGCCACATGGAACTGTGAATCCATTAGACCTCTTTTTCTTTATAAATTACCCAGTCTCGGGTATGTCTTTATCAGCAGCATGAAAATGGACTAATACAGGGGGCAACCTACCCCTGACTGGTCACTTTGGAAAACGAGGTGAAGAGAGCTCCCCCTGAGCTAATTTGGAAAAGACACCTGCTCTGGGTGGACAAAGGTACAAGACTCTGTAAAGAGAGCTCAGGTCAGATTCTGGTCCCAACTTGTTCCCTCAGCCAGGAACCATTGGGCAGTGCACAAACCATACAACTGTATGAAGCAGACTTGAAGTTAAACAGGTAGTTGGAGAATCTGCATCAGATACCTCTTTGCCCCACTGCAGAGCCTCTTGACCTCACCTGTCTCTCATTCCAGCTGTGTGGATTTTGACCTCCTACAGACACAACCTGACTGCACCAAACCTCCGGCCCCAGTTCTTCTATTGACAGAGGGCTCCTCACCACTCCCCTACCAGATGCCCAGACAATGCAGGTGCAGCCCGCAGGGCGGGGGTAGAACATGCCCTCCTATTAGCTCTCTTTTTTTTTTTTTTTTTGAGATGGAGTCTCACTCTGTCACCCAGGCTGGAGTGCAGTGGCGCCATCTCGGCTCACTGCAAGCTCCGCCTCCTGGGTTCATGCCATTCTCCTGCCTCAGCCTCTCCAAGTAGCTGGGACTACAGGCGCCCGCCACCATGCCCGGCTAATTTTTTGTATTTTTGGTAGAGACGGGGTTTCACCGTGGTCTCGATCTCCTGACCTCGTGATCCGCCCGCCTCGGCCTCCCAAAGTGCTGGGATTACAAGGGTGAGCAACCGCGCCCGGCCCCTATTAGCTCTTTCTACGCGTGGTGCCCCACGTCCCTCACTCCTGCTCTCTGAGATTGAACTCCATAATAAAGTAATAGCACCTGTGTCCTCCATGTCTTACTCTGCTTTCTGGAAGCCTGCACTAAGGTAGAATCAAGGGAAGCCATGGGCCCACCCAGAAAAGTACACATACAAGCAGAAACTGGTACAGGGTCTCAGCGGGTTTGTGGCTCCCCTGAAGGCCAGTTTAAAAACCTCAGCCTTGAGGAGAAAGGTAGAAGTTACAGTTCCTGAGTAGAAGCATGTTAGCTTTTTCTTATTCCTGGACACACCCCAGGTCTCTGATTCTGAGGGTGCTCAAGAATTGAGCATGGAGAAGGGAGCTCAACACAGCAGGGTGCAGCCTTCAAACACTCACCAGAAGCCCAAGCCTGGCCAGAGTGAGGCAGCCATCAGATTACTGAAGAACTAAATGAAGATTTAAAACAGATTCTGAGATGAGAGAGGGTATTTTGCCCCCACCACTCTCTGGGTTTTGAGCAGCCATCTCCTAATCTCTGCTTATATAGTCTTTTCACAAAAAGTCCTTTGCATCTTAGCAAGAAGAAACAAAATTGCTCAATAAGATAAACAAAAGGTTAATTACAAAACCCTGCGTACTGCAGCAGCCCACAGGCAAGAACAGCTATTTATTTCCCCAGCTCACAGCTCTGTCTGCCCTGCTGCAGGTGTCTGTCCAATGCATGCAGCCATCTGAATCACTGCACCTGCTCCCACCACACAGCAAAAGAAAATACCACCTGGGATTTGGACAGTTTTCCATAAAGCATTCCAAAGTGAGTATTCCAAAGACAGAAACGTTTGCCCTTTTGGATACCTTGAAAGGAACCTTGGCAGTTCTCCCCATTGTCTTCTAAGGAGGGAAGAAGAATCCCTCAGATTGATGCCCCGTCTGTGATGAATATGCGTTCAAGAAGCTGGAGGAAACCATTAGCAATTGCTGCATGCACGCGTAAGGCACCAGCCATGGACATTCATGCCATCATTTTGACAACCTGTCAATCAAAGTGGCATCCAAATGCCACCCAGAGAATCCCAGAAGAAAGTGGACATTTAAGTCTCCCCAGTGCCCTTGCTCCACGCAGACGTGCTGTGGATGAACAGCTGCTTTTCACCAGCCCAGCTCCTCTGAAACTTCCCATTGCAAAGGGAGCCACCAGACCCTGCATTTCCAGCACCACAAGCCAGCGCCAGCAGCAGTACGTGTCACAGGAGCCTCATCAGAAAGTCGAATCTGGCAGAGCTATCTTCTGCCTTATCTCCAATCCCAATGACGATCAGAACTAGGTGCCTGGCAAACAGGTGCTGAAAACCTGAGCCCCCAGGGCATAAAGCAGCCCTCCTGACATTTGCTGGATTAGGGATGAATGCATCTGGAAATTGAGACAATCAGGAAGCTAATGTCACATTTCCAGATTTTCTGAAAACCTAAGCTGTGGGTGTTTACTGAAACAATGATGCATTGTAATAGGGAGCATCAGCAACACTTTGCTGTGGTAAACTGCAGCCTCCGTACAGTCAGGCCACGAAGCCACACACAGTGCATGGAAAATTTAATTCACACAGTCACTTGTTTTTCAAATATTTATTCTACAAAGACGCATTCATTGACCTTTATGGAGGCAGGCGCAGTTTTCAAATTGTTCTACTCTGCTGGAAGCCCAGTATTCCCAGGGCATTCTTCATCCAACAAGTATTAATTGAGCACCTACTATGTGCCAGGTGCCCATTCCAGGTCCGTACTCACAGCTGTGAGTAGCACAAACAGGATCCCTGCATACGCAGAGTTTAACTTCTACTAGGAAAAAGGACACCACACAACATGAATAAGCAAAACACCTAGTAAGTTGGAGAGCAACACATACTGAGGAAAAAGTAATGAAGCAGGGAAAACGGGACAGGATGGTCAAGGCAGGTGGGTGGGATTTTAGGTGGAGTTTCCAAAAGTCATCATAAGGCCAGGCATGGTGGCTCATGCCTGTAATCCCAACACTTTGGGAGTCCAAGGATGGTGGATCACCTGAGGTCAGGAGTTCAAGACCAGCCTGGCCACCGTGGTGAAACCCCGTCTCTACCAAAAAAAATATAAAAATTAGCCGAGCATGGTGGCACGCACCTGTAGTTCCAGCTACTCAGGTGGCTGAGGTGGGAAAATCGCTTGAATCTGGGAGGCGGAGGCTGCAGTGAGCCAAGATCATGCCACTGTAACCCACCCTGGGCAACAGAGCAAGACCCTGTCTCAAAAAAAAAAAAGAAATTGGTTTTTTGAAAGGAGACTCTTTGGAGGTTTTGAAGGAAGATGGAGGGACAACCACTAGGACTATTTAGAAACACTCTCTAGGATGAGTGACTGCAGGCAGTAAGAGAAAAGAGGGAAGACGCTAGTGAGAGCTGGGACTGAAGGAGAGTGAGGAATCGGTTATGTCTTCCAGATTTTCAACTCAATTCAATGAGCAGAAATTGGCAAGTTTGAGAAGGACTTGCCCGGAGGCAATGGTTACAACAGGGAGTGGAAAGTCAGGAAAGTTAGAAGGTCTAGAGAGAATTGTCAAGGACTAATCCTTGAGGACACCAGTATTTTAGGGGAAGGGAGAGAAAAAGGTAAGCAAGAGCACCAGAGATAGTCGAGGCCCTAGAGGATGCAGAGCCAGCGGGGGGTCCGACCAGCCAAGGGTGTCCAGCGATGGTCAAGGACCTACCACACATTCGTGAAGCCAGGTGGCTAAAGCTGACCCAGTTGTCTTTCAGAGGGCGGTTTCGATGGGATGACCAAGGAGCAAAGGTAGACTCCTTATAATTGTTAGGTAGTCAAGAGAAAAGGCTGATGGAAATGTGGGAGGATAACAGGATTGATACTCAAGATAAATTAAGAGTATTCTGTGTGTGTCTATAAACAGCAGGGAAAGTGATAGCAGAGATTCAAGAGACAGAGGGCTATGGTTAGATGGGAAGAGATTGTGTGCCTGATTTAATCTGTTACAAAGCTCAAAGAGGGCTTAGAGAAAATACCAGTGCAGGCTGCATGCCAAGTCAGAGAATACCAGACCCTGAATGTCACTGGCACCCACGTTTGTCCCCATTAAGAACAGGCATTCTCAGTCTTTGAAATGGCCACAGTTGGGAAACAGTTGGCCATGCCCTCCAGCATGACATGAAGGTACAGGAAGACGCAGGGCCGTGCACTGATTTGTGTTTCTGTGGGTGCTTCTTTATCACCACCTTGGCATCCGGCCAGGCGTTACTGCTGGGATTTCCCACGGCCTCATTTTTCTGAGTGTGTTTCTCGCCCCAGGCCCCAGCACACTTTCACCTCCGTTGAGCCTGGTCTACTGAGTCATATCCCCTCAATCCTCCTTTGTAATGAAAAACCACTCCCACTACTACTAGTTGTGTTCTTTCTGGAGCATTTCACAAACCTCTTCCTTCCTCTCATCCAAACATTTATGTTCTACGATCAACCAGAACTTCACATTAAAACCATTATAACAATCCAGTCTCCACAAGCTCCTAACATCCCAAAGCTATGCTGCCTCATGGATGTTTCTCCCTCTGATGAAAAAAGAGGTCTTCCTCCCAACAGGTGGCCCCAGCAGAAGAGAGAGAACAGGATTTTGTAGAGATCAATCCCCATGACTCCATTCCTTTCTCCCTCAACAGAGCTGGCTCTGGAGTAGAGGGGAGGGCAGGGCAATCAGGGGACTCCAAAGCCGAGGAAGGAGGTTCCAGACCTAGGGATGCCAGTGAGGCACAGTGGTCATGGTGACAATGGGGAACAAGCTGGGTAGAGGGACAACAGGGCAAGCCAAAGAAAGGACATTACAAACAGGCTCACTGGGCCAGGCACAGTGGCTCACACCTGTAATCCCAGCACTTTGGAGGCCGAGGCAAGAGGATCACCTGAGCCCAGGAGTTCAATTCCAGCCTGGGCAACAGAGCAAGATCCCATCTCTACTTAAAAAAAGATTAGCCAGGCGTGGTGGCATGCGCCTGTAGTCCTAGCTACTTGGGAGGCTGACGTGGGAGGAGCACTTCAGCCCAGGAGTTGGAGGCTGCAGTGAGCTTGGATCACACCACTGTACTCCAGCCTCTTAAAAAAAAAGGAGCAAGGGAAGCCAGGAAGAGTCCAACAAGGAGGCTCAAGTGTGAGTTCTCACATCAGCAATGGCAGATGGGCAGGGGTGGCAGTCCTGGGAACGTGGGGTCAGGACATTTCAGAAGAGTCCCCAGTGTGGACATGAGGCTACAAAAAATATCAGCAGGAAACAAGAGGGAAGACTGGGAAAGAAGAGAGGTCACCAGCAAGCAGGAGTGATTAGGAGAGGTGGCCCAGACACAGAAGGGAGGGAGGGCAGAGAAGTGAGTGAATGGGGATGGCAGAATGGTGTTGGAAGGACATGGGGACAAGAGGGCACAGGGCAACAGAAGTAACATCCATTAGAGAGACACGAGAGACATACAGGCTGAGGGGAAAAGGGCGAGTATCACCTCTCCCTCCAGCCGCTGAACTTGTCTGCTGGAAGAGCTGGAAAAGGTAAACGGCAAAGTAAAATTTAAAAAAAAAGGAGAGTGTTCAGAAGTTGCACAAGGGGATGAGGAATCAAAAACGACACTGCTGCTGCCTCTACAGTGGCTTTTATGAGACATAAAGCAGAAATGTGTGAGCTTATTGGACAAAAGATTCAGGCTATAGCCTGGCACACTGGCAATAAATCAAAGTAACCTCTATGAGTTATGAGAAACCAGGGCCAGGTGCGGGGGCTAACACCTGTAATCCCAGCACTTTGGGAGGCCAAGGAAGGGAGGACTGCTTGAGGCCAGGAGTCCCAGACCAGCCTGGGCAACATAGTGAGACTATCTCTACTAAAAACTTAAAAATTAGCTGGTTGTGGTGGTGTGAACCTGTAGTCCCAACTACTCGGGAAGCTGAGACAAGAGGATTGCTTGAGCCCAGGAGTTGGAGGGTGCAGTGAGCTAGGATTGCACCACTGCACTCCAGCCTAGGCAATAGAGCGAGACCCGGTCTCCAAAGAAAAATGAAAAAGAGAAACCAAGAAAAAAGAACTCCACCCAAATCCCTTCAAGTACACACCCCTTCCTTGCTGTCTTTTTTTCTGGAGACTTCACATCACTCCTTAACATTGGGCAGTTTCCACAGCTACTGTAGGAGGCTGAGTCCGGGAAGCTGCAGAAGACAGGCTGTGAAGGAGACCCACTCACTGTGGTCCACAAGCAGTAGTCAAGGGCAAGGTCGAGAACGGGGCTGTGTGTTGTCTGTGCCACTGGGGACCCCCAATGTACTACTGTCCAGGACCGCCCAAGGCAACATCCCAGGCAGAGTCACCCCATTGAGCCTTCTCTCGCCCAACTCCCCTTACGCCCACCCCTCCCTTCAGGTGTCCACTCTCAGCCAAAATCAGGCTGCCACATGGATTCAGTGCAGGCATTAAGGATCAGCACCCCAGGCCCTTCCAGGGGCGCCTCTCACCACCCAGGCAGGTCTCAGTTCAAATATCATCTCTTTCTCCAGCCACTGAACTTGTCTGCTTTGCTGCCAACCCCGCAATCACCCCTGGCCTATTTGTTTCCTGGCTCGTTGTCAATGTCTCCTGCTAGAAAGCTCCCTGAGGACCAGGGCCATGTCTCCATGCCTGGTACAGACAGGTGATTCACACACATCTGTCAGGTGATGAGGGGTCTGGAGCCACAGCAAGTCTGGTGGGGACAGTCTCTCTGAAGCCCAGCATTTCACCGTCCCCCCAGCTGAGTCCCCCACTCTGCCATGTGGAGAGCTAGCTGGGCCAACTCTCTTTGCCTGTGAGGTCTATCCTAACAGGATAAAAATGAACAACAGAGCCTCCATATTTGCCAGCAGGAAACAGGTTTCTTCTACCCTATTAATCAGCAAAATGGAGTTAAAACAAATTCTTTGCTGAGAAACGTTTGGAGTTCAAATCGAAATGACTCTGAGGAACCTGTGACTGCTTCCCCAGAAATGGGAACACAGCAGAGAGCCCTTCAGAGCTGTGCAGGGAGGAGGTGGAGTCCCAGCCTTCTCTTCCTCCTTCCCTTCCTTCAAGGCTGACTACCTGGCAGCCGCTGCCAACTCCCTTCTAAAGGTCCTGCAGTGCCACCGCCAGGATGCCTGACGAACTGCTCCACGTTCGTCAGCTCCCCCAGCATTCCCAAGGCAGTGGGAAAGGATGGTCCCCTCACCTCTGGCCTTCAGGAACTTAAAGCACAGGAAAAACTAGCCACCCCTCGGAGACAGTGAGCTTCCGGTCTGGGTACTTGAACCAGGGGCAAAGCTAAGACGGTGATTTTAGCTCTTGCTTGTTTACAGCTCGTGTCCTTGAAAGGTCGCCCGCTCACACCAACACCCATCTCCAATTGTGAACAGGAAATGGTGCCACCAGACTCTCTTCAAGGCTCCTGCAGGGAGTTTACCACAGAAACAAAACTCTGTCAACACGAAGCATTAAGTGAAAGGATGCCAGACCAGCCGAAGCCATTTCTGGTGGCCAGAGCTTCAAAAGCCTCTCTGCACACACAGTCTAGATGAGGAAGGGAAGGGAACAGATGACACGCACAGTGCGTAAGGCAGGACTGTCCCTCAGCCCCCACAAGATAGCACAGGAAATAAAATCAAATGTGGGGCGTAAAACATGGGCCATTTCTCTTAGGTATCAAAGACATTCATTTTATATTGTCTGCTCCAATCACATCTGCTTGAAAATACAGTGTTAAAAAAAAAAAAAAAGCCTTTGCTTAAGGATGATCCTTCAAATTAACTTTAAAAGTCTGCATTTTGAACTAATTAAAAAGGGAATTCCAACATGAATCCCACAAAGATAGTGAATAAGAAAAATAGTAAATATCCCAATTGAGAAATGTGCTATTACAGAAGAAAGATAATTATATACACATAATTTACATAAGAAATAAATATGGTAAATATGAAAAATATATAATCTCTTAGTAATTAAAGAAATTCAAAACAGAATAACATCTCTCTCCTATCAAGGAAGCACAAAGAAACAAAAATCAGTAATATTAAAGTTGACTCACTAGTAGGAAAATAGATGAGTACATATTCTAGGGGGCAATTTGGCAATATTTATATAAATCCTTTAAAAATGATGTGGTTTTCTGACAGATAATACAACTCATGAGAATTCATCTTCTGAAAATAATTCAGCTGCAAGCACCATCTATAAAAGGGAATTTGGAAAGATACCTATGTCTAACCATGGGGTACTTATTAAATAAAACAACAATATCTACTCAATGGACTACTATGCAGCGAATAAAAAATATATGTCGAATGTTTTCACTGACCCAAAGTTACTTAAATATTACACAGGAAAAAAGGTAACTTTGCATTTATGATCCAGTTTAGCTACTATATATATTTATATGCACATCTATATACATACACATAGTAAAGGGACTAAAACAAGATACTCCAAGGTGACAACAGAGGTTTTCTGGGTAACTGAGACTATGAATGAGTTTTTTTAATTATCCTTCTATTTTTCTTTTCTGAGGTTGCTATAATAAAAATATATTGCTTAGGTAATAAGAAAAAACAATTAGGATTATTTCTTAAATGGAATAGGAAAAAAAATTCCTAAATGAACTTCACAGAGCTAACACAGGAGGAGCAGGCAGGAACCCTGCCTGAGGTGCCCACTACCGCTACCCAGAGCAGACACTTCAGGCCACAGACTCTAACTTTCCCTGACTTCTTCAGAAAGCATACTTAGAGGGAAGGCAGAAAAAGTGACATTTCAAGAATACTTCCCATGTTACTTGAAGAATTTGAAAGGCAAATATATTTAAACAGGGCTGGATTATATGCCCATGTACACAAAGTAAAAAGTCAAGTTTTCTGTAGTTTCTAGTGCGGATGAGGGAACACCAAACCACTGAGCCAACACGAGAACCAAACATGGAAAGGTCCCGAGAGTCAGAAATTTTTCTATTGACTTAATCTCATCCCAGGGTCAATTTTCAGGATTCTATTGCAATACTTACTGCATAAAACTATGTATTAAAAAATAGTAAGAAAAACACGATGTAAAATACATCAAAATATACTACATAAACCCCAAAGGATTTTCTATGTATACCAATACTACGAATTAGAACATCTTAAGCCTTTCATTCTCCAGATCTTTCAGATCACGCAGCCAAAGCCTCTGGACAGTGTCCCTGGCGGCACTTCTGTCCCATGGCCTTAGGCCATATATCTTTTCTCTCCTTCATGTTTGGCCTTGTGGTACTTGAGATAGTCATTATAGAGCTCCTTAAAGATGTCTCTCATTCCCGGCTGCAGCGAGGCACGCAGGAACTGGATGTCAGGCTCGATGCAGAGGTCCAGGATGAGGTAAATGCCCTCCTGCAGCAGACTCTTCACAGCTGGATATAAGGTCACCTGTGGAAAAAGGCAAACCTCTGTGAGAACAACTGGGGGCAGAGATCAAGCCGCACCACCTGCCGACAATGTCTTGGGAAGCACTGACAAGTAATTGCAAACTGATCTCCAAATTGAGAAAAAAATCAACATTCACTTTTAAAATATAATTTTGTTGCTAAGTCAAATATTTAAACACTCATATTTTTAAAGTTTGTATTTTGGGGAAACAGAAGCTAACTCAAGCAAACACAAACCTGGAATAAAACTCCATGAAAGCATAGGCTGGCTTTGCTGCTCAGTAAATGATGCTTACAGGTTTACCAGGGGCATTTTAAAAAAACTGGAGTCTTTAAATTTAAAAACCTTATAAGAAGATAAGCTGCCTGCCCATTGTGTCAAATTCTTCTACACTGTCAATCACCTTGGAAGCTATGCCAACCCTGTGGGACAATGACAACTATGTTCACTATAACACTATGACCCCATCTCACCCCAGAGCAAGGCAGCAGGCAGGCTCTGAAACTACCAAAACAGACCACTGATAAGCCTACACTAGTAGTTAGATCACATCATATGACCCAAGAGCAGAAGTGATTCATGATTGCCACTTAATAATGTGCACTTAATTCCTAACAGCCTTGAAATGGCTGAACTGGTCCTCATGCCTAAAGATGCACTTCTCCCCTGAAGTTCAGGGTTAACTAAAATCTGGAGCACAGGAGTGGGGGTGGCAGCCAGCTCCAACCTGGCTGTATCTGATGCTCCACCCAAACTTCCAGAGAAGAGACTCAGACTAATATCAAACCAACCTAAAAGGCTGGGGGAGCAGGTTCTCTTCGCACTTACCACATCCATTCAGGTTTCAACTAAATGTGGGCTGAACAGAGTTTGAAACCCTAGTAACTGAAACTAAAAAGCAGTAGTAATGAAGAGTTCTGGGAACAGATGGTGGTGATAGCTGCACAATATAAGAATGGATGTAATACTACTGAAGTGCACACATAAAACAGTTAAGCTGGTAAAATTCACCTTATACTAGATGTATTTTACCATTACTTTTAAAAAGTAGAAAAAAACCAAAGCAGTAGTAGAGCACCAGCAGACAGACCTGGAATTTGGCTGATCATTTATTGCTACCCTGATAACCTGAAAGAGTTAATGTGTCTCTGCAAACAGTTTCTAATGAGGACATATTTTATTAACCAGAAGAACTGATTCACAAAGGCAACCACTGGGAAGTACATTCCTAAAGAGGCAATTTGTTTCTGTCTCTAAGATGATGCTATTCTTCAAAGTTATGATCCTTTTCATGTGATAGTTCAGAAATTTCTGATAAGTGATCATCTTAAATTTTACCATTTTATAGATGATAGAAACACTCAAGGACCAAAGATAGAATGGCGTGTCTGTGAATTTTACAGCAAGGTAATTGGGAGGGAAAGAAAAAACAAAACAAAACAAAAAACAGACAAAAACACAAAGAAAGTCCTTGATCACACTGGCAGGGTGAGGGCTTTGTAAGTGGACTACTTATTCATACTTGTTCATTCATTTAATTATCACTTACTAAATAAATAATTCCACTTCCAAAGGCAAAAAATGAGGTTCAGTGACCTCCCCAAAGTCACACAGCTAATAAGTGGCAGCACTGAGACTTGAACCTAGGCAGTCTGAGTCCAGAGCCCATGCTCTGAACTATTTACACAGTTTCTCAGTAGTGAAAATGCAGCTAGACAGCCTCTAGCAAAGAGCTCTGGGGGTAGAAAGGAAGGCCAGTAGGTTTTAGACAACACAACCACTTTAAATCTTTAGGTTTCGGATAACTTATTTATAAAACAAGAAAAAAGTCAATTTCTACAACACTAAGACCACTGGCCAACAAATGAAAACATCACTAAGTAGCTTTTAAAAACCTTAGATAAGATGAGCAGCACAAACTATTTATTCTAAGCTATCAACATACAGATGGTTCCTGACTTAACACTTTTTGAATTAACAACGGATTTATCCAGATATAACTGCATCATTAAGTTGAGGAGCATCTGGACTTAACGATGGTTCAACTTAGGATTTTTTCACTTTTACGATGGGTTTATCAAGTACTGAATGCATTTCGACTAATGATATTTTGAATATACTATGAATTTATCGGGACACAGCCCCATCCTAAGTCCAGGAGCATCTGTAGAGGGACATTGTAAATTTAGTCTACAGGTAAAAAAGGAGATGAAAGTAACCATAATTTCCCTGCATGTTTCCATGGGGACTCATTACTGCTTGGAGGAAAGAAGACAAGTGGGCCTCTAGAGCTGCCCCTTCTCCTGACTGACACATCTCACCAGGTCGTCTTCCCTGACTACTGACAGGTCCCACCAGCAATACTCAACTCTGCAGAAGTACAAGGAAAATGCAAAGGAGATCTATTTAGCATTAGATCTGGTATTTAATTAAACTTAAACACGCTGGTCTAGAAAGATTTATGGCTCTCTCAGTAGAGGCCGCTAATGCATATGGAATATTTTCTTCATTACTGAATTTAAAAACAAATGAAAGATAAAACACAGACTGTGGTGCCAGTGGATTCTGGGAGGCTATGGCCCTAGCTAATTCCCAAAGCCTTTGGCTTTCAAGATTAAAAATAAAATATAACTAATGAGCATAAATTAGACATGAATAATGAGGCCAGGAAGCCAGAGACTTTTCATAAAGTAAATTTCAGAATAATAATTAGTGACTTAAGGGTTCAAATTACTGCTTCTCTTCTTGGCCCTTAGTGAAGTGATATTACTATGTCTCATTTTATTATTCAGTAAGACAGAAAATAATGCCAGCTTTTCTTTCATCAAAAGCTCACATGTTAATGACTGGTGTGCCTGGGAAATATTAAGATTGCATAAAAAGGCCAAATAACTACAAGGAAACCAAACTACAAGCCCACATCTTGGTCAAAGGACAACGTGAAGGGGCGTTCTCAAGATCTGCAGCTCTTACCAGGTGTGGGCTCCACACCTGAGGTGTGTGCACTCACATGGTCAGGCTACCCCCATGTCCCCACCCACAGGACAGGCATCGCCACCTGCCGAGGTGAGCAAGGCCAGCAGTGTAGAAATTATTTAGTAGTTCTAGATGTATCTAAAACAGGAGCAGGGATGAAAAGTGATGCAGCTCCAGGTTTTCTAAGGAAGCCCATTCAACCCAGCCTCCCTAGACAAATGCTGACACCTCTACCCTAACGAGCTTACTTGTGATTTTACTATTGTTCTTACAAGATTTACAAAGGGGAAATGGGTATTTTACAGAGAGGCTGAACACAATATAAATGTGTATCTATACATACAGAAGAAGAGAGTCAACAGAATACACTGCACTTTACTCAAGCCTATGACAGTCAATTTAAACCAAGATTTATACAGCCTAGATTTACAAAGTTCTGTAGTGAACTTACTATGGGTCACACAGGGTCCTATGGAATTTTGAAAATAGCACAATGACATTCCAAAGTAAGATAACTGTTGAATGGCTGGGTGTGGTGGCTCATACCTGTAATCCTGGCACTTTGGGAGGCCGAGGTGGTGGATCACCTGAGGTCAGGAGTTCGAGACCAGCCTGGCTAACATGGCAAGACCCTATCTCTATTAAAAATACAAAAATTAACCGGGCATGGTGGCGGGCACCTATAATCCTAGCTACTCGGGAGGCTGAGGCAGAAGAATCGCTTGAACCCGGGGGCAGAGGTTGCAGTGAGCTGAGATAGCGCCACTTCACTCCGGCCTGGGAGAAAGAGCAAAACTCCATCTCAAAAAATAAAAAATAAAAAAAGATAACTGTTGAATAATGAATTATCCAGAACACTGAATCAAAAAGTCAGATTACTGAATCAAAAAGTCAGATTAATTTGGACAAAGATATTTTTTCTTAATCTATCTGAACAAATACCTGTATCTCCACCTTGTCGTCTACTTTGAGTGTCTGAGAGCAGCTGAGTCACATGAATGACACACCCCCAGAGTAAAGATACATGAACTCTTGCAGCTGAGGGGATCCCAGAACCCTGAGGTCTAGAACCCCTCCTTCTAGTCTCCATTAAGCCTGGTCCTATGAGAGCTCCTGTTCTTGGACCTGACTAACATTTCCTCTCCTTTTATATTATTCAAGAAACTAACCAAAATAGACCCCAAGGTTTGTGCTGGAGCAAGACAGATAATCGAGCATTTTCTGTGTACAAAGCACCACTGAGCCCTCTGTATGTCATTTCATTTGGTCCTTACAATAACCCTGTAGGAATGCTGCTAAACACCTTGAAATAGACAGGACTCCAGAGACTGGGGAGGCTGAGGAGAAAGGAAGGCCTGAGGCCAGGAGTTTGAGACCAGCCTGCACAACATAGGGAGACCCCATCTCTACGAAAATTTAAAAATTAGCTGGGTGGAGTAGTACATGTCTGTAGTCTTAGCTACCTGGGAGGCTGAGGCGGGAGGATCACTTGAGCCCAGGAGTTCAAGGCTATCGTGTGCTATCATCGCACTAATGCACTCCAGCCTGAGTGAGAAAGCAAAACCCTGTCTAAAACTTGCACACAGCAACAGAGAACTGTCAGATCCACAACACCGCTTGCCATTTTGGTTGAGAAACCCTGCTTAAGGACCATAAACACAGCACTTGGTGAAAGACATTGAACCCAGCTTTACCTTCTGTACCTCCAACACGTACTGGGCCACCATAAATGGGGAAAACACAGTGAACTCCTCAGCTCGTGCGGCGATGTGGCTGTACATCCTTTCAACCAGGCGTGCACACTTTAGGACCGTGGGCAGGTCATCTGTGCTTCCTACAGACAACAAAGTGTTTCCCAACCAATTAGTTCAAAAACAGCACATTTTAACTCTTCTATGTTAGACTTCTTAATATGGGTGAAAATTATCTCAAGTGTTACATGTCTCCCAGACTCTAATTGGCTTATTTTGCAGACAGAATAAGGGAGAACAGATATGTCCAAACAGTTATCTACACAACAAAGGGAAGGACACTTTAAAAACTCAAGAGTGCTCAGGTGTTTTTAAGAGTCTAACCAGAAAAGTAATCAAGATTTTTAGGATGAAATCTAGGACTACTAAAAACAAACAAAGAAACAAACAAACAAAAAAAAACACAAGATGGAGTTCTATAAGAAAGGCATAAAATGGAAAACAAATTGAAAATTATCTTAAGTGAAGAAAATCATTTACCGACATCATATGATTTGAAAAATGAGATACCCTAAATTATGTCTTTGCCTCCTTCCATTTCAGAAATTGTTTGTGTATGTGCCTTTTATAGGTGGACAGACATAGGACTCAATTATCATTAGCAGACATTCTACTGTCTTCTTAGATTTACTTCTGATTCCTAGTTCTTTTCCTACCATATGGTGTCAGGACCATCCAGGGCCTCTTAACAAACTCCTCCCAAGAATCCTAATTGCATGAGTGTCCCCACAGCTTGAGTTACAGCCCATGGGGAAGTTCCAGCACACACCAGAGTACCTTCCCTGCTGTCATTCAGCACAATGGTAGGCAGTTTTTATAAAACTCCAGAAAACACAAACGAATCCATAAGGACAAAAAGCAGATGGGTGACTGGGGCTGGAACCAGAGTGGAGAAAAAACTGCAAAGAAGCAAGAGGAATCTTTTAAGGATGATGGAAAATATTCTATATTTTGATTGTGGGGATGGCTTCATACATATATAAAACCCATTAATTTGCATACTTTAAACAGAAGCAATTTGTTATACATACATTGTATATAATTCAGTAAATTTGATTTTTAGAAGGCATACCTTTTTTGAAGACCCTGAATAAGCATACAGACATCTTTTATAGATGTAATTTTTCTAGATCAATGTAATTGTATGAAATTATGTCAACTGTTAACATTCATGTAGCATTTCAACAGACAATATACTTTAGTGATACGCTTTAATATCTAACATCGACTGTTTCTTCTCTTTTCAGACTGTTGACCATATACATGCTATTTACAACATGAATACACAGCACTTGTTATTTTGGCCACCAATTTAATACATGCTCATTAGAAAGAACACATTAGATACCAATAAAAGAGATAATAAAACAGTTAAAACTCTACTCAGTTAAGTCATGAACTGTCTGAGAACCAGGTCTTAGCAGATAAGATGAAGCTACATTCACATGAACACAGCACAGAGTCCCAGAAGTGTGATGTGCTCCTGTGCTTCCTCAAATACATGACAAAGGACATGCCTGCGGCAGTGTGACCAGGCTGTGCTCCACCACTGCTGAGCAAGGCCCCGGCCTTCCGTGCAGGCAGACATGACTAGAAGAACAGGGATTCCTCCTTGCTGAGCTCAGACAGGATGGGAGAGGCCTTGACACAGAAATGTAGGCAGCCACCACCAACTGCTGAGGCTGGCATGGGAGGGGAAACTTGTTTACTAAGGCTGCTCCTAAATCGATTCATGATATTAAGCTGACATGCTCTGCACCTGATACAGGAAGACGCGAAATATCTAACTGTGCCACTGACTGATCCCAAAACCAGGCAGAGGAATTAAAGCCTAGTGTTAACAGTGCCCTTTTCCCTTTCTCAAAAGATGTCCGGTTAAAGGGCTATTGCTTAGGTCTACAAAACTGAACCACAATGGTGGGAGAGAAGCTGAGCACCACTCGTGTATTTCCAGTTGGCCCAGAACTACAGTCACAGGGTCTTCTCTGACACCCTGAGTTGAGTTATGGTCCCAGAGCATCTGAGCTGACACCCTGACCTACCGCTTAGCACATCAGACAGTATAGGGCTGGTACATGCTATGCAATTTCAAAATACTGCATTATAAAATAGAAATTCATGAAATTTTTTTTTTTTTTTTGGAGACAGAGTCTTGCTCTATCGCCCAGGCTGGAGTGCAATGGTGCGATCTCAGCTCACTGCAACCTCCGCCTCCCGCGCTCAAGCAATTCTCCTGCCTCAGCCTCCCGAGTAGCTCGGATTAAAGGAGTCCGCCACCACGCCCGGCTAATTTTTGTATTTTTAGCAGAGACAGGGTTTCACCACGTTGGCCAGGCTGGGCTTGAACTCCTGACCTCAGGTAATCCACCCGCCTCAGCCTCCCAAAATGCAGCCATGAGCCACTGTGCCTGGCCAGCAATTTTTAAAATAATGAAAGTCTCCCTCAAATTAGAAATTCAACAAGAATCAACTTCAAAGCTGAAAAATGAATTGTACACATAATATATGCTATTGCCATATGGCAGTTAGTGTTTCCCTAGTAAACAAACACACCCTTGCCAAGGTGAGGCTGGAACAGTGAGCGGCAGGACCTTATCCCTTTTATAAAATGAGATTGCTCTATACCTGCCTGTTCCTTTTCATCTCCCTATTGAACTGTAAACTCCTTAAGGGCAGGAATGGGGTTGTAAGTCATTTTTATATCCCCTTTATATGATATACATGCTCAGTAAACATTTCCTAAATCTGATATTTTTTTTTCCCAGAAAAGGAACTATTTCAATAAGGAGATACCTGATTCATCCACTGTTTTTGATAAGATAAAATGTGACCATTTGAAATTTAAAAAAATATATTTTGAGTATTCATTTGATATCATTTCTCTTATTTAAACACAACTGAGTAGTTTTATTTTCAGTAACATATGCAGCCAGCAGCCACACCTCATGATAAATACATTTGAAACTGTATCTGATGTTACTCCAACTTACCTTTGTCCTTCTGCCGCCCTTCACGCATAACTGAAAACACCAATCTATTGAAAGAGTTCAAGAAAGAAGGGATGGCTTTCAGCATTACCTGTAATGACAGATAACATAATGTAAAAGTACATACATGATTATTTAAGTTTTTCTACTTTAAAGGAGCTCATACTTCTTTCTTTCTTAGCCTTGTCTATCGGGACACTCAAACCAGTTGTGTGTGCCCGGGGGTAGCCACATCCTTTCGCCTGGATATGCTGGTGTCACTGCTCACCCATCTTGTAATAGACTCTCTGACCCTTGTTTTAACTATCTAGGGTAGAGAACCCACACTGCATAATTTCAGGAGCTTGATTCTTTCATCAACTTCATAAAATCCTGCACCTGTCATTTCAGTTTGTAATTTATGTGCATTGCATTTATATTGTACAGTCACGTACAAATCTAACATCAGCAGAGAGATTTTAAAACAAAGATGCTGACAGGATAAACAGGGCCAAAGGCAATTGTTAACGGGGGAAGGCTTTAGAGTTAGAACCAATGTCATGAGTGTTTAGCTTACCAGAGAATATTTTTCTTAAAAACTGCATTGCTGGCAGGTCTCTATCCTTAGGACATCAAAACACTTAAAAATATCTGAATGTGTATGAATATATGATACATAGCCATGCACTACAAAACAATACTCTGGTCAAAGGCATACTGTATAAACAACAGTGGTCCTATAAGATTATAAAATTGTATTTTTAATGGAACTTTTCTGTTTAAATGCACAAATACTTACCATTGTGTTACAACTGTCTACAGGATTCAGTAGAGTCACGTGCTGCATAAGTTTGTAGGTTTATAGCCTAGAAGCAACAGGCTATACCCCATAGCCTAGGTGTGCAGTACACTGTACCATCTGGGTTTGTGAAAGTATTATACGATCTATGGTGTTTGCACAACAAAAATGCCTAACGACACATTTCTCAGAACATGTCTCTGTCATTAAGTGATGCATTAACTGTCATATCTATGAGTTCCTACACATATAGTCGGCCACACATACAGTGGAGGCCCCATGAAAAGAAGACTGGTCAGAGATAACAAGTCTTGAGTCTAAGGTTTAGACTCAGCTAAGTGACGTTGGTCAAATTATTTGGTGGCACTGAGCCTCAGTTTAGTCATCAATAAAATGGGATTACTGCCCCCTTCACAGGCTTGCTATAGGGGTGGAACATAGCAAATACTCAATAAATGTTAGCCGAACTGTAATTTTTTCTGTGGGACATTTATCCCTAGTTTCAGTTTAACTTAAAAAGGAGCATACTATAAAACTGGAACTCAGGATGCCTCATTCCCTATATCCATTTGAATTATAAGCCCAGCAAGAGATCTATGCAAGTGAGTGGCTTATTTAAATATGTGGTGAGCAAAAACAGAGTAATTTCTAATGAGCTTCCTTAAAAAGTGTAGATTGTACATGCCTTATCCTAAAGCTTTGGGACCAGAAGTGTTTCAGATTTCAGACTTTGGAATATTTGCATATATATAATGAGATATCTTGGAGATGGGACCCATCTAAATATAATTTAAAAGTTCATTTATGTTTCACTTTATAAAAGTTTATACACACAGCTGAAGGTAATTTTATACAACAATTTTAAATAATTTTGTGCATGAAACAAAGTTTTGACTGTGTTTTGATTGCGACCAGTCACATGAGGTCAGGAGTGGGATTTTCCACTTGTAGCATGATGTCAGCACTCTAAAAGTTCCGAGTTTTGGAGCATTTTGTATTAGAAGTGTTCACCTGTAGTATACAAACACTATTCATAGCACCAGATCCAATGAAGAAAAACTCACTCGCAAAGCCCAGTATGAAGGTCAAGCATTTTTATGCTTGAGAAACCACTTGGCTCTGAAATTTACTAGAACAGAAAGTTTGCCTAGCAAATCATTATTTGTATTATTATCCTGCAACAGTAAAGTTTTGCTGCCACTTTTCTATAGACTTCAAGTACTCTGCTCGCAGAGGAAAAGCTGCCTGCCGCTCTCACCCTCCTTCTCACCTTAGGGTGACACTGCAGGATTGAGAAGAGCACGTTGTGCAGCCTCGGGAAGACGCTTCCATACTCCAGCGGCTTCAGATGGTCCAAAGGGACAGTGAGAAGGATGCTGAAGGCCAGGCTGACGTGGTGGGGGTTGCCGATGGCCTCCTCCCCCTGCCGCAGCAGTGCAGCCAGGACGTCTAAGACAGGCCCAACCACCGTGAGGGACACAGGCTGCTCCTGACAAGCTTCTCGGTTTAGGAGCTAAAGGGCAAGATGAGATAGAGGAAAAATGAAAGTAATTCCCCAAGGAAATAACACAAACACCGCAGCACTGAGTGACTGCGGTAGAAATGTCTGTGCTTCAAAATGAATTGATGTGGTCAGTGGGCAGTTAAATACTATTTGCTAAACTTCTTACAAATCAGCTCTAGTGAAAGATATTCAGTTAATGATCTAGAAAATAAAGAGAACAGACCCAAGAGGAAGGATAGCTCAAAGTCTTACCTAAGTAACCTGCGACAGCGCACCTGTGACCCTCCTTCTCAGATACACAGCAGCCTTGGTGAGGCCTTTTGGGTCCTGTCTCTCACAATGCTCACTGTTCTGCTGGGTATTCTGGCTGTGCGGACCCCTGCTACACCCTTTGGGTGGACCTAAGTGGATTCTAGCCTGGTGTTCTTATCAGTGAGGGCCTACCACACACATCATCAACACTGTCCCCGCCCACCAGCATGGGTCGCCTCCCTATACAGCCCACGTGCCTCTCCTGATGCTCACCACACATACTCGGCGACGATGACCCCTGCCATCCAACAACACGGATGCTCAGGAAAATGACAAAGCAGCCAAATTGGAAACGAGAGAAGATTAAGTATGTTTTTTAGACCCTTTTGCCCCAGGAACATGCTAACTCAGGGCAACTGTCTCAGGTAGCAACAGCTAGAATTAGGGCAGAGGATGATGGTAAAATAGAGACTGCTCCTTCGCACCTAAGTGTAAGAACACCCAGGTCAGGGTTTTTAGAGGGCAGGAGGCAGTCCCAATCTGAACCAGATTGTTCTAGTGAAACAAACAGCCCAGCAACAACTAGACACAAATTTTAACATTTGAGTAAGATTGTAATAAAATAAACTCCTATCTGCAACATTACTATCCCATCCTATAAAGCATTTTATTCTCACTGTATCATAGGCCTTAAACACACACACACACACACACACACACACACACACACACACACACAACTCCTACAAATAAACGAGTGCATTAAACAAACCACAACATTTTGTGGGGACAAAGAAAGCCCCAGAATTCCTTCTTTTATCATCTGATTAAATAGGCATCTACAAGCTGGCTGCAGTGGCATGCACCTATAATCCTGGTGACTTGGGAGGCTGAGGCAGAAGGATCACTTGAGGCCAGGAGTTTGAGGCTGCAGAACACTATGTTTGCAACTGCAAATAGCCACTTCACCTTAGCCTGGACCACACAGTGAAACTCCATTTCTAAAAAAATAATAAAACATAAAATTTTAAAAATTAAGCAGGCCTCCACGGTAGCCTCCCTTTATCACTACATCCCTCTTTTTACTGCCTGTCTGATGCTTCCCAGTGCTACTAAATGTTCCTTGATGCCACCTCCCTTCCACTGCTCCAACCGTTGATACCAATGTGTTCAGGCAGGACACACAAGCTCGGCATCCTGCTCACTGCCACCCTTAGGAAGCAGCCCACACACACGTTCTGCATAAAGTTACAGGGCAGCAGACCCCAAAAGGCTGACTTCTGTCTTTACAGGAAGAGGGAGGGGAGGAGCTGGAGGACACATCTCCAGAGGGTACTCACTGTTAAAGCCGTGACTATCTGGGGACATGCACGCCACAACAGACTTGCTTTCTCTCCACTGAGTGGGCAGTTCAGTAGCAGCCTCAGCAATGTAACAGCTGACACAACAGCCTGGGGCAAAAGAGAAAAAACTTAGCAGCAGAGATAGCGTGTTCTCTCTTAAGAACTCCACCTGGGGAAGAAGCCTGCTCCCTGGGGCTGCGGCGTTGGAGTGGATTGAGAACGCTGGTGTCAGGGGAGGTGGACAAGGCCTGCTTGGGGTTAAGTCCTGGGAGGGACACCCTTCACATCAGCATGCAGACAGGAAGGAAGCGAAGAAGATGAGCAGAGCTGGGGCAAAGGCAGGGTCTTTCAGCAGCATCTCACTAAACCAAGCACGTAAATGGGCCAGGACACTGTGACCTAATCATGGAGAGCCTGTGCTGTCAAGGCTCTGTCCACGCAGAGGACACTGGCTGTTACTTCACTAAGCAATGATGCACGCTGACAGATAGGAGGGGCTGGAGGAAAATGTGAAAACAATCAGATTAGGTGCTGTGGTCACGGGTGCTACATGCTGACATGAGGGCAGTATGGCTCAATCGGGTCACATGTTTCAAAATATATGGTGGGAGAGGTCTTAAGCAAAGAATGAGCAGAAT
The DNA here is from genome assembly GCF_009828535.3 of Hylobates moloch. NCBI lineage: Eukaryota > Metazoa > Chordata > Mammalia > Primates > Hylobatidae > Hylobates > Hylobates moloch. The sequence goes on along the minus strand of NW_026652293.1, from coordinate 62,323,206 downwards.
TTAACTTTTTTTTTTTTTTTTTGAGACCGAGTCTCGCTCTGTCACCCAGGCTTGGAGTGCAATGGTATGATCTCTGCTCACTGCAACCTCCATCTCCTGGGCTCAAGCGATTCTCCTGCCTCAGCCTCCCAAGTGGCTGGGATTACAGGCACCTACCACCACGCCCAGCTAATTTTTGTATTTTTAGCAGGGACGGGGTTTCACTATGTTGGCCAGGTGGTTTCGAACTCCTGACCTCATATAATCCACTCACCTCGGCCTCCCAAAGTGCTGGGATTATAGGCGTGAGCCACTGCACCCGGCCAGAATTTAACTTTTATACGTGTCAGTATTGTGAATATGTAATACTTAGTATTTTACATAATAAGACTACACATTTGTAATTTGAAAAACTTCCCCTTTGAAAAATAAGGTTTTAAATCATGAGACGTGGGCAGAGCCCTACCTTTACGGGGTGCCTATATGAACAAACAGACCCAGTGCCAGGCATTTCACACTGTCAGTGAGTTTCGATTTCAGCCTCACACCATCTTTTACTCCCCGAATGCTGTGCAGCCCACCCCACAACCCTAGCCAAAGTCCTGGCTTCTGCCTTTCACTCTCTTCCCTTCCCTGCTCCCTCTGACTAGGCACACCCCAAAGCCCCATCTCCACTCCCACTCTCCTGCCCACCTACAGGCTATCTCCCTACCAGGGCCTGCCCCCCGGCACCACTTCTCCCTATCCATCTTCTCACACTTGCACATCCCCTGCTCCTGGCAACCCAACACGCTGCCTGCACGGTGCACGTCTCCCTTCCCCTCACCTCTGCTCCCCAACCGAGTCCCTTGCATTCTTCATTGCACGGCTGGAGTCTCACTTCCTCAGGGAAGTCTCCTGACCAACTGGTCCAAACAGAAATTTGGGTTTGTTTCCTCTCCTGCCCAAATCAGTACCCAATACCAGTGTGCTGTATATGACCAGGAGTCAATAAGCCATTCATGAGGCAGAATATGCCTAGACCACAGACCTTGGCTGGACTCTCCACCCTGCCAACCATTGGCTCTGTGGCCTGTGGCCTTCTTCCTTGTGTAAGAGACGTCTGACCGGTCCAGTGCCCACAGGCATTCAGAGAAGCAAATCGCAGCATGTGAGCTCTGTGCAAAGGCACTCAGCAAATGCAACACCATGCAGGCTGTATTAGCAACTTCTGTCAGAACTGAAGGGGGTAGGCTAACCTAGGTGCTTCTCAAATGCTGGCATGAGGGCAGTATGGCCCAATCAGGCCACATGTTTCAAAAAGTACGGTGTGAGAGGTCTTCCGCAAAGAATGCGCAGAATTTAACTTTTTTATGTATCAGTTTTGTGAATGTATAACACTTAGTATTTGACGTAATAAGACCACACATTTGTAATTTGAAAAACTTCCTGTTTGAAAACTAAGGCCTCCCTACGCCGCAGCCTGGGCTGTCCCACAGCCCAGGGCTCCCTCACAGCCTCCCTCTTTGCCTACAGTCTCCATCAGTTAGAATTTGTTTAGTGTTAGGGGTGACACCACATCTCAAATCAGTTTTCCCCTTTGAGCCGACATGGTTTCTGAGCCTGCCACACAAGGAGGGAGAAGCCGCCCACCTGCACATCTGCTTTCCACATGTTACTGACGTCCAGTCCCTGGAGAATACACTGCATCACCAGCCTCAAGTCCTCTGTCGTCCCAACCTCTAACATTTGGGTGAACAAGTCTCCCAAATGAGGCTCAATATCCTGAGTGACCTGAACAGGAATTTCAGGATCTGTGTGGGAAAGAAACCAAAACTGTTAAGATGTGACAGACAGGTGAAATAAACTACCAAGGAGCCATAGGATGAAACTGCGTACAGCTGTGGCCGCCATCAAAAATCACCAAGTTAGGGGCATGGTGACACAAGCACTGGTGGAAAAAGCAGGTACACATATTTAGTATGATGCCATGCTCTCACATACACAGCTACACCTGTGCACTGTGTGTACACACACAAACACAGAATACGACAGCCATGCTTAGGAGGTAAATTCCGAACTACAGAAGACAGTGATTATTGCTTTGTGCCGTTGACCCTTGAACAATGTTTGAACTGCATGGATCCACTTATACATGGGTTTTCTTCTGCCTCTGGCACCCCTGAGACAGCAAGACCCATCCCTCCTCTTCCTCCTCCTCAACCTACTCAATGTGAAGATGAAGAGGATGAAGACCTTGATGATAATCTACTTCACTTAATGAATGGCAAATACATTTTCTCTTCCTTATTATTTTCTTAATAACATCGTCTTTTCTCTAGCTTACTTGATTGTAAGAATATAATACATAAATACATACAAGAAATATATGGTAATCAGGCCGGGCACGGTGGCTCAAGCCTGTAATCCCAGCACCTTGGGAGGCTGAGGCGGGCGGATCACGAGGTCAGGAGATCGAGACCATCCTGGCTAACACGGTGAAACCCCATCTCTACTAAAAATACAAAAAATTAGCTGGGCGTGGTGGCAGGCGCCTGTAGTCCCAGCTACTCGGGAGGCTGAGGCAGGAGAATGGCGTGAACCCGGGAGGCGGAGCTTGCAGTGAGCCGAGCGAGCCACTGCACTCCAGCCTGGGGGACAGAGCAAGACTCCGTCTCAAAAAAAAAAAAAAAAAAAAGAAATATATGGTAATCGACTGTTTATGTTATCAGTAAGGCTTTGGTTATCAGTAGTTTAGTTTCTAGAGAGTCAAAAGTAATACAAGATTTTTTTAATAGAATTGTATCAGAAGGATATACATGGAATTTTTTACTGTGCCGGGGGTTGGTGCCTTAACCCCTACGTTGTTCAAGGGTCAACTGTATTTTATTTCTCTATTTTCTTTGTGTTTCTTTTATAAAATCGGTAGGGGTGCAAGAGTGGGTGGTATTCTAAACAGATGGGAAAGTCAGAAAGACTAAAAGAGCTCCACTTTCCAGGCCTGGATGACTGTCAGGAAGTCACCCAGCTGTTTCCCATCATCCCCAGTGTCCTTGGGCCCACGGTTTCACAATAACGCCCAAATCCAGGGCACTCGAGGCCCTTTATCATCTGGCCCCAGGTCATCTTTCCAGCCAGCGCTTCAGCCCCATCTGCCTATTCCACATTGCCAGAATACCTTCCTGCTTTCCTGGCTTTGTTTACTATTTACAGCACTGGGGTAAAGGGGACTTCTGAGAGGTAAAGATCTAGGTCCAAGTCTCCCACAAGCTGTAAAACCCTGGACCCATGATCTCTCTGAGCCTCAACTCCCTCATCAGTGAAGTGGGCATAACAGCACCAACTCTTGTGGCTGGCAAATAAAAAAAGGCCACAGAGCTCACAACATAGTGCCCTCACACAAAAGGCTCCCATTTCCACCTGCCCTAGCTACCCCTCAAGGGCCACTCACACGTGGCCTGTATGTGGCCTCTCCACCAAGTCCCATAGCTCTGGTTCGCTTTATGGCGTCTCCCCAACCTTTACCCTGTGATCTGTGCGAATGTCTGTTTACTTAATTACATAGGCCAAAATCAACACCTCACTCATCTCCAGAGCAGGATACAGCCTCAAACATACAAGCATTTTAATTGTTTTTTTATGTTTCTGGAGACAGGATCTCACTCCGTCACCCAGGCTGGAGTGCAGTGGCACAATCATGGATCACTGCAGCCTCGACCTCTTCGGCTCAAGGGGTCCTCTCGCCTCAGCCTTCAGAGTAGCTGGGACCACAGGTGCATGCTACCCACACTGGCTTTTTGTAGAGATGGGGTTTTACTTTTTTGCTCAGGTTGGTCTCAAACTCCTGGCCTCAAGTGATCTCTTGGCTCAGCCTCCCTGAGCGCAGGATTACAGATGCCAGCCACCACTCCCAGCCAAGAAGCATTTTTAGAAGTGTTGATTTCTGTAATTGAAGTCAGGTCCTCTGTTCTGCTGTCAGAAGGCATTCTTTACAAAAGCCCACCTCTGAGCCACCCTTAAGGACACAAGCAGAACTCCGTGGCTGGGGCACCTGCATGGCCCCTCTTCACACCCCTCTCCCTGCCCAAAGCCTTGGGCCACTCCTCACTTGGCATTTCTTCCAGAGCACTGACAACTCTGGCACTTCCCTGGACAGTGTCTAACAGCTCAGGTGGAAGAGGCCTGGACACAGCAACACCCCAGGCCCATGAGCTGAGGGCACAGTGTGGCAGGCTGGCCTTGCCCAACCCTGATCATGCTGTGACCAAGGGGCTCTGTCCCTGGGGAAATAAGGTACCAGAAGTCCAAGGACATATAGTTAGGACTTAAAGACTGCCTCAACTTGGCCAGGCACAGTGGCTCATGCCTATAATCCCAGCACTTTGGGAGGCCGAGGCAGGCAGACCACTTAAGGTCAGGAGTTTGAGACCAGCCTGGCCAACACAGTAAAACCCCATCTCTACTAAAAATACAAGAATTAGCCAGGCGTGGTGGTGCACGCCTGTAATCCCAGCTCCTCAGAAGGCCGAGGCAAGAGAATCGCTCAAAGCCGGGAGGCAGAGGTTGCAGTGAGCCGAGACGGCGCCACTGTACTCCAGCCTAGGTGACAGAATGAGACTCTGCCTCAAAAAAAAAAAAAAAAAAAAAAAAAGAGATTGCCTCAACTCAGCAAGGTTGAAGAGGAAAAGGAGGACACAACATTCTGTTTAACTAAGGGGCACAGGGCAGAGCTTCAGACCACCAGCTGCCGTTTCTTGGGCCAGTCACTTAGAACACTGTAATGAGGCTTAACAAAAGACTCGATTTTAGCCCCCATTAAGAAGGTGAACACCATTCACTAAAAGAGACCCTGACACAGTAAGACAGGACAATGTAATATCAAAGGCTTTCAGTTAATCCACAATCCAGACAGAGACAGGTTACTGAAAGGGAGACAACAGCAGCGTGATTTGGCCCATGGCACTTCAGTTCTGGCACTGGCACAAGCAGACCAGATGGCTTTACTTTCTGCGAGAACCCATTTAACCCTCACGTACTGAAAGGCACGCCCGTGGCCCCACCCGTCACAGCTTCTCCACCCAGAAACAGAGTTAACATGTGCTTAACACAGACGTTAACGTGACGTTAACGAGGGTCAGATTTGGCTGACTTCCAGACCTCACCTCAAAAGACTGACCTGACCCCAGCCCTTTCATTACCACCAAAACAAAAAAGAAAAGACCCCCCACAATTGTGGTGTGTGCCATCTTGAAACAGAAGAAATCTCTTCCATTAACTTCGTTTGGGAGGGGTAAAAGTGTATTTTATTTGTATACCCTAATAAAGGTAACAAATCTTAATCATCTTTCACTATAGAGGAAAACCTCAACAAACTCTAATTGGGCCTCCAAAAACATTATAATCTATCCCCTGCTTATGACATATTTAATTAAATCATAGAAAAGTATTTTGATTTATTCTTATTAAAATGCAACATTAAAGTGGTACAAAATAATAGCAACAATCACAACATGTTAATGCAATAATACAATGCATGTTAATACATGCATGTTAATACAATAATTATTTTAATTTTTGGATGCGTTTCTAGCCTTTGTCTGCACACATGTATATCTTATATAGTTGTGGCATATTTAACATTTCATATTGTACTTTTTTTGCTTAACAATATTTTCTAGATATTTCTAGCCCTTGTCTTCATAATAGTTTTCATAATTATATTTTTAATGGCTGCATAGTAACCCATTAACCTTTCACTAAGGGGGCTGTAAAGGTTGACTCTGCGCAGGAAGACATGAGCTCTCTCGCTTCAAGGCTGTGCATGAGGTCCTAGTTTGCTGCCTGGAAGGCTGCCTTCAGACTAAAACGCTTTGATGACATTGAAGATTAGCCTTGGTCCAGTGAGCACCTGCACCTGGCAAGCACCCTAATACGGGGGGGGGCGGGGATGGGGGTGAACTAAGAAAGGCACAGTCCTGTCCTCAAGGAACTGTAAGAGGCTCTTTGGAAATTAAGTGATTTGGCTGGACACAGTGGCTCACACCTGTAATCCCAGTACTTTGGGAGGCTGAGGCAGGCAGATAACGAGGTTTGGAGATCGAGACCATCCTGGCTAACATGGTGAAACCCCGTCTTTACTAAAAAATACAAAAAAATTAGCCGGGCGTGGTGGCGGGTACCAGTAGTCCCAGTTACTTGGGAGGCTGAGGTAGGAGAATGGCGTGAACCCGGGAGGCGGAGCTTGCAGTGAGCTGAGATTGCACCACTGCACTCCATCCTGGGAGACAGAGTGAGACTCCATCTCAAAAAAAAAAAAAAGAAATTAAGTGATTTGTACTTTTTAATTTTTATTTATTTATTTTTTTATGAGACAGGGTCTCACTGTGTCACCCAGGCTGGAGTGCAATGGTAGGATCAAGATTCACTGCAGCATCAACCTCCCTGGGCTCAGGTGATCCTCCCACTTCAACCTCCTGAGTAGCTGGGACTACAGACACATGCCACCATGCCTGGCCAATTTTTGTATTTTTTGTAGGGATGGGGTTTTGCCATGTTGCCTGGACTCAAGCAATCTGCCCCCTCAGCCTCCCAAAGTGCTGGGATTACTGGCGTGAGCTGCCACGCCTGGCTCTGATTTGTACTTTTTTTAAGTTGGCAGAATTTTATATCTTTTTAAAGTCAATTTATGGCACTGAAAGTCTGATGCATAAGAGCCTCCTACTAAGGATGCAGGTATCTATGTATCTCATTGCAGCCAGCACAAGTTAAAGGCTAAAAAGCTGAAGAGGAGCAGATTTCAAAACTATAAACTTACACAGAACAACCTCCAAAATAAGTGAGCAACTGAGGTGCACAGTAACATACGGAGGAGGCTGCTGTTTGCACGGAAAGTAAGGAAACAGTTGTGGCAGTAATTGCTTATGTATGCCTAGAATGTCAACAGAGGGCATGAAGTCGTGGGTGCTGGGCCTAGAAGGGAGGTCTTCTCACTGTCCACATGTGGTACTTTTTTTTTTTTTTGAGACAGACTCTTGCTCTGTCACCCAGGCTAGAGTGCAGTGGCACGATCTCGGCTCACCGCAAGCTCCGCCTCCCGGGTTCACGCCATTCTCCTGCCTCAGCCTCCCGAGTAGCTGGGACTACAGGCGCCTGCCACTACGCCCGGCTAATTTTTTGTATTTTTAGTAGAGATGGGGTTTCTCCATGTTAGCCAGGATGTCTCGATCTCCTGGCCTCATGATCCGCCCACCTTGGCCTCCCAAAGTGCTGGGATTACAGGCGTGAGCCACCGCACCCAGCCTCACATGTGGTACCTTTTGAACACATCACGTGTTCACTTATTCCCAGTTCCAAAAAGGGGAGCAGTGGAAACTAGACCTCTATAACACAGAATTAGCTCAAGAGAAAATATCTTACCTGCAAGAACTCTTCTCACAGAATGAAACATGGAGGTAAACACGGAGTCCTTTTTGGGATGCAGTTCTGGGGCTAAAAAGAACAGAGTTAAAAACTGCAAGGCTGCCCGAAAAGACTGATCCTGTGCCGCGAGAGCTGGCAACTCCAACAGTATCTGAGAGTAAACACTCTGGTAGAGGGCAGCGTGGGAGAGCAGCGTCCTGTCGCTTCCTTGGGAAATGTCGGCCCCTCCATCCCTGCAGTGCTGACCCAGGTCGGCTTCCATGAGCATGCTGACGGATGAGATGAGGACCGAGGGAAGGCGCCAGCCCTGGGCCTCTGGCACTAAGCAGAGCTGCAGCACAGCTCCTGTCTGCAGCACAACCTGCTGCAGCAGCTCAGACAGTGCTGCTGGGGCCTCCTGGCCCAGCTTCTGCTCTTTGAGGAAAGGTCCCAGGACATGGCACAACCTGGTTAAAGACACCAGAAGGAGCTGCCTGCCCTGGGGGTTCTGATTTTCTAATCGTTTGCTTGAAGTTGCCTCCATGTATGGTTTGGAACTACAGAGGAATGCGATGATTTTTCTAAAATTGAGCACCAAGCTCAGCTTCATTTGGATGAGCATCTGCATTAGCTCCTCTAAAAATGTCCCTATCACTTGGAGGAATTCCAGCCAAGCGGGATCATCCATCTCAGTAAGGAACCTACTACTAGCTCTGAACAATGAGGTCAGTACAATCTCAAAAATATCACTACCATACATGATCTTGAACACAGAGCGAGCACTTTTCCCCCTTTGTAGGTAACCAAGAAGCTGGTAGCAAGTCGTCAAGAACTTGAGAGCCAGTGAGGAGGGGCAAGAGCATCCCAGTTTGGTGATGGCCATGGACAGTAACAGAAGAAAATAATGCACATGATAGGGTGGCAAGAGGCTGTCCAGCTGTAAGGCAGAAATCACTTCCAAAAGCCCCAGGATGCTTTCCAACTGCTCTCCCTCCAGCTGGATAGGGAAGTCACTCTTGACCAGGGACAGGAAGTTCTGGGCAATTTCTCCTCTAGGTTCTATACCTTCAGGTCCAGCTTTTGCAAATCTGTTTTCCCAATGACCCACAACCATGTGGTCCTTTTCAAAAAGCCAGGGAAGCTGCTGACTGACAAGACCTGAGTCACGCTGGGCACCAGAACACAGAATGCTGGAGCAACTTGTGGTTACACACATTAAGAAAGCAGAATGAAGGGACTGCATCTCTGGAAAAAGAGGGCTATGAAGGAAGGCTTTGGATATTTTTTCCAGTGTGATGTATGCCTCTTCATCTATTGAGCCTTCCTGGGCTTTGCCCTTCGGTAAAGTTCTCAGCAGGACACTGGCCAGGTATCCCACATCATCTGGACACAGATAGGATATTAAAATTGTGAGATTTGACACAATCAAGTGCCAGTGTGCTACAGGGTATGTGAGTCCACTCACCGTCCCGACTTGGCCATCCCAGGAAGCCGTCGTTCTCTGATTCAAGCTTTTTCTGCCGGAACCAATAATAAAGGCAGCATCGCACCTCAAACTTTGGATGGCTCCTTCAGACCGGAAACTAGTTTGCATTAAAGTCCTTTTCATTTTCTGCAGGTACAGCTGTTCTAAGCAATATCTACCAAGAGTGCTGAACTGAGCTGTAAACTTCTCTATCTCCTTCCAACGCTGTGTTTTTACACCTGGGAGCAATGAAGGGAGGTTCGAGATCTCCAGAGCAACACCTATAAGAGGCCCAGACATAGAGCGATACTGGCTACAGTTCAAACTGAACATAGCGTCCACCTGGGCCCAAGTGTAAGACAGCAGAAGTGCAGAGTCACTGACTTTCTGCAGCCACAGCTCTGGCTCTGGACTTGGGGGGTCCAGGAGAAGGGCCAGCAGGGGCTGCACGAGCTCCCTCAGCATCCTCTCCATCATGCACTGTGTCCGTCTGACGATGGGCAGGGGCGTGCTGCTGTCCAGGCTCCTCATATTGAACATGATACAGTGCAGCAGCGAGCTCAGTGACAGTGACTTCAGGGCCATGTCGGCATCACTCTGCAAATAGGGCAAGACTAAAGACTGGAACTTCTCCAGCACAAGGGACCACGTGTCCAGGATCTGACTCAGAGACAGCTCCAGGAGGCATGCAGAGAGTACCATGGAGGGGCCCGAGGCCAGCACAGGCTGCCTCAGTGCCTCAGCAGCTGGACGACAGATCACCCCCAAAACCTCTTCAAACAACCGTGGCACTTGTCGGAGTTTGGCGTAAGTCTGGAAGACAGTATGAATAAGCGCCTCCTGGGCTTTTTTGGTTCGAAACTCTGTTACTTCTGCATCGATCCACGCTGAAGCCAGCAGGTCATCCAGGTCTGGCTCCAAAATCAAATGATTCAGAGATATCAACGTCTTCAGGCAGCGGAACCAGGCCGGTATGGGTGCTTGTGCATGGTTTATTAGCAGCTCAGCCACACGGCGGTAAAAGCGGAACTGAGCCTCTTCATGCCGAATTCTGTCGGCAGCGATGTTGTAGATATTGTTGTTGGCCACTGAGTTTAGTAGCTGTTCCACAACCAAAAGCTCTGTGGTCCAATCTGATGTGGACAGGGCTTTGCTCTGCTCCTCCTGCAGGTGTGAAATCTTCAAGCAGCCAAACAGCCTGGGGAGAACCCGGAAGCAGAGAAGCTGGTTTCCCTCCTTAAAGTAAGAATCTAGAAAGAGCTTATACAGCAAGGCCACTGAGTTGGCCACAACAGAGGTATGAAGGGATGCTGCACTGTAGCCAGCATCAACCAGCCTGGTGAGCACGGTGTCCATGGGAGCCAGAAGGTTCTTCATGGCTCCCGTCTTCACATGCCCTTGCTGCTGGTCCAAGAGCTCCTCCTTGTATGATGACAGCAGCTCAGGCTGAAAAATCCCTCCTCGGAACATGGCCTCAATCTGACTCCTGATGTCCCGGCTCAGCACCTGCCTCAGCTGGCCCTGGCCAGCCTGCGTCCATGTGCCGCCAGAAAGTAAGTGCCTCAGGACCAGGCACGGCTGGAGCAGGTGAGCAGTCACATCCCCAAAGGCACGTCTTGGGTTGACCTGCTGCTGCAGGATCAAGAGATAATGACCAAGGGCCAGGTGAATGACCTCAAACAACTGGGCTACCATGGCTCCTTCGGGCTGCCTGCAGGCTGACCAGCAAAGCTGGCTCAGCAAGGCTACCATCAGCTCCTGTTTGGCCGTGTAGATGACAGCCAGGGCAGGTGTCGACAGGATGCCCTGGCAGCATCGAAGGACAGCACAGATGTTTCTTTGGGATCCCGAAAGAGAGAACTCAGCTACTCTCTCATTTATGATCTGAACATTAAGAAAGAAAGAAAATTCATTACTGACCTTAAACCCATACATACACAAGTATTAAAAAAAAAAAAAATCAACAAACTCACCCCTTTCCCTCATTTCAGTAAGAAAGAAATGCCCAGATTACCATATTTCAGTGAACTTGACATAAGCTTAGTGCATCAAAATAAGGCAAAGCACCTGTTTCAATTCCTCCACACATCCATCTTCTACCAATGCAAATCCAGAAAAGGATCCGTGCCTTTGTAAATTTGCTGTCCCTTTTTTTAAAGCTGGGTTTTAAAGGGCTTAAATGCCAAATGTCACTTTCCCTTAGATCCTAAACCTGCAATTGAGCTTAGATGTTACCAGGCAGAGGGAAAGTAGCACTTAAATTATGATCTTGTGGTCCAAAATACATGTTTATAGGCCAGGCACAGTGGCTCACACCTGTAATCCCAGCACTTTGAGAGGCCAAGGTGGGCGGATCACTTGAGGTCAGGAGTTTGAGACCAGCCTGGCCAACACAGTGAAACCCGACTCCACTAAAAATGAAAAAATTAACCAGGCATGGTGGCGGGCACCTGTAATCCCAGCTACTTGGGAGGCTGAGGCAGAAGAACTGCTTGAACCTGGGAGGCAGAGGTTGCAGTGAGCTGGGATCGAGCCACTGCACTCCAGCCTGGGTGACAGAGTGAGGCTCTCTGAAAAAAGAAAAAAAAATACATGTTTATAGTCAATTATACTTTTTCTATTAAAAAAAAGCCAAAGCAAAAGGCACTCTTTTAAAAAAGAAAGCAGCTGGGCATGGTGGCGCATGCCTGTAATCCCAACACATTGGGAGGCTGAGTGGGGGGCAGATCACTTGAGGCCAGGCATTGGAGACCAGCCTGGTCAACATGGTGAAACACCATCTCTACTAAAAATATAAAAATTAGCCGAGCATGGTGGTGCACACCTGTAGTCCCAGCTACTCGGGAGGCTGAGGCACAAGAATTGCTTGAACCCAGGAGGCAGAGGTTCCAGTGAGCCAAGATCACACCACTGCACTCCAGCCTGGGTGACAGAGACTCTATCTCAAAAAATTTTTTAAAAGGAAAGTAGATGGTATGTTGCTACTGCTTATTATACAGCAAATCTATTGTCTACTGCTCTCAAAATTCCAAAATTCACAAACACCAGAAATTATGAGAACCAGGCAGATTCTATAATTCAGTCACAGGTTAAGTGACTTGCTCCCAGCCTTATGGAATCTGAGAACCAAACCTATCCCAGGTGCTAAGTTAGCAGTGCCCTAATGAGATAGGTATTATTAATTCTATTCAAGTAATTGCTGGCTATGGACTTTTAAAGTTACTCTGGAAAAGCTGTAACAAAGATGACAAATCCTTAAATGTCAATGAACTATTACAGTGATCTCCAAATTTTTGATTATACAACTCATCGATTTTTCCTGCATTTATACTCAATAAGTGTAATTTATTTATAAATTATGCACATATGCCACAGCATTAACATTTTATATAATTATGAAGCATACATACAAATAAAAATTAAGTATGGCTTTTTAAACAAGGAGACATTCCAAGATTTTCTTCCCATATTCCAAAAGAGCATTTGAAATAAGCCACTTTGATGACCACTGGTTTATTATTTTAAAAAGTGACCCAGTTTGGAACATAATCTCAAGAACCGTTAAGCCCTATGTGCCATCAGGCAGCTCAACCTTCGTTCCTCTCCATTACTAGCCTCTAATGATCTTCTCTCTGCCTGCACACTCATGAAAGTGAGGCAATGTTATGACTTCACAGCCCAGGCTTTACACTCAGGCAGAGTGAGGTTCAAATCCCAGCTCTGCCATTAACTAGCCATGTGACTTTAGGAAAGTTAAACTTCTTTGAGCCTGGCACACATTAAGTGCTCACTAGTAGTAGTTTTTATCGTATCTAGCTATTCTCATGGTATTTAAACACACTCAGTTTTGACAATGAAGTTCCTACTTCTGATCTGAGACTTCAAAATCACTTTCAGTCAAAAACTGAGGAGGCCCCAGGTTGCCGGTCAAGCCACTAGTGGCACTTGTGGCTCGAAGGCCGTAGTGGAAAAAAAAAAAAAACCTTTGAGGAAATTCCTGTCCGGATTTTGGCCTTTGACCTCCCTCCAGGCCAAAAGAAAGGTGAAGAAGAAGAAAAACAAATCAGAGAAGCATAATTTGCTAGCTACCTTTTCCAATTCAAAAGGTAATCAATGACCTGTTTACAAAATCGTTCCAAGCTTTTTTTGAATATTAAATAACAAAATGCTTAGAGCATATGATACACATTCAATAGTTACTATCATAATTCCAATAATATTACATCCTTCTCTCCTACCTTAATATTTCCTATATCTTCATACAATTGACACTAAAACAAGTTTCCAGCATTAACAAGAAATCAATGGAGATGCATGCAACACATACAGACCAGAAGAGGGAATACCTTGACTAGGGAAATCTGAAGATTAATGGTCTTTCCATTCTTGAGGAGATTCTGCAATTTTCTGCTATGTAAAATATTATCGATATAGATCCAAAGCCTTTCAACAATATCTTCCTTCAGTTCAAGTTTTTTCTTATAAAATGCAACCAATGATTGTCTTGCCCAATCAAGTAACACCTGAATTTGAAGGAAACATACACTGAAAATAAATTAATTTGCTGAGAGAAAGATGTTAGACATTATAGGGACATTACAGGTATAAGCAAATCCAACTGCCACGGGGGCAGCGGGGGAGAACCTCTCTTTTAAAACTTACCTTTGGTAATATTACTTAGGTGTTCTGGTATTTTTAAATGTTTATTATTAAAGGATAAGAATGGGAAAACAACAAATTTGTCTTCAGCTAGGGCAAATTAAAAGTTTCAGGTGAAACCAACATATCTTACCCCATTTTCTGAGGTTATACAGGCATACCTCATTTTATTGTGCCTTGTAGATACAGATATTGCATTTACAAATTGGAGGTTTATGGCAACCCTGTGCCAAGCAAGTCTATCAGATCCTTTATTCCAACAGCACGTGCTTGCTTCATGTCTCTGCCACATTTTGGTAATTCTCCCAGTATTTCCAACTTTTTCATTCTTATATTTGTTATGGTGCTCTGTGACCAGTGATCATTGATGTTACTATTCTAATTGTTTTGGGGCACCATGAACTGTGTCCTTCTAAGTCAGCAAGCCTAATCAATAAATGTTCTATGCATCCTGACTGCTCCATCAAAATGCTATTACCCTGACGGGCTATTTTCCCCTCCCTCCTTCTCCTCTGGCTTTCCTATTCCTTGAGACACAATAATATTGCAATTAGGCCAGCTAACCCTACAGTGGCCTCCAGGTGTTCAAGTGGAAGGACTAGCTGCATGTCTCTTTAAATCCAAAGCTAAAGACAATTAAGCTTAGTGAGGAAGGCATGCTCAAAGGTGAGACAGACCAAAACCAAGCCTCTTGAGCCAATTAGCCAAATTGTGAATGCAATGGACAAGTTCTTGAGGGAAATTAAAAGTGTTACTCCAGTGAACACCAAATGATAGAAAGTGAAACTGCCTATTGCTGACACGGAGAAAGTTTTAGTGGTCTGGATAGAAGATCAAACCAACCACAACATTCCCTTAAGCAAAAGCTTAATCCAGAGCAAGGCCCTAACTCTCTTCAATTCTATGAAGGCTGAGAGAAGTAAGGAAGCTGCGGAAGAAAAGCTAGAAGCTAGCAGAGGTTGGTTTATGAAGTTTAGGGAAAGAAGCCATCTTCATAACATAAAAGTTCCAGGTGAAGTTATCTAGAAGGTCTAGCTAAAATCACTGATGAAGCTAGCTAAACTAAACAACAGATTTTCAGAGTAGAAGAAACAGCCTTCTATTGGAAGATGCCATCCAGGACTTTCTTTTTTTTTTCTTTTTTGAGACGGAGTTTCGCTCTTGTCGCCCAGGCTGGAGTGGAATGGCGCGATCTCGGCTCACTGCAAACTCTGACTCCCAGGTTTAAGCGATTCTCCTGCTTCAGCCTCCTGAGTAGCTGGGATTACAGGTGCCCGCCGCCATGCCCGGCTAATTTTTTTGTATTTTTAGTAGAGACGGTGTTTCGCCATGTGTTGGCTAGACTGGTCTCGAACTCCTGGTCTCAGGTGATCGACCCACCTTGGCCTCCCAAAGTGCTGGGATTACAGGCGTGAGCCACTGTGCCCGGCCACCATCTAGGACTTTCATAGCTAGAGAAGAGAAGTCAATGCCAGGCTTCAAAGCTTCAAAGGACAGGCTGACTCTCTTATTAAGGTCTAATGCAGCTGGTAACTTTGACGCCAGTGCTCATTTACCATCCCCAAAATCATAGGGCCCTTAAGAATTATGCTAAATCTACTCTGCTTGTGCTCCGTCAATGGAAAAACAAAGCCTGAATGACAGCATATCCGTTTACAGCATGGTTTACTGAAGATTTTAAGCCCATGTCAAGACTGATCAGAACAAAAAGATTCCTACCAGAAGATTACTGCTCTTGGGTGACCAAGAGCTCTGATGGAGATGTACAAGGAGATGAATGTTGTTTTCATGACTGCTAACACAACATCGATTCTGCAACCCATGATCAAGGAGTACTTTTGACTTTCAAGTGTTATTATTTAAGAAACACATTTCCTAATGCTATAGGTGCCATAGTGATTTCTCTGATGGATGTGGAGAAAGTCAAACTGAAGATCTTCTGGAAAGAATCACTCTAGATGCCAGTAAAAATACTCATGAATCATGGGAAGAGGTCAAAATATCAACATTAACAGGAGTTTGGAAGAAGCGGATTCCAATCCTCATGGATGACTTTGAAGGGCTCAAGACTGAAGTGGAGGAAGCAACTGCATGTATAATGGAAATAGCCAGGGAACTAGAATTAGAAGTGGAGCCTGAAGATGGGACTAAAAAAACTTGAATGGATAAGTTGTTTCTTAGAGATGAGCAAAGAAAGTGGTTTCTTGAGATGGAATCTACTCCTGGTGAAGATGCTGTGAACACTGCTGAAATGACAACAAAGGATTGAGAATAGAACTTAAACTTAGTTGATAAAGCAGTGGCAAGTTTTGAGAAGAAGTCCAATTTAGAAAGAAGTTCTACTGTGGGTAAAATGCTGTGTCTTTCATGAAAGGAAAAGCTCCATCAATGCAGCAAACTTCACTGTTGTCTTATTTTAAGAAGTTGCCAGTCACCCTAACCTTCAGCAATCATCAACATTAAGGCAAGACCCTCCAAGATGATGACTCCCTGAAGGCTCAGATAACCAATAACCACTAGCATTTTTGGGCAATTTTTTTTAAATTAAGGTATGTACTTTTTTTAGGCATAATGCTATTGCATTCTTAACAAACTACGGTATAGTATAAACATAAATTTTATATGCACTAGGAAACCAAAAAATTTGTGTGACTCACAATATTGTGATCTATTTCGGTGATGTGGAACCAAACCTGCAGTATCTCTGAGATATGCATGTGCTAAGTTTTAAAAGTTAGAAACACAAAGACTGCTCAGAATGACCACAGAATGTATCAGACACACAAAGCAAAAAAGTAAATAAGAGTGGAAAGTCTGGGATTTGTGTCCTGGCTTCCCCCACATTACCTACAGCTTAACCTCTAATACTACTAATATTTATACATCATCCAGGAGACAGACACAGTCGATATAAAATCACACAAGTGCTTTATGAAAAGGAGGACTGTGCCTATACAGGTTCCATTACGTGTCATGTTTCCTCTTCACAAAACATTGAAGAAAGGTGGTGAGGCCTCAGCTCACAATCCCAGAACTGTCAATAACAGTATGAATAGTGACAGATGTCAGAAGGAATAAAATCTCTTGGTATAACAACAGCAGAAACCTTGATCCAATTGGCTGCTAGAGCCTCCCCTTTGTTTCATCCTGGGCAGCACCTGCCAGGTGATGGCCACGCTGCCAAGATGATTCCCAAGGGCAGCCAGGTGTAGAAAGCACTGGATATGACCACTGCTCTCCACACCACATCTCATCATTGCTTTACATGTCATCCATCTTGGAAGCATTTTGTGCTGTCTTCTTTGACAACAGCAACTGGATGTGTATTAATCCAATTTCATGAGCTTGTCATCCTGCTGTTTATCATGCCAACTATTTTTTAGCCTAAAAAGCCTAAGAAATTCTAACAAAATGCAATGCCTTTCTTGGTACCTAGCCTATTTCTAAAATGGCTTTATACAAATACTAACATTTCTCTACTTCCAAACCTTCAGTTTATCTGATTCGGAAGATTTTTAACAAAGCACCACCAACCAACAGTTTATAAAACATCACTTTGGATTTATAAGCAAATGTAGCTATCAATAGACTTTCAGAACCTAACTTCGGTAACTTAATTCCCAATGTGTTCATTAATGCATATACTTAATTTGTAATACAATGTCTCCAAACAAAAGAAATGCCAATTTCGGTGGGTTCATTTATTTTAAAGAGACAAGGTCTTGCTCTATTGCCCAGGCTAGGAGTGAAAGTGGCACAATCATAGCTCATTGCAGCCTCAAACTCCTGGGCTCAAGGGATCCTCCTACCTCAGCCTCCCAAGTAGTGAGGACTACAGGCACATGCCACCATGTCTGACTAATTTATATACATATGTATATAATTTTTTTTAAGAGATGGGATCTCATCATGTTGTCCAGTTTGGTCTAGAACTCCTGGCCTCAAGCGATCCCCCGCTTTGGCCTCCCAAAATAGAGATTACAGGCATGAGCCACTGCCCCCGACCTAAACGAGGTTTTTTAACAGAAAAAAAAATGTATTAATGAAGTACCTGACTCATTACTTTTTTCATTGACATTACATTTAACTTCCAACAAAGTTCCCTCCCCAACTTTTTCTCTTTTTATTTTAACCAATTGTCAATATCCAAATTATACAAGTGATAATTATCTTGACAGACTGTAAAAATATGAGTTTCACATTAAACTTACTTGTTCTTTATTTGGAAGAAAGCACTGGTGAGAAATCCAAGCAAAGTGAGCTAGTTTTAGTTTATCTTCCCAGGAAGTTGTCTTGCTTTTAAGCTTAAGGGAAATGCCAGAATAAACAGCAGCCATGGCTAGGCTTTATCTACAATTTAAAAACAATGGGAAAAAAAAATACTATAACAAGGTCAGACTGAGCAGGCACCAGAAAACCAACAGTATTGCAGTACTGTATCTTATTGTTTACCTAATATGTATTCTTTTAAAAGTTTTTAATGAATCAACAGATTTGTCGGGGTAAATCTACATACAAGATGCTTGACTCCATGAATTTTCTGGGGGAAATTCAGACAAAAGCAAAAGACGGACTGCACACACAGAAGATGGCCGATATGCATTCCAGCTGCGATCAAACATCACCTCCACAAAGGTGAGTGTGCAGTAATTCAACAAGGCCAAAATCAGTGTTTACGTTATTTGTGGAAAGAGTCATTCATACATGGTTTCAAACTGAAAGAGGAAAAGATACATAAGCAATATCTGGAGAAAGTAATATGCCTCCAAGTGAAAAAGAAATCCCCAAAGGAATACTGTTATTTCAGCTGCAACAGTAACCTTCCACTAAGACTTTTATTCAGTCATGTATAAATTTACAACGCACATAACACACTTCAAAAAAGACTCTACAAGAGATACTTGCACAAGGAAAAGACTAAAAATAGAAAACAAAAAAACATGAAGTCTCGGGGGTAGCAAACATACCAAACACCTACAGTTACTATAAAACTGGGTAAACTTGGCTTTGAGTTTCCTAAAAGTTATCGTAAAAAGGAACGTTAAGACGTTTTCATTTTAGAAATTGTTATCCTTCACTCTACTGCAGAGAACAAGAACCATCAAGTGCTGTCAGTTTTCCTATTTTGTCAAAATGTCCAAAACGAATTCAACGATGCCTGACTTCTAAGTTCAACACCACAGAACCGCCACCGCGACAGCTACAAAGTGCATAACAGATGTTTGCTGAACTGGCTCTCCCCGGCTCCGCCAGAGTTCGGCTCTCCGGGCCTCCAACCGCCCTTACCCGGCAATGCGAAGTCCAGGGCGGACAGCACAGCCCTGCCAGCACTCCCTGCCCAGCAGAAAGAGACCAAGCAACAAGAACGAGGGGAGAACAACTAGAAGCCAGGAGGGAGTTCGCCTTCGCGAATGCAGCGTGCCCAAGCGGCTCTCGCCCAGAGTCTGCCGGCGGCACCAGAACTGGGCAGGGTTGGGGGGCCCCCCATCTGGGCCCGGCCTCAGGTAGGGGGATCTCCGCAGGACCAGCCCCGGGTGGGGGACTCACCTCGGGACCTGGCTGCAAGTAGGGGCTCACCGCCGGTGGGGACTCACCTCGGGACCCGGGCCCGGTAGGGGGCTCAGCTCGAGACACCTCCGGGTAGACGGCGGAGGACGGCTGCAGCGGCGGCTGCTGCTGTCCCGGTCCCACGGCCCCACCACGTGGGACCGGTACCCGCGCTCCTTCCGCCAGACGCCGGCGGCGCAGCGGGGAGGGGCGGCACGCACGCCAGGCGTCGCCAGCCGAGCGCCGAGGCGCCTCGCCCATTGGCGGAGACGGTTGCGCGTTGGAGGCCCGAGCGGCCCAGCCCGCGGCCCGCTCCGTGTCAGTCAGTCATGGAGCGGCCGCCCAGAGCTGCGGCGGGGGCGGCGGGGCGCGGGGCTCGGGGGCCCAGCTGAGCCGGCCGTCGGAGCGAGAGGCGGAACAATAGGATCCTGGATGGGGGCCGCCGAGACCGGACCCCTGGATGTTCATGATCCGTGCCACGGGCGGGAGGGCGGAGCCGAGGCTCGGGGGGGGGGGGGGGTGGGGCAGTGGGGGCTTGGCAGGGACCAGTCCTCCGGGGGCCGTGGGTGGGGGGATTGAGGGGGTGCGCGGGCGCAGCGGCCGCGCCTCCGCCCTCGGCCTCCCGAGTCCCGGGCTGCGGCCGGCGGCGTGGCCTGCAGTCGGCGGCTACACCTGGACGGGCGTCGCGTTCCTGCGCAGGGGTGGGTCCTGCGGGTTGGATGCCGGGCTCGGGGAGGAGGTGGCGGGCGCCCGCGGGGAAGGTATCCCAGTGCCCGACAGCCAGGCAGGGAGCACGGCTCCAGAGCTCCTTTGCATGTAGGGGAAAAGGAAATGTCTTTGCGGCGAAGTCGGGATTCAACTTTGCACATGGTGATCGTGCGTGGGTGGGTGTGGAGTCGATCTCCGCTTGTGACACGGGGGAGCCAGAGTTAGACTAGCTGCTGCAGGAGAGTGCCGACCTGCAAGGGTGTCTCCCGAGGCTCTTTGCCTCATGACAGCAAGGTAAGGTTGGTGCGCCCACGGCGTGGGACGGGTTCACCACCTCCGGCTCGCGAAGCTGCCAGGCTTTTGAAAATGTATTCGATAAGGCGTTGGTCCGAAGTGAGTGGATGGTTAGAAACAGTGGTGTCATTTTAGACTTAGCGGAAGTGGAGTGCGGGAACGCTACATGCAGTTCTCCCATCAGTTGTGAAAGTCGTTGTAATGCGGATCTCGCAGTCTTCGTGGTTCTGGGATCAGAAGGTAAGTGCCAGTCCCATGCGGTGTCTGTCTTAAATTACCGTACCTAAACTGACCTTGCAGATTGGAATCTCGGAATGGTGACTTCTGCTAACAAGCAGTTGGGAGCTGTGCTGAGAGGAACAGTAAGGGCGGAACATGTCTTATATTAGGCAGTTCAAGTGTGCCAACACCTGAGTTGGGGATGTAGGGGAGGACACGGAGACTGTTCCCCAGTTCCTGGTCCCAGCTCTACCTGGAAGTGGGAGTAGGAAAGGGAGTTTTGTGCTTAATAGGTTAAATGCATCTTTGTCTGTCCACATCTTTAAACTTTGGAACAGCGTAATGTAGTGGATAGAGCTTGGTGACAGTAGACCTAGGATGGAAACCATGTAGCCATCTGCATAACGTCTCTGAACTGTAGTTTCCTCATCTATAAAATGCGATGATGAGGAATAACTTAAATGCGGATTTTTTTTTTTAAGAGACAGGGTGCCTCTATGTTGTCCAGGCCTGGGCTCAAGCAGTTCTCCCACCTCAGCCTCCCAATAAACGACCTTTTCAAAGGTACCCAGAAAAAGAATGATGTATATGAAAATGGCTAAATGTTAGCTATTATGATTTCGTTTTTGGCAAAATACATTCTAGGTTCCTTGTAGTCCTAAGTTTTTTGCGTTAAATGGAATATATGCTAATTTTTTAATGAATCGTAAATCCTTCCTGCCTTAAAAATCAGTGTTAAGCTAGAAAATTAAAAAGTGGGCTTGTTTTGAGTATTTTTCTTTGTCATCAACAACAAATTAGATTAGTGTATCTTGGAATAGTTTTGTTGCTCCTGCCTCTAAATGTGAGGCTTATGTGAGCTTCTGTCACTGTGAAACCAGGTAAAGGCCTCACTTAACTACTCAGTAACTGGTTTTTGGTTTTGCAAGCAATATATTAGCACCTGTGAAGGACATCTCTGGGGAAAGAAAGGGGGTTTTGTTTTTGCTAATTTGTTTTGCTGGAAGGGAGCTCTAGGGGTCATCTGTTACACCAGCATTACTCAATGGACAGTACTAGAAGTCAAGTTTACAGCTTGTCTTCTATGTGACTGGTGGCTTCTCAGATAGAAAGTGTTCTGATCATTCTCTCAGCAAGCTTCTAGTAAGCATTCATTGTTGTGCTCCCTCAGGAAGCCCATGGTCATATGTAGAATCCTTTGAGCAGCAAGATGCTATAGAAGGTGGGAGCTCAGACCCTTCAGCCAGATGGCCTGAGTTCCCATCCTGGCACTGTGTAACTTCTTTGGGCCTCAGCTTTGCCATCTAAAGAATGTTACCTACCTCATAGGTTTGTTGTGAGCTTAAAGAAGGCAGTCTATGTAAAGCACTTAATTTTAAGTGCTCGAAGTGTCTTAGCGTCGAGTGCGCTCAGTGTTAAGTATTCGTAGTGGTAGTGTATGAAACAGACAAGAGTAGGGTGAGTTCTGTGATAGAGATTTGTTCCTGGGTCCTTGTGTGGAAGGGATTGCGATCAAGGAAGCTTTTGGGAGGAAGAGATGACTAAGCTGAGCTGCGAAGTGTGGGTGGGATTTAGCCAAACCAGGTTGTAGTGCCAGTGTGGCAGTGCCTCCAACTACTAGAGGGCCCCTGAGGGGAGAAGGTGGCGTGGGACCCACCAGTAGGGTAAGAAGAACCAAGGATTGGTCCAGTGAGGTAAACAAAGGCAGATTAGAGTAACCTGGAAATGACACAGTAGACACTCAGTTTTTCTATCCTTCACACTAGTGGAGGCAGTAGAAAGTATTTTGTTTTGTTTTGTTTTTTGAGACAGAGTTTCACTCTTGTCACCCAGGCTGGAGTGCAATGGCGTGATCTTGGCTCACTGCAACCTCCGCCTTCCGGGTTCAAGCGATTCTCCTGCCTCAGCCTCCCCAGTAGCTGGGACTACAGGCATGCACCACCATGCCTGGCTAATTTTTGTATTAGCAGAGACGAGGTTTCACCATGTTGACCAGGCTGGTCTTGAACTCCTGACCTCAGGTGATCCACCCACCAGGGCCTCCCAAAGTGCTGAGATTACAGGCCCGAGCCACTGTGCCCGGCGGCAGTAAATGTTTTTAAGCTTAGCAGAGATAACATCAGATTAGCTCTTTGGAAAGATTGTGCCTACAGTAGTATAGTAGTATGTTGAAAGTAGGGCCGGGTGTGGTGGCTCATGCCTATAATCCCAGCACTTTGGGAGGATCACTTGAGCACAGGAGTTTGAGACCAGCCTGGGCAACATAGTGAGGCCCCATATCTACAAAAAAAAAAATTTTTTTTTTTAACTAACCGGGTGTGATGGTGTGCATGCCTGTGGCCCCAGCTGCTGAGGAGGCTGACTCAGGAAGATCTTTGAGCTCAGTCAAGCCTGCAATGAGCTGTGATTGTGCCATTGCACTCCAGCCTGGGTGACAGAGCAAGACCTTGTTTCAAAATTAAAAAGAAAGACTTTTATTTTACTTTTATTTTTATTTTATTTTACTTTTATTTTTTATTAAAATAAAAAAAGGCTTGGCAGTTCCCTATCTGCCCGTGATTTCAAAAGGAAAATGGTAGTAGAGTTGGGCATTTTATTCCAAATCTCAAAGCTTAGACGGCACTTACAGAAGGCATGAAGAAACCAGGCAGCCTTCCCTCTTAAAAATTATCTTCAAGTATACATTGTATATGCTTGATCACAAGCAAGGTTTTCCCCCAAAAGTCTCATGTTTGGGGCTCCCCTGTTACGGGGCACTCTTTCTCCGTCTATTTTGAACAACAAGGTGCTGTTTGGGAAGGATATAATGGGCTGGAACAACTGGAGCAACCTCAGCTGGTGCTAGTTTGGAATATTTATTCAATTTTACCAAATACGTGAAACAAAAAAATAGGAAAGATACAGTCATTACTCCTGATAGGGGTGGGGGGTATCACGAAGTGCAAGTGTTAAATGCGAAACATAAT
The DNA here is from genome assembly GCF_009828535.3 of Hylobates moloch. Classification (NCBI taxonomy): domain Eukaryota; kingdom Metazoa; phylum Chordata; class Mammalia; order Primates; family Hylobatidae; genus Hylobates; species Hylobates moloch. The sequence continues at coordinate 62,299,992 of NW_026652293.1, read as the reverse complement.
ATATGTTTACATGTATAATATATATACACATATATATGTGTGTGTATATATATATGATGATGAATGAAAAGAAGTTCTGCTCACCCGAACAGGCATTGATGGCTTAGGTTGAGATTTCCAGCAAGAGCATATGGATTTAAGAAGTGCTTTATTGTAACTGATTTAGTACATGGGAAAGGTAAAGTGCTCTGGAAGTGGAATTTGATGATTCATAGTGGCTTAATTCATCACAGACACTAGTGTTTAAGATATTCATGAATAGTTGGAGTGAATTTGTTTAGTGAATTAATATATTGCCTTATATATTTTAGATATGTGTAAATTAATAGAGATTATAGACATTTGATTTTCATCTATAACCCTCGGAGTTTCTCATTTTTAAAATTAAAGTTGACTAAAATGTTTTCTTTTTAATTTTCTTGTTGCAAAGGTAAGGTAGTCATAGGTTTGGGCTTACCTTTTAGTTGGACATTTTACAGAAAGAAATTAGCTGCTACTCTTTCTCTGCTGAAGCAAATTGTCTTTTTCCTTCTTATTTTTTAATTTAAAGAAGATTTGAAGAGTGTTGTATATTGTCAGAGTTTAGAAAACACTATAAAATACTTCCATTTATAATTGTTTAGTAGTCAAAGAAGATATCCTCCCAGTAAGGTGTATCAAGGTGGATGGGTATGTTAATAACTTTACAATGTTTGGCAATAATAAAAGGTAGCTGTGTTTTTAAAACAAAATACTAACTTTTGGAGACTTTGTCATTAGTAAGCAGAAGCGTTATGCAAAACTTTGTGAATTAACTTTTTTAAGCTAAGATGCTGATGCATTAGTTTCACCAGGTAATGTCATTCGGTAGAACTCGGTTTTCCAATACAGTAATCATTGGCCACATATGACTACTTAAATTAAAATTAGTTAAAACAATTCAGTTCCTTAGTTGCACTGGTCATATTTTCATTGCCCAATCGCCCTGTGCGGCCAGTGACTACTGTTGTGAACAATGCAGACTTAGAACACCTCCGTCATTTGCCAAAAGTCCTCTTGGACAGTACTGCTCTGGAATGAAAAACTGAAGATCATTCCATCCACTTTGAGACACGCACACACACACATATAAATGTTTGAATGAAGCGTCTCCAAATCCTCATGTACTGCATTTGAATTCAGTTTCAGGAATGGTGATAAGCATAGGAAAACATCTTATCCCTTATTTTGAGAACAGGACATCCTATTTCTGTCTGCAGTGGTGTTTGCAAATAGAGCATTTGTGAAAGTTTTCTTTATGTAGTCAAGCATAGTAAGTAATGTGGAGAGCCATTCTGTAGATTGTGCCACACTCTTCCGTGTTAATAAGATTTTGTATAGAAGCAGTTTTTCTGTGCTGTGAAACAGTATTAAAGTAGAAATTCAAAAAGATCATGAGCATAAAATAAACTCTCAAGAATTCCAAGAAGCTAGATAGCACTCACTTTATTTTTATGATGAGTTTCAAAGATAAGCCCTGTCCTCAGGGAACTCTCCATCTGTTTAGGGGAACTGAGGAAGAGTGATGGCAAGAGGGGACAACCTGCATGAGGGTTGGGGTGATTTAGGCTTGGTTGTAACATCATTAGATTTGTCATGTACTTTGGCTGCTTTTCAAAGGGCCATATGAGGAGGGCCTAAAGGTGGAAGAATATTGGAATAGTCCAATTGAGAAGTGATTTGTAGAGTCAGGCATAGTGGCATACACCTATAATCCTAGCTACTTGGGAGGCTGAGCTGGGAGGATCATGAGCCCAGAGGATGGAGACCAGCCTGGGCAGTATAGCCAGACCACTTCTCTAAAGAGAGCGAGAAGCAATTTGTGCTGTCAAATAGCAAACGGTCAGGATGGGGCAGCAGAAATGGTTGCACTAGCCGCATTTTTTTTTTAAGTTGAGAGAGAATTCCCATTTAGAATAGGAGTTGGTGGCTCTTTGAAGTAAGAGAGAGAGACAACAGAATCTTATCATGACTGGCTTTTTGGTTGTTTTGTTTTCTTTTGTTTTGTTTTTGCTTTAATGGTGGATAATGGCACCATTAAGCTGGCTAAGAAAACCGGGAGAAGGAAGAGGTATTGCAGGTGGAAATGTCTGTTAATCGACTGAGTTCAGGAAGGTGGTCTGACTGTAAGTCTTGCATAGTGGTGTGGTGAAGCAGGGAATGTGAAGAAGCAGTGGCAGACAGTAATGGGAGGGCAGAGCCACAAGAGAAGCTTGCAGTGGGAGGGACCAAGAGAGTTTCAAGTAGGAGGTGAGTTCAGCAGCATCACATCCAGCTGAGAGATCATGAAGGGTGGTGCTGGAAAGTGACCGGTTAGATCAAAAAGTTAAGGAATCCCAAGTCTCAGTAGCCCGCTGAGGTCAGAAGCAGGGTCAGCTGGCTGGGTGAGGAGACTGGTGAAGGTTTAGAATAGCGTAAGTGGAAGGCTGTAGGGTAAGTAGTTGATGAAACAAGACTTCTGGAACATCATGGAGGTCCCAGCTGATGCTGGAGAAAATCTACTTCTCATGACATCTGTTTACTGGATTTCGTGATTTCCACCTACTTTCTACCACTGCTGCCATCCCCACCAAAAGGCCACGTTCTTCACTGCGTCCTGAGCCCAGCTATGGCCTTATCCATGTGCCATTTTATTTCCTAGGACACCATGGGAAAAAACACAGCTTCTAGTTCAAGTGTATTTATGTCAGTCTGAGCAAAGATTGAATATGAAAGGCTATCATAATTTTTAAATTATATGAGGTATGACTGAAACTGAAAGTAATATGGCTCATTTATTTTTCAGTTGTGATTTGTATTTTCACAAAGCTAACTGAATACACTTTATCATGATGATTAATGCAAAGCTAGGGTTTTAGGTCCTACTTAGACTGATCTTTTGATATTATAACCGTTTAGTTGCTGTGAGTGAAGAGAACTAATAACTTGAGTTACCTAGTAGACACTTTACAAAAAAAATGCAAAAATAATTTTTTTCATCTGTTATAAGCATAAATTTACCATTGGGAAAAAAATGCAATTACTCAAAAGCCAACAGTCAGAAGTCTCAGTTGAAGAGCTGATTTGAGGATTGTGTAGTGAGTTTGCCTGAATTTATCTTGAACTTACCCCTACTCAAAACTGCCACCTTATTGGGGCAGGGGGAGGGATGGGGGAGCCAGGTAGTACTCTTTTGGCATTTCCTGGAACTGTGTAGTACTTTAACCTGTGACATGGTGGGTGAGGGTGCCTCCCAGCACTCCTCTACTGACCGAGTACGTTAGAGCCTAACGGGGGTGGGGGTGGAGGGATAGGATGCAGCGTGTAACCACTGAAGGGATTGACCAGACTAGAGTTCCACACTGACAGCATCTTAAGAGGATGCCTGGGTTCCATGTATCTCCACCTCCCCATGTTTATGTAGTTGAATGTTAAGTGTGGCTGTGGTTTTCCCTGCAGAGTTGTTACATTGAAATGATCGTGTGGGATTTTATACAGCAACTTGGTTGAAGTATCTGGCAACTGTTGATACATGAGAATAGATATACATTGTGTCAAAATCCTCATTTTGATTTCCAGAAATACTAATAATGTGATATGAAGAGCAGAGTATTTGACATCTGTTTTTACCTCTGAAAGTTAAGTATTTTATATAAATTGAAAATTATGAGAAATTCTGAAATGTTAACAAAGAGTATACTTATATCTAAATCCAATTTCAGTTTGAAAGATTTTATAATTATAGGAAAAGCTAGGCAGGTAACGAAACTGCACTGTTTGTCTCATGTATGAGTCTCTCCAGAGACTTAGGTCTAGTTTAAGGAGAGTTTTTTTCTTCACATGTCCCTTTTTGGATATTAGTACTCTAAAAATCAATCTGAATGGAGGGGACCGATTTATCTCAGGTTCATTAATTATCCATGTCACTTGAAATATATGTACATTGGAATAAAACCCAGCTAAGTTGATTGGGTCTTGTCTCTAGTATTTGAGTTTAGCGTGGTTATGCAAGAGAGTCATTGCCAGAATTCCTGCTCTTAAGATCCATGGCCCTACAGTTGGCTCACCACCCACCCTCAGGGAAGCGCCCTTATCATAAATGGTAGTTTGGTCTCAGAGAAATTGCTGTTTGGGGCAGCTAATTTAAGAACATTTGTTAGACTCGGTATTACAAACTAGCTTCTAGCAATCTTAAATATGGTCAGTGTTGACTATCATTCATTGTTACTCCGTTCTGTTTACTCTTTCATAACTTCCCATCTTTTCCCTTCCTCCTCAGACACATAGGTATATTGTCCCACTTTGAAGACACTGTGTCATCGCAGAGTCTGTTCTCACGATCAGTCATTCACGTGTCTTTCACACACAGGGTTTTTTCTTGTCAGAGGTGATCTGAGAGATCCAGGCCCATCTGCCTGGAGTGCTCACAGATGTACATCAATATGTGCATGCATTCCCCAAGTCAGCAAAGATCGGCAGTGTGGAAGCCGGAAAGATTTCAGTCTCAGCTAGAGTAGCAAATTGGGCTGGTTTGGGAAAGTCCGCAGATTAGGAGCTCTTGAAGTTAGGTGAAAAGCAGCTTTAGCAAGTGATAGGAGGAGGCACTGGTTGGATTGACTCGTCTTGACTTTGGGCCACACGGGAAAGGACAGTACTGTCACAGCCTCTGTGTGCATTTAACTTTTTTCCTCCAAATGTAACACTGAACCAGAATCTGCAGGGCTGAAATTATTTATACATATCCACACACTCACGGGATTCTTATGTATAGCTAGGTTGGAGGATCACTGATAGAGCAGTGCTGATCAGTGGCCACAGAGAATGGGAACAGAGACACCACTCTCAGAGTATCAGAATCCCTGTATTAGCAATTTAAAAAAACAGCTTAATTAAAAAGTAACCTAAGTCATCAATACAGTGAAAGAATAATACACCATACCCAGCAAGGTAAATTTCATAGTGAGAAGAGAGTTCAATATTTGGAAATTTATTATTGTGTTTCATTATGTCACTGATTCACAGCCACAGTGTCCCTTCTTTTTAACAATCACACACCTAGTACCCCTTCTTTGTAACAAATATTTTGAACTCTTTGGCAATCTAGAAATAAAATGCACAGATAATGTAATCTTTCTGTGCATATAGTTTAACATATATATATAATGTCCTAACATTTTATATTTATATGTATATATACTTGTGAGTGTGTCTCTAGCCTTCACAGTTTCCTCCATTTTATGACTTGTAGGGAATTGAAAAATAGGTCTTCAGAGTATATTTTTAAAGGGCTCCCACAAATCAGTTTAGAAGGAAATAATTACTTGCAAATGGTATTGGGACAGTGTGTTAGCTACAGTCACTGGGCAAAACATTTGTTTGGTTATTCACCACACATACACTAGAAGAAACTGCAGATGGACGAAAATTGGATACAAATAATTTTTTTATGTTTAAAGAAAAATAAGACCAGGCATGGTAGCTCATGCCTGTAATCCCAACAATTTGGGAGGCCAAGGCAGGAGAATTGCTTGAGCCCAGGAGTTTGAGAACACCCTGGGCAACATAGCAAAACCCCTTCTCTACTAAAAAATAAAAATAAATAGACTTCTGGAAAAGGTGGAATTTTACATCTTAAAAAAGAATGGAAGGGCACGCACGGTGGCTCACACCTGTAATCCCAGCACTTTCAGAGGCCAAGGCAGGCAAGTCACTTGAGGTCAGGAGTTCGAGACCAGCCTGGCCAACATGGTGAAACCCCATCTCTACTAAAAATATAAAAATTAGCCGCAAGACACTGTCTCAAAAAAAATAAATAAATAAAATGAAAGAATGGTAGAACTCTCAAAGGAAAATACTAATGGATGTAACTGAAACTGAAAACTAAAAACACATCCAAATAAATGATCAAAAACAGATCTCCCACACAAAACAACTGGGAAACCTTGATTTAGAGAATGTTACTTTGGTTGGGATGATCTTTTGTGTATGTGTACATGAAATGCATTCCAAAATGGACACAATATTTTGGTCCTGGAGGGGAAAGTATGTTTTACATGACAGAAGTGAACCGCAAAATTCATCCAGCTGTCATTGGTCATCTGGACTACAGTATTTATTTCTGGCAAAGTAGTGTTTGAGGCCATGGCAATATTAGGGGTTCCTGTCATTCTTGATAATAAACTCAATAGTCAAAGGAAACAGTGCCTCTTCTTTTTTTTTTTTTTCTTTTTCCCTTTTTATTTTTGTGAACCTACAAATTAGCTTGAATTATTCAAAAATAATTTACTTCTGTTCAGGTCACTTCCTACCACTTTCCTTTCCTTTCTTACAGGAATTTATGAGACATATGCTGACACATATACATACCCTCTTAGTGTTGTGCTGCCTTTCTATACCTGTGGTTTAAATAAAGAGCAAAAAATTAAAATGAAAACATGGCCGGGCGTGGTGGCTCACGCCTGTAATCCCAGCACTTTGGGAGGCCAAGGTGGGTGGATCACAATGTCAGGAGATTGAGACCATCCTGGCTAACAGGGTGAAACCCCGTCTCTACTAAAAATACAAAAAATTAGCTGGGCGTGGTGCTGGGTGCCTGTAGTCCCAGCTACCTGGGAGGCTGAGGCAGGAGAATGGCGTGAACCCAGGAGGCGGAGCTTGCAGTGAGCTGAGATTGCACCACCGCACTCCAGCCTGGGCGACAGAGTGAGACTCTGTCTCAAAAAATAAATAAATAAATAAAATAAAATAAAATGAAAACACATTTTGCAAATCCGTAACTTAGAGCTGGCAGTCTTTTCCTGGCTATTAAGCAAAAATATCACAATCCCCTTCACCATTGTTAACTTCATACTTTGTTAACATCTATTTATCCAGTTTCTGTGGTCTTTGATTTGGCACTGCCTCCTGCCTGCTTTTTTGGCTAGTTCACTGCTAATTAACACCTTTCTCACAGAGTAGGCAAGAGAAATCAAAGGCCCTAAATTTCAGACTGGCCCTGTTTGCTTTTTGTTAGCTTCTCTAATGAAAACTTTCATGGGGCTGATTGGAATCTTGGTATTAAACAGAGTTTGGGGGTGATCTAAGGACTTTATTATCCATGCTTTTCCTATTTTCTATAATTGAAGTTGGCTGTATTGTCATTGGAGAAACAGACAAAATGGAAGAGTATACCACGTTGGTATTAGAGAACTTAGATTTGCGTCTTAACTAGGCCACTTAGCCACGTGGCTGGTCTTTCTCTCCCATGTATCCTACCCATCTGCGATGGTGCAGTTGGATAGGTTGCTCTCCCAGGCCCCTGATGTCTCTGTATCCTGTCGTTGCCTCCCTTGAAGGTCATGAAACGAGTGCGTACCGAGCAGATTCAGATGGCAGTGTCCTGCTACCTCAAACGCCGGCAGTACGTGGACTCAGATGGTCCCCTGAAGCAAGGACTGCGGCTGTCACAGACTGCTGAAGAGATGGCGGCCAATCTAACAGGTAATGGTGGGGGCTTGTCTGGTGGGGTGAGCCTGGAGCAGGAGAACTCACGTCAATATCCATGTGGAATTACTTCTCTTCTCAAGACAGTACCGGAGAGATCAGACTGACCAAAAACCTCAGTGAGCTACGTTAAGTGAATGATGTTGGCCTCAGAGACCCTTTCTGTCATTCAGAGCCATGCTCACATGTCACTTCTAATAACCTCTGTGGTTCCTCTGGCTAAAGTCATTTCCTTCCTCAGGACTTCTCAGTTACTTTATCCATACCTGAAAGTATGTGCAACTTTTTCCTTCTGTAAACAATTAACCTACAAGATGCTTAGGGACAGGGTCTCCCTCTGTCCCCTTCTTGCACAGGTCCCCTCTCCTCCAGCATGGAGCCTCACATGTGGAAGTCAGGTTTGTTGAATAAATTGGTACTTCAAGATCCGTAGTTGGAAATATTATTATAGACACATTGCTGAAGTTTTTTAAATTTGTTTTTGTTTTTTAATGTTTTGAAATCCAATTCTGTTTTAGAAAAGCTTGAGTTGACTCCATCTGGATTAATAAGTATAGTCATCCTTCAGTATCCATAAAGGATTGGTTCCAGGACCCCTCCATGAATACCAAAATCCACAGATACTCAAGTCCCTGCCTGATAAGATGTGGTATAATATTTGGCATAGCAGGTTACAGCTACAGACATCCTCCTGTATTCTTTAAATCGTCTCTAGATTACTTATAATTCCTAATACAGCCTACATATCACCTCATTCACATGGATTCATCATAGTATTCAGCACCTGGTAAATTCAAAATTTGCTTCTTGGGACTTTGGTGTTTTTTTTCCCCAAATATTTTTGATTTGCAGTTGTTTGAATCCATGGATGTGAAACCCACAGATACAGAGGGCCGACTATAATTGTTAGCTATTTTGTGAGTTCATGTTTTTATGTAATATGACTTTATGACTTTCTTCTTCTTCTTCTTTCTTCTTTTTTTTTTTTTTTTTTTTTTGAGACAGGGTCTTTCTCCATCACCCAGACTGGAGTGCAGTGATGCAGTCACAGCTCACTGTAGCCTCAACCTCCCAGGCTCAAGTGATCCTCCATCTCAGCCTACCAAGTAGCTTGGACCACAGTCATGCACAACCACCTGGCTAATTTTTTTTTTTTTTTTTTTTGCTTCTTATTCTTGTTAGAGGTGGGGTCTTACCATGTTGTCCAGGCTAGTCATGACCTCCTGGCCTCAAGTGATCCTCCCACCTTGGCCTCCCGAAGTGCTGGGATTACAGGTGTGAGCCACTGTATAACAGGACTTTCTTGTACTGAATTTATTTACTAGTGATTCTGGGGGAGAAAAAAATTGCTGGCATGCTTTAGGGTGATTACAAACTACTTTAATGGCTGTGTGTGGAGGTGGAGTTAGCAGTAACTTCTGCAGCTCAGCCCTGGTTCCCTTTCTTATATGCTCAGGCTACATTCTTCTCTCTTCTTTGTTCCTGGACTTTCTGTGCTCTTCCAAATGTTTTTCACCACGTGCTCCATTTCTTAATGGTTTCATCCTCCATCTTAGTAGCAGCAGTTACCTCAGCTCCCTCTTTTCATATACCTTCAAAGTCAAGGACCCAGGGCTCATTGACATTGCCATAGGAAGAGAGTGCTAGGACAGTAACAACCTGAGGATGCTCTCAAAGGAGTGGTTCCTGACTTCCTCTGAAACACTAACAGAAGCCCAGTCAGCAGCCTGCCATCACATATTTCAGGGTCAGATCCACCCATTCTTCCTTCCCTTCAAACTCCTCAGAGATACCCTTGACCAAAAAACAGGGCCAGTTGATGGCCTTGGTATAGAATACTAACTGCCTTATTGTTCGAATAGGGGAGTCCATTTACAAGGCCTCTGTCCCACTGTAGAGAATTCCTTCTGAACATGCCGTCCCAGCCACTTAAAAAATCTGCTGCCCTGCCTCCTTTGGAACCAGGGAGCAGTAATTCTTGCTGTTGTTGATAGAAAGTAGGAATGAACAATATTAAACAGTCTTCCAGAACTTTGCTCGTGTAAGTTGTCTTAGTTTCAGTAGAATAGCTTATTAGGAGAAAGTGTTGTTGCTGGAAAACCACCAGGAAAAGTGAGAAACATGAAATATGATTATCAGAAGATTTTGTCCTAGATTTTTCCATTAATTGAGTAATCTGAAGAATTCTTTTTTCAGCAGACATTTAGTGAACATCTGCTATAGGCCAAGTGCTGAAAAGTTCTAGAGATAGCTACAATTTGACCCTAGCTCTGAGAAGCTAAGTGTTCTAATTGGGAAGTGAGGCAGGTAAGTCAGTGATTGTAGAAGAGCATGAGGTAGTAAGTTCTGTGAGGGGGAGGTTCAGTGATAGCAGAAAAGATCATCCAAATTAGGCTGGCAAGCCAAGGAAGGCTCCCCAAAGGCCTTGTGACTCCTGACGTATAGGTGGAGGTCACTAAATAGTTGAAAGAGTGAGCTAAGTTGCAAAGGAACCATTAGATGTTTACCAGGAAACAAATTGGAGGAGGGTATCCAAGTTTTCAAATGTGAATTTTAGAAAACTCAGTCTGGTGGCAGTATTGATAAGGCAGCCCAGATTAGAATGGAGGAAACTAGTTGAAAGATGCAGTCCAGTGAGAAGTGAGGACAGCCTCAGTTGAGGAAGTGGTAATGGAAGTGGAGAGGAGAGAATAAATTTTAGGAATCTGTAGAACTTAGTGACAGAATAACTAAAGGTGGGGGCAAGAAGAAGGAGGAGGAGTCCCGCCCTTGCATGCAGGCTTGCAGCAGGTCCTCCCTTCTGGCTGTCTCTTCCTTCTCCTGGAGTAGGTTGGCTTTCCTCTCACCTGTGTTTCCCTTTCTATGTATTTCCTGTTATGGCTCCCTCAGTCCTGCCACATTCGTCACCATTTCTCCATCCATATTCCATTGTCCAAAATGCATTCATGTTTCATTCAGGACACGGTTAAAGGTGGCTTTCCTTGGTTTTTAGCCACCTTCTTTCCCCAGAGTTCCCCACTCCTCTTGTAAACAGCAGGAGAATGGTTTCTGTGTTCTGTTTTTAGAAAGCATAAACTCACAGATTGGAGATTAAGTGTGTGTTTACATACTGAATATTGAGACTCTAGCCTTGTTTCCCCTGCACCAATTCATATGCCTGTAATACTGCAGCCAGGCACACATGCTCCGGGAAGGCAAGTAAACGATCCTTCCCTGGTGAGTCCAACTTGCCCAAGAAGAAAGATGAAAAGACAGTGATGTTGGGACATTGCTCACCCTGGTCACCCTGGAGGATGAGCCTCACCACCCAGAGTGCCTCACTGTAAGACAGCCAGGGGCATTGAACCCTAGAAGAAACATATTTCATAAGAAGGGCAGATGGAAAGAAACAGAAGAAAACTTCAAAAATACCTTGTTTCAAATACTTAAGATTCAAAAAGCATAGCCTGTTTGGGGAAAAAAGAGAATGTTGAGAACAAAAAAGTTATCAATTAGATACATGATAGTAAAAAATAAAAACTCATTAGGTATTATAAGTCATCTAGGGGGAAATAATCAGTAGAAGGGCTGAAAGGTGAGGAAGGCTTTCAGAAAATAGAGCAAAAAGACAAAGAAATGGAGTAATAGGAGAAAAAAATTAAAGGATTGGTTCAGGATATCCCACCTTGAAATTGTAGGAGTCTCGGAAGATAGGGAGTTATCAAAATGATTCCAGAAAACTTCACAGAACTAGAAGACATGAATTTCCAGATTGAAAGGGCCCACTAAGTGCCCAGCACAGTGGTTGACAATGAACCCACACCAAGGCACCTGTGAAATGTCAGAACATAGGGTCAAACATTTCCTGATGAATCTCATGAATTTATGTATCTGTCCTCTCTCATTCACCTTGTCCTGTGCTTTATGCCTTTCCTTCCCTGGCCCTCATTTATTGGGCTTCAGGAGGGAGGGGAGAGAAACAAGTGTCATCAGTCTGTCGTATTTAACCAGGACCGAGCATGCTTTGGAAACCTGCTGAAATGTCAGTTGCTGTGCATGTGCGCACAACACCTTCCTCCACCCATCCTGCCACATACTGGGTTAATAATCGTCTCTCTGTTTCCCGTCCTAACTTGTGTATCTTCTTCTCTTTAGTGCAATCAGAATCTGGTTGTGCCAACATAGTGTCTGCAGCCCCTTGCCAGGCAGAACCCCAGCAATATGAAGTACAGTTTGGACGACTGCGGAATTTTCTCACTGGTAAGTACTCAGCTCTAGAACCTTTTCTTATTAAGAAAACAGAGTAATACAGACCAACTCTGGGCACACTGCTTGTGAGTTAGCCCTGCTCCACAAGGAGCAGTAAAAAGAAAAATAAAAAAATAGAGTAATGCAGATTTCCCTCAGAACCAACTATATTCCACAACTAGTGTGAGGTACTAGGGATTCGAAGTTACTCTTAACACAGTTCTTGCATTCAAACTTATGGTCTGTTGGAATTCCTGAAGAGTTCAATCATGAGGTTTAAGTTGACAAGGGCAGAGCTCTGCGTGTTTTATTCACTGTTTCGTTCATGGCCTTCAGCACAGTGACTTGTGACTTGTATTGAATAAGTAAAAACTGTCAGCTGTGCTGAGAACCATCCTTAAATACAGCACATTTGAAATGTACATTATATCTCTACTAATAATATAGTACATTTCACAATGGTCTTTGCCCCTTATTTCCCAAAGTGCAAGTAAATAGTCCTTATGAATGAACAGGCAAAAATACTAGAAGTTGTTGTTTAGACCAGTTTGTGAGTGGCAGATACTGTACCACATATTAGGTAAAAATAAAAAAGATACTGTACCACATATTAGGAAGAAAAACATTAAGAGCCCCAGAAGATAGATCGGAAAGGGATGTGAACATAAAAATTTACACCAGGATAACTCACTTCAGCAATCAACCGAGTGTATTAATACTTCACTGCAAAAATCATGGCAATTCTGTAACAATAAAATTATGCCATTGAGTTTATTTTATTATACACCTATGCTTCAGTGATTAAAAAAATACAAAAATGTATGTAATGTCATTAGGGTCATCTGAGTGTCACTCATAATGGAAATAAGTCATGTCCATGACAAGAGCCATCTCACTGTCATGAGTCAGAATATACCACTATTAAAATTATACATTTGGTGATTTACTTTTGTGTCTGTTTTCCTCATTAGACTATATGCTCCATGAGGGCAGGGACCATATCAATATATCTTAGGACAATATCTACCCTGGCATGTAGTCAGCACTTAACATAAATACAGGCTGAATGAGTGAAGGAGACAGGCTCAAAGAAGCCAGATAATTTGCTTCTTTTTCTTTTGTTTGAGATAGGGTCTTGTTCTGTTGCCCAGGCAGGAGTGCAGTGGCATGATCATGGCTCACTGCAGCCTCGACCTTATGAGATCAAGTGATCCTCCCATCTCGGCCTCCTGAGTAGCTGGGACCACAAGCATGTGCCACCACACCTGGCTAATTTTTTTTAATTTTTTTGTAGAGACAGGGTCTCACTGTGTTGCCCAGGCTGATTTCAAACTCCAGGCCTCAAGCAGTCCTCCTATCTTGGCCTCCCAAAGTGCTGAGATTGTAGGCACAAGCCACCACACCCAGCCAAGACATTTCTTTCTACACCAGCTTCCCCACCACTAGTATGGTGAAAATAAATCTGTCATGGAGAGATTAATATCATATTTTTTTAACTGAGTAAAATAACTTTCTAAAAACTGAGTTAAATTTTTCTGAAAGTTGCTTAAAACCTCAGAAACCAATGCCAATGATAAAAAATATCCCTAAGTTCTCACCTCTCAATGAAAGAAACTCTTATTATAAATTCAGTTTTTCTTTTTTTATCCTTAGTGGAAATTGATCACTGCACTAAAATATTTAACATTTATATGATATGCAGAATTAATGGAACTTCCTTTTTTTCCAAACATAATAGACTCATTTTACTAAAGCCTTAATCTTCATGATTTTTTGTTTTTGTAACTATTATTCTCCACTTATGAATTCTATCACCCAACAACCATAAAACTGATAAGATAACCCCACTAGAGGGTTTTATTTTGTAACCCTTATTTCCTGTAATATTTTGACCATTTTCTCCAACTGTAGACTATAGTAAATATAGATTCTTTGCTTTAAAATACTAACCATTATGGGGGCCAGGTAAAACTAGGATAACTCTATGTGTGTGTAAGGCCAGGTTTATTATTTTGGTTTATAGATTGATTATACTCATCGTTTACCATTAAAAATTATTACCACTAGAATTGTTTGGCCAGAACTTTACATTTCAAAAGATTATAATCTATCAACCATTTCCTTTAAGTTCTTACTTTGTTTCTGAACTGAGAAAGTTGTCTGTTATTTTGTCTGTAATTTGATTCTTTAATCCTTTGGTTTAAAGGATCATTATTTAAAAGGGGTTAATATATATTGATCACTTTGGACTGCTGCTCCTGGAATATTTTTCTCTACCCTCAGGTCTCTGAAGAGCAGTTAACCAAATCAAATGAATAGTTATTTCCTGAGCACCAAGATAAAGTATCAGATATACTCATTAATCTATTTTAGAAGCAGTCCCAGCATAAAAACACTATAGGTAAAAGTTTTTACATAAAATGTGAATATCACAGAAGCACTTCACAGACCAGCATGAGATCAATTGCTGAATTATATAGAAATTGCATTCAGAATGAAAGGAGAAAGTGATTTGGTTGGGGGTAGTCAGAGAAGGCTTTGGTGAGCAGGAGGTAGGCTTTAAGTCAGCACTTGAAGGATGGATTGAGTTTCAGTAGACTGGAAGAGGAGGAGGAAGAGGAGTGATTTGGGTAAGAAATAACATGAGCAAAAAGGCAGACTTGACGATTGTACAGGAACAACTAAGGCTTTGTTGAGAATGGGGCTTTCAGACTGGAGATCAATGAATATTAGTTTGAAAGCAGTTTGTAAAATTATTTGTAAGAGGAATGGCAGGGAGACTGACCATTAATTAAAGTGCTTGGCAGTCTTGAGAAATGAGGTGAGAAGGGACCAGAATTTGACAGCATTGTGGAATTGGAAGGCAGGAGCTTTATTTCATAGTTAAATTACCAAGGTGGACTCTCCAAGGCTCAGGAGTAAAGGAGGAAGAAGAGGTGACGATGGCTTAGGCTTTAAGACTGGAGTGGAGATGAAGGTTTATTGAAAATAAGTCAGAAGGGTTTATGTTTTTTAAATTGTCATGACAGTGGCATCCTACTGCATAGCTTGCAGTGGGAAATTTGAGGCTAGGATTTAGGAGAAAGATAAAGACTTGTGATAAAGAACATGTAGCATCAGCTACATGGAGATGCAAATTAAAGTCTTAAGAAATGATAAAATCTCAAAGGAAGATACTAGGGAAAGATGTAAGAGTATCTATGTCTGTATCCACCTGAATGTATTTTTCCTCCACAGGTTGTCTGTAGATGAGAGGTTCTGTGAGCTCACCTATTGCTGTAGGTCCTTTTCTTCAGGAGGTGTAGTGGGAAGAACACAGACTTTGGAGTCAAGCAACCTCTGGATTTGAACCAGGGCCAGCTGTGACTCTTAAACATGATCATGGATGTAAAGTACCTGGCTCCTAAGAGGCACACACCCAGTGTTAATTCTTTAAAGTGAAATGAGCATTTGAGGATAGACAGGAGGAAGAGGAACCAAAAAGGGAGTGATGACAGGACCAAGTAGTGTGGGGTTTCAGAATAAAGGACAGAGGAATGCTAGTCAATAGAGCCAAACCTTGAAGAAAGGTAGAGGAGAATGAGGACCGACAGGATTAGTTTTGTTTAATTTAGTATCCTTTTTACTACTAATTTCCATGAACTCATGAAAAACTCCATTGTTCTCTCATTTACCACCAGTAGAGTTGGGCACCAGGTAGGCATTCATTACATTTCAGTGGGTAGATAGAAGGAAGAAAAAGTGTACTTTCAGAGGATATGTTTGTTACTTTTGCAGTTAGAAAAAAATATATTTTAAGTGAGTACACTTTCAGTAAAATATAGAGTATGTTATGATTGCAAGGGAATAATTAAAAATGGGAGTTAGAATTCTGAATCTCACCTTCTTCCAAATTGATCAATTTTTTTGTTTTATACCCAGCACACTGTTCTCTTCAGACAAGAGAGCAATTAAGCAATTTTGAACCTATGAGCTGAAGCAACAGTGAATTTCAGTAAGTTTTAAAGTAGTACATCACTATTTCTTAATAGCTAGGTTTTTTTCTAAACTTACTCAATTAAAATGCCTCTCATTTTAGAAAATGAGCCTGAAATTTTGTTTCTAAGGAGTTGAAAACAATCCTTCATCCCAATAAAACACAAAGGAAAAAGAAATACCAAAATCTAGTCACAGTTCTCCAAAGAAACAGAGCCAAGAGCCAGCAGGATGGATATGTAGAGGTTTACTTTAAGGAATTGTTTCATGCAATTATGGAGGCTTGGCACATTCAAAATCAGGGCGAGCCAGCAGGCTGGAGACCCAGGAAAGAGTTAGTGTTGCAGTTCAAATCCAAAGGCTCTCTGCTGGCAGAATTCCTTCTACTAGGGGAAGATGAGTGTTTTTCTATTAAAGCCTAAACTGATTGATTGATTGGATGAGGCCCACTCACTTTATGGAAGGTAATCTGCTTTACTCAAAGTCTACTGACATAAACGTGTTAATCTCATCTAAAAAAAAAAGAAAAAAAATACCTTCACAGAAAGTAACATTTAAAATAATGTTTGACTGAATATCTGTATACCGTGCCTGCCCCACAGTTTGACATGTAAAAGTAACCTCGCAAGTCCACTCCTTATTAACTTGGCACCATATGCATCTCCTTATTCCATACTTAATCTCTAAATAAAGAGAATAACAAGTTCATACTTCCACCTAACCTAATAAAATTATCCTGTGTACAACCAAAAAACACACTAACCTTTTCCCCGGAGGAGGATGCAAAGTCCTTGGATGATGTTTACTCCTCTCTGTGATATTCCCTAATTTTGATACGGTGAGGTAAAGTTAACAATACTTAAATACTGTGATATGGAGTCAGTAATCTGGCTGGGCACAGTGGCTCACACCCTTAATCCCAGCACTTTGGAAGGCTGAGATGGGTGGATCACTTAAGGTCAGGAGCTCAAGACCAACCTGGCCACCATGGTGAAACCCCATCTCTACTAAAAAAAAAAAAAAAAAAAAAATACAAAAATTAGCTGAGCGTGGTGTGACATGCCTGTAGCTACTCAGTAGGCTGAGGCAGGACAATCCCTTGAACCCAGGAGGCAGAGGATGCAATGAGTCGAGATCGTGCCACTGCACTCCAGCCTGGGTGACGGAGCGAGACTCCATCTCAAAAAAATAAAGTCAGTAATCCAATGTTATGTGATAAGGGAACAAGAAAGGAAAGAATACAAAGATATTGGCCGGGCGTGGTGGCTCACGCTTGTAATCCCAGCACTTTGGGAGGCCGAGGCGGGCGGATCACGAGGTCAGGAGATCGAGACCACAGTGAAACCCCGTCTCTACTAAAAATACAAAAAATTAGCCGGGCGTGGTGGCGGGCGCCTGTAGTCCCAGCTACTCGGAGAGGCTGAGGCAGGAGAATGGCGTGAACCCGGGAGGCGGAGCTTGCAGTGAGCCGAGATCGCGCCATTGCACTCCAGCCTGGGCGACAGAGCAAGACTCTGTCTGAAAAAAAAAAAAAAATTAAGAATACAAAGATATTTGCTTTTCATATATCTATATATAGATATTCACACCCAAACATTCGTAACAAAATAAGAAATACTATTAAAGTCCTCGTTTCTGTAGCTGGTCACATGGTGGTTGCTGGTATTCATGGTTGCCTCCTTCCACTACCTATTCTGTATTCCTTTTGCACTCATCTCGCAATCTGATCATGGTTTACCTGGTCGGGTGACCCAAACCTTCATTCGTCAGGGGTGTGGGCCATTCATAGTCCTGTATGGATTGTTGTCATTTTTATTGACTGTAATCACAGGGCAGGATACAGAGATGTCCTAAGGGATCTCCTTAAGCCAGACATACTCCTCCTTACCTCCATTGTGTAGCAGTTCCAATTCCTCTTGGGCAGGATCAGTTACCCCAGCCAATACTGTAACTCCCTTCCTTGCCTATTGATTCAGAGGTGTGAGGAGCCCAAAGTGGCTGAGTGGCTGTCTTAACTTCCAGTTCAGTGGAATGATTGTAATTTTTCATCCTCTAAATAATGTATTTGAGTAGGGATACATTTATTCTAAAATGCATATTATGAATATTATGCAGCAGATTCATTCACCTTGTGATAAAGTGAAATAGGCTGTTAAGCAGAAATAACATGCAGATATCTTTTATCATCAAATTAGGGAGCAAGATTCTCTGATGCAGTATTCCTCAGTCTTAAACCCTGTATTGATGCCTTTTCATGGAAAAAAAAAAAAATGCTAGCAGAACATAAGTGCTGACTTAAAACATTTTTATTTTAATTTATTTAAATATGTACAAACATTACACTAGATCTAAAACCTTTATGCTTATTATATTTCTTTATGAAACCCAGACTCATTACAGATAAGGGACAAGCAAAACCCCAAAAGCAGTAAAGTTGAAAATAACACTGAGTGAATGTAATGGATGGATTTTGCCAGAACGAACTTGCTACTGCAAGCAGGCATCTGGACAGCACTGGTGACTGTGACACGGGCTGGTCTCAGCTCCTTGTGGGGGCTTCTGCCCTGCAGTGGCCCTGCTCTCTCCCCACTGTGTATGAATCACCTCGAAAGCTTTGCTCCCTCACAGCATGCCTTGAGCACTTACTTAGGTGTCAAATATACCTCTGTTCTTTTCTCACTCGCCCATGAATTCAAGCTGTACACCTTTTAAGTAACGTTCTCTGTCTTACAGTGTCATGGCGCTAAACTCCCAAATTAGTAAGTAGTTGAGTCTTAATGACGTAAAATGGTCTTATTTGTAAATTTTCAGTGCAAGAGAGAATTTAACTTGTTAACCAACAAAATCAGAATGAATATGCTGACGAGACAATTGTTAATGATGGCTGTCATGTTAACATAGGACACGCCAGCCTGTATAGCCAGATATGTTAATGAGCCCACTAAAATAAGTGCTTTGATTTTACTTGAGACAATGAATGCCAAAAGTAATCACAAAACACAAACTAGAGCACTAAAATCACTTGTCAGTACTCACTTGTTAAGCGGACATCCAGGTAATTCTGAATATACTGTGTGTTGATTATTTTTTACATTATCATCAAGTTAAAAAATTGTGAAGAACTCAATCTTCCAAGAATATGTCGAAGTACCCTCAGATATCTGAGGTCCCCAATTTGAAGAAACACTAACGTATTGGGAAAAAATACTAAATCTTGAAGACCTGGGTACAAGCCACCGTATTGTTGTGAACTCTGGCAAGTCACTTAACCACTCTGGGCATTAAGTTCCTGAATTGTGCCCAACTTCAAGCCCTGATTTGCTGGACTTCAGAGCTCATGCTCTTTCTTCAATCAAAAAGCCTTTGAAATTCCAGAATCCTGTGTTGGGCTTATAGTTCATCAGTACTCTTAAAAAATGGGGTCCTGGCAAGAAAGCACTATATGATGGTAGTGATCCCCAGGAGGGATCACATTATTCTGTAAGATTATGCTGATTATAAAGCCTTCATTTTCTTTCATTATAGATTCTGATTCCCAGCATAGCCACGAAGTGATGCCTCTCCTCTATCCTCTCTTTGTCTACCTCCATCTCAACCTGGTCCAAAACGGTCCCAAGAGCACAGTGGAAAGTTTTTACAGCCGCTTCCATGGAATGTTTCTGCAGAATGCTAGCCAGAAGGATGTCATTGAGCAGCTACAGACCACTCAAACCATCCAGGACATCCTGTCTAACTTCAAGCTTCGAGCATTCCTAGATAACAAGTACGTGGTCCGTCTCCAAGAAGACAGCTACAACTACCTTATCCGCTACCTCCAAAGTGACAACAATACTGCCCTGTGCAAAGTCCTCACCTTACATATTCATCTTGACGTGCAGCCTGCCAAGAGAACAGACTATCAGCTGTATGCCAGTGGCAGCTCCTCCCGCAGTGAGAACAACGGTTTGGAGCCCCCTGACATGCCCAGCCCTATTCTGCAGAATGAGGCTGCCCTAGAGGTATTACAGGAGAGCATTAAGCGTGTCAAGGATGGGCCTCCCTCCCTCACTACCATCTGCTTCTATGCCTTCTATAACACAGAGCAGCTGTTGAACACTGCAGAAATCTCCCCCGATAGCAAGTTGCTTGCTGCTGGGTTTGACAACTCCTGTATAAAACTTTGGAGTTTACGATCCAAGAAGTTAAAATCAGAGCCCCATCAAGTAGACGTGTCCCGCATCCATTTGGCTTGTGATATTCTGGAGGAGGAGGTATGAATACCATTTTTTTCTTCCCTGCACCCGCCTTCCTAATTTCCTTAGAATGTCCTTACCAAACACGACATATCTTAGAATGGACTTAATTTTCCTCATCATACAGCTAAAGCCAGACTAATGCCATGTAACCTGTAGCCATTGAATTCCTGCCCATGCTTAACCTAAGATGCAAAAACAATTTTTAGTAGCATTAACTTATTATTAATGAATGGTCAGTATTTATACTATGTGAAATGTGAAATGTGGATAACAACACTAAGCCTTTAGCTAATACTGACTTTAGCTGAGATTTGCAGTAAATATACACTTATGTGTGTGCGCATTTGCTCAGGTACAAATAATTGGTAGTGGAATAACTGAGTCGAAGGGCCTGCATTGTAAACTGTAATGAATATTATTTTCCCCACAGAAGGTTGTGCCATTTCACAGTCTCAGCAACAGTAGTAAGAACACTGGCATCCCTGCACCCTCACCACGCTGGATGGTATCGGCTTTCTGAGGCCAATGCATATCCTGTGGCTCGATGTACCCCAGGGTGTTCCCAGACCCCACTTGGAGAAGTAACACAGGAAGTAGAGTTGCCAGCTCCCCGCCGTCAGTCAGTGTTCAATCTTGTTTGGCTTGTAACCGTTTAGGACAGTCATTGAAAAGGGAGGCGCAGCTTGGGTTTCAGGTCACCAAAAATCACTACCTTAGAAAAAATGTGGGCCAAGGAAGATAGAAATTAAACTTCACAGAATTAACTTTTCTTTAGAGTGGTCCTGAAAGAGCTATGGGCCAAAATATTTTTGTCTTATCACCACTGAAATTCAAGTAGCTCTGCCTCACATTACTTTGGATGGAAAATTCTTTACACAATGTTGAATAATTAAGGAGCAAAAAAATCACTCTAATTAAATTACAGTTAATGATAAGGATGTCAAGAATATTGGGTGCTGTAAATTAAACCATTCTTTTCCTATCCCTGTTTTCTGAGTCCGCTTCCAGTTAGGATGGCCTTTGAATTTTTGATTCTCGCAACCGAGACAGTATAATTGAAGGATTTCTTTATGATGAGTGAAGAGTCTAGATTCCCGTGTAGAAGCTTTAATTTCTAGAATTTTATAGTACTCGCCAAAAGATTTTTTATTACATTTGTATTTGAATTTTCAAACATCTCTTTTCCTTGGAGACAGTTCCCTTTTTGGGAGTTCTTCTGATAAAACTGAGGAATACTGCCTGCATTTGCTTTCAATTTTCTGTAAATACAAAAAAAAAATTACACTGACCTTATTAGCTTTGATGATACAGAGTTTGGAGATTATTCTGTGCATTAAAAATTAATATTAAGGAAGATAGCATTATGACATCTGATAACAGTAGACCAAAATAAAACATTTTAAGACTCTGGCCACTACTGATAACTAGCGCTGTGACTTGTCCTATGTATATTTCCGGGTATCAGAAGTGTATCTGAAGACTCAGAAGTGAGGAACTGCATGCAGAATTCCAGGAACTGAAAGAAATTAAGTATGGCTGGAGTTAGAAGAGGGGCCAAGACAGGAAATGATGTAGTGACACTGTCTTATATGAGCAATTATGGTGGCCAAACTAGGGTAGTGGCAGTGGCAAAGGAGACATGGATGGACTAGAGAAGAGCTCAGTTATTCAATTACTGTAGGGGATAAGGGAGAGCAAGCATCAAGGGTGACGTTTGTGTTTCAGGCTTAAACAGTTGGATGTCCATCA
Organism: Hylobates moloch; assembly: GCF_009828535.3. Classification (NCBI taxonomy): domain Eukaryota; kingdom Metazoa; phylum Chordata; class Mammalia; order Primates; family Hylobatidae; genus Hylobates; species Hylobates moloch. The sequence continues at coordinate 62,278,327 of NW_026652293.1, read as the reverse complement.
AGAAGAGAGCAAAAGACGTCATTGGAATGGTGGTTTTGTTTAAGCATTTCTGGCTTTCCATCGTTCATACTGAAAGTACTGTAGATGCTAGCTAACCTCTGCCCCTTTTAAGAATAAATTTTTTTTTGAACTGAAGAACTAAAGCTGAGATTCTCCTATTCTGTTGTTGAGGGGCTTCCTGTGTGGGATTTCTGCATGCCTGCCCATTTTATCACAGCAATTTGGGAAGTTTTCTTTTTGGTTTCTGACAACAAGCATTTGGGGGGAAAGCCAGGCATAAATTAGTTACGATAGTTGGTGTTTAATGTTTCTCCAGTGAAAATTTGGACTTTTCTTTTTCCCTTGTAGAATGCATAATTAAAACAGACTATTATTTTGAAATGAAATATTGAATATTAAAAAAATAAGACTTTTTTTTTTTTTTTCTTTTTTTTTTTTTTTTTTTTTTGAGACGGAGTCTCCCTCTGTCGCCCAGGCTGGAGTGCAGTGGCACAATCTCGGCTCACTGCAAGCTCCGCCTCCCAGGTTCACGCCATTCTCCTGCCTCAGCCTCTCTGAGTAGCTGGGACTACAGGCGCCCGCCACCACGCCCGGCTAATTTTTTTGTATTTTTTAGTAGAGACGGGGTTTCACCGTGGTCTTGATCTCCTGACCTCGTGATCCGCCCACCTTGGCCTCCCAAAGTGCTGGGATTACAAGCGTGAGCCACCGCGCCCGGCCTGAGACTTAATACAGGAGCCACAAACTCACATACCTAGAGAAACCAAACAGGTAAAAGCAAGTGGTGAAGCCACATGGATTAATGAGATGATAGAAAGTATAAAATCACTATGTAAGTCAGGTTAAAAAGCCAGCTTGCACTCTGCTTTCATCTTTTTGAAGCAATAACTATTACATAAATCAGTGTATACAGTATTTCAACAGTATTTGAAACGGTGCTCACACCCAGCAATTCCACTTCTAGACATATATCCAAGAGAATGGAAAACATGTGCACACAGGCACTTGTACATGAATATTCATGGAAGCATTATTCACAATAGCCAAAAAGTGGAAACAGTCCAAATGGCCATCAAGATGAATGAATAAATAAAATGTAGTGTGTGCATGCAGTGGATATTATTTGCCCATAAAAAGAAATGAAGCACTGATGCAGGCTGCAACATGGATGAACTTGAAAACTTTATGCTATGTGAAAGAAGCCAGTCATAAAAGGTCACCTATTGTTATTCCTTTCATAGGAAATATCCAGATAGGCACGTCCATAGAGACAGAGAGGAGAGGAGTGGTTGCCAGGGGCTGGGCAAGGAGAATGAGAGTGACCGCTAATGGGTGTGGCATTTCTTTGTGAGGTAATGAAAATGTTCTGTATTAGATAGTGGTGATCATTGCACAACTCTGTGAATGTACTAAAAATTATTGAATTGTACACTTTGAAAGAATTATATAGTATGTAATTATATCTCAGTTTAAAAAAACACACACAGGAAAACAGTAGCCAAAATCTTCTATGTAAGCATAAAATTTTCTCTGTTTATTATGCCAAATAAAACAATTCACAGCACTGTCCTGTAGCTTCTGTTGTCTCCCACTTGAAGATCATCTAGGTTAACCTTTGGAAAGGTGTTAAGTGGCATAGCAGTCCCTTGCTTTTTACCTTGGTATGAGCAGCCCTCCTCCTGTTTCAGACACTGAGATGAAGAGTGAAACCTTCATTCTCCACCTTTTGTTCTATATGAAATGGAGATAGAAATGATATCCGGCTGGGTGCCATGGCTCACGCCTGTAATCCCAGCACTTTGGGAGGCTGAGGCAGGTGGATCACAAGGTCAGGAGTTCAAGACCAGCCTGGCCAAGATGGTGAAACCCCATCTCTATTAAAAATACAAAAATAGCTGGGCGTGGTGGCAGACACCTGTAATCCCAGCAACTCAGGAGGCTGAGGCAGGAGAATCGCTTAACCCAGGCAGCAGGGGTTGCAGTGAGCCGAGACCGCGCCACTGCACTCCAGCCTGGGCGATAGAGTGAGACTCCATCTCAAAAAAAGAAATGATATCCAACCTTTACCCCTGTTGACTGATACCTAATGTATTTTTAATATTTGAGCAACATGGCAAAACCGCAGAGATACCAAACCAAGGATTTGCTCTTCTTTCTTTTCAGCTATGTGTATGCAGCTACCCTCATCACTACCAGCACCTGCCTCCTTAACCCAGCAATAAAACAGCTGTGTGCAATTCATTTATATGTCTGGTTGTTTTCCCTCCAATCTGGTCTTCTTTAGGTTTGAAAAGTAAAGAAGGCAATATTTAGCAGCAGTACTCAATTCTATAATCTGTGTATCAAATTGTCATTTAGATTAATGCTATGCAATGGGAATATGATGTGAGCCATATAGTAATTTAAATCTTTCTAGTAGCCACATCTAAAAGGGTTAAAAACTTGTTAAAATTAATTTTAATGATGTATTTCATCCAAACTAATATGAACAAATTATTTCAGCATGCAATATAAAAAATTATTCATGAAATCTGTTACATACATCTCTTTCGGGCCTAAGTTTTAGAAATCTGATATGTATTTTACACGAACAGCACATGTCAATTCATGCTAGCCAGTATCCAACTTTTCTGTTCTAGTTCAGGCTGCTGTCATCTCCCATGTAGATAGCAGTGATTCACTTGCTTCCAAGTCTAATACACTCACAAGTCCAGCCAGATTTAATGTCTTCCTGTTCCACTGACAGCTAATTAGAGAATAGATGGAGGCTAAATTCCAGACCCCAAGAAAGGACCTCTGGTCTGGGGGAAACGTGAGTGTGAGCTCTGAGGTAGTTGGAGCCTCAGAGTCCAGGAGCAGACAGCCATAACAAATCTGAGGTTCTAGGGACTCCATAGTCCAGAGCAGGGGCAGCAAACTACAGCACAAGGGTGCATGAGATGATACTTGATCTCTTTATGTTTATTTTTCTTTTTAAATTTCTATTTCATGTGTGTTTCATAATGTACATAATAAGATTTATTACATGAATATGCTTTACAAATTAAACATTTCTATTTGGGATGCATACCCAATTACTGTGGAGTATTCAGGCCGAATCGTAGGGTATGGTATTATCCTGTCGGCAGGAGAGAGAAGTGAAAACCCATGGGGTTGGGCCCTTGTAAATCAGCTGCTCGACTGCGCTGAGGCCCGTGTGGGACTGGTTGAGCCACACAGAAAATGTGGCTGGGTTATTTTAAGCTGTGGTCCTGGCAGAGGGCTGACAGTGATAGCCAGCAGGAACATTCTGGTTTCTCCATTCCTTGGTCTAGAGAGTCAGCTGGACACGTTTCCACCAGCCTGGGACAATCATCAGGATCCCTGGGGAGCACCAGCTGTACTCCCAGCCCATGCTTCTAGCCCATGCGCCTCCATCTCCAATTGTGATGCCTTCATCACTGAGGAGGTGAAGGCCACTTCCGTAGCTTCTTGTTCCAAATGAAGACCACTTAGACCTCAGAGGCAGTAACATGTCCTTTAATTCACAGTTAACTTTCACAGGATCTTTGTTTAATTCATCTGGTGTCATTTTTGTTCCCAGTCTTTATATAAACTTTCTGGTGTAGAGCAGTGAGTCATTCTTGAAATTTTAAAGTGTTGTTGTAACTTCTTTGGAAAGGAAAATTACTAATATTCTTGGTAGCACTCGGTAGACCCTTAAGCTCCCAAATACTTAATGTATTTTTAATGTTGAGTGTTCCGAATAGCCATTGTGAATATTCATGAACATCAGTGTTTATTTTCTCTCAACTTTTTCTTAAATATGTACACATGGGAGGCATTCATTTTATTTTGAATTTAACCATTTTCAAGTAGAAAAAAAAGGGTGCCCTTTTCTTATACAAGAACCGAAGGCTGCCACAATGAACCAACAAAGCTGACCGGTTTGGGGATCTTCATCATACTCCTTTCTTCTGGTGTTTAATTGAAACCCATTTTAATTGATGAATTCTGGGATGGAAGAGACAGCTGTAGTTTTGAGGAGTTTATCTGTGTGGGAGTAAAGGGAAATGAATTTTGAAAACAGATAGTATACTTGTGGGGAGGGGACCAGGAAAGGGGACTCTTTCTGAGTACCATTAGTTGCTGTCTTTTCTGTCGTCACACACAGGAAATTATTTTAAAGAATCACATGAATCGCTTGGCTTTGCTTAAAGCACTTCTGAATCCACACCTTGTTTTGTTACTTTGGGGAACATGTTTTTTGAGACCCTCCAGAAAGTCACTTGAAAAACTTCATTCTTACTTATTTTTAAACACCAAGCACTTTGTGGCTGGTCACTAGGCAGGGGGAATTGTGATTTGCTAGTAACTGTACCTTTCTAGCTTACTGTTAATTCTTAAACATCCAGGTTTTATTTTGGCTAAACTCCTCTGATAGTTCTGGGTTTTGTTTGTTTGCGTTTGTTTTTGTTTTGGGGTTTTTTTGGCACAGGGTCTCGCTCAGTCCCCCAGGCTGGAGTGCAGTGGTGCCATCACAGTTCACTGCAACCTCAACTTCCCAGGCTCAAGTGAGCCTCCTACCTTAGCCTCCCAAGTGTCTGGGACCACAGGCATGCGCCAACATGCCCAGCTAAATTTTTTAATTTTTTTGGTAAAGAGTCTCCTTATGTTGCCCAGGCTGGTCTCCCAACTCCTGAGCTCCAGTGATCCTCCTGCCTTGGCCTCCCAAAGTGTTGGGATTACAGTGCGAGCCACCATGCCTGAACCAATAGTTGTGTGTTAATCTTGAAGTGAGGCTGGGCGCCATAGCTCACGCCTGTAATTCCAGCACTTTGGGAGGCCAAGGCAGGCAGATCACCTGAGGTCGGGAGTTCAAGACCAGCCTGACCAACATGGAGAAACCCCATCTCTACTAAAAATACAAAATTAGCAAGGCGTGGTGGCATATGCCTGTAATCCCAGCTACTTGGGATGCTGAGGCAGGAGAATCGCTTAAACCCAGGAGGCAGAGGTTGTGGTGAGCCGAGATCACACCATTGCACTCCAGCCTGGGCAACAAGAGCGAAACTCCATCTGAAAAAAAAAAAAAAAGTCTTGCAGTGATACCACATCTGCCTTCATGTGTTGCTGCGTCCATCATTAACCCCCATTATGGGAGTAAGGAACATGTCAGGACTTGACAAAATATTGTTGTCAGTTAAATGGAGTAAAAACAGCAGTATGGCTTATAAAGCAGCTAAAACTGATGGATGAAGGCAATGCCCATAGAATAGAACAATCTAAGAGCCTCACATAAATTCAAAAGTAAATATTTTCAAATGGCACGCATCAGAACTAACCATACTAGCTATCCTCAATCAAAGGGTAAGGTCCACAGTCATTACTGTGTAATGGCCTTGCATTTCTGTATCTTTTAATCCGATATAGTCTGAACTGCAAGGTGAATTTAAGGGGAGCAATTTTTAAGTCATAAGAGACTTTTATTCAGTTATGAGTTATCTTCCTGGGGTAGCGTTCAAGGGCAAGGCCACTGTCATTTGCTGGATAGATGCTATTTCCCAAGCAGTCTCAGTTCTGTACTTTTTTTTCTCCTGGACTTGTTTTCCTTGTCAGACCACTGAACATATTTTTGTGTGTTTCTTTTCCCACCCCACCCCAATGTTCCCAGGATGATGAGGATGATAATGCAGGCACAGAGATGAAGATACTGCGGGGACACTGCGGACCAGTGTACAGCACAAGGTTCCTCGCGGACAGCTCAGGGTTGCTCTCTTGTTCTGAAGACATGTCCATCAGATACTGGGATCTGGGGAGTTTCACCAACACTGTGTTGTACCAAGGACATGCCTATCCTGTGTGGGATCTGGACATCAGTCCATATAGCCTGTACTTCGCCAGCGGGTCCCACGACCGCACCGCCAGGCTGTGGTCATTTGATCGGACGTACCCGCTGAGGATATATGCAGGACACCTGGCAGATGTGGACTGTGTCAAATTCCACCCTAATTCAAACTACTTGGCCACGGGCTCAACCGACAAGACCGTCCGGCTGTGGAGCGCTCAGCAGGGGAACTCGGTGAGGCTTTTCACAGGCCACCGCGGCCCCGTGCTTTCTCTCGCCTTTTCTCCCAACGGTAAGTACTTGGCGTCTGCTGGCGAGGACCAGCGGTTGAAGCTGTGGGACTTGGCCTCTGGGACCCTTTATAAAGAGCTGAGAGGCCACACAGACAATATCACCAGCCTCACCTTCAGTCCAGACAGCGGCTTGATTGCCTCTGCCTCCATGGACAACTCGGTGCGCGTCTGGGACATCAGGAACACTTACTGCAGTGCACCTGCCGACGGCTCCTCCAGCGAGCTCGTGGGCGTGTACACCGGGCAGATGAGCAACGTCCTGAGCGTGCAGTTCATGGCCTGTAACCTTCTTCTGGTGACTGGAATTACACAAGAAAATCAGGAACATTAATTTTTTAACTTTGTTGGAACGGACTGGGGTAACAGTGGAAAGCCTCCAGTTGCAATCCTTCAATGAGCTGAGATTGAATCATTGACTGTGAAAGAGCCCCCTCCTCCCCTCTCTCCTGGGCCCTCATTCCGGGCAGGTCCCACTTCACTCAGCCCCCCAGTGTCGGAAGGCCAAGGTTGGAGAGGGGAACAGAAGAGAGGCAATGATGAGTGATCAAGAATTAGGATGCCCTGGAGGTCACTCACAAGTCCTCATGGAGACCCTGCTGTGACCTCGCGCATGCGAGCACCTTCCTGTCTCTGTCTCATTTTCCCCATCTGACCGGGGCTGGGTTTGGTTAGAGGGCGGCTGTAGAGCACCCTCAGGAGAAGTGGCGCCGCAGGGGTCACGCATGGTCCAGCCTTCGGGTGAGAGGGAAGTCCTTGTTGGCAGAGGGATGCGGGGCGGGAACGAGGAAAGGGGAGGGCATGATCCTGGCAAATAGTCTTTCCTTTTCCATAATTACAGAGAACCAGGATTTTTTTAATTATTGTTATTATTATAATTATTATTATTATTGAGATGAGGAAACCTAGCACTGGCAGAGGGCACCTTCTCTGCTTTTAATCTTTCAGGTTTGACTCCTGGCACTGGCTTTGATACTTGGAATTTTGAGGTTCAGGGAATTCAGAGAATTTGGTAGCACAGTGTATTGGGAGAAAGGGAAATTTCAGGTGACAGATTGATCACCCTGGCTGACATGTTTCTGGAAGTGGGTGGGTGGGTTTGATTGAGAACATTTTGGGCTCCTGCAGTGATGGTGGGAAAGAAAAATTCTTTCCATAGCTGCACTTCTCTTAATAATTCTCTCCCCTCAAAAGAAAGATTATGATAAAGAATAATTTGGAGTAATAAGTAACAAGATAGAATTAGAAAAATGTTGAATTTCTGAATGACCATTCAGAGGTGTGGCTTTTTCCACGTCTTTTTCTCCTGCAATGAACTGCTCCCACGTCCTGCACTGCAATACCAGTCTAATGAACACTTTGTGAAACGAATTGTAAGTATGTACGCACGCATATCAAACTATGCTCTGAGGATAAAGCAAGTTCTAATTTGTGGAAAAAGGATTAAATATTTCTGTTTTCTGAAAAGAGTTATTTTGTATTTTGTTTTCTATTAAAATGTATTTAGTTTCAAAAAAAAAAGTGTTGGCATCTCATTTCAACTCTGAGGACAGGCGGGTGCGTGCTCTGCCCTGGGATGGTGTGCCTCTCACCTCTCATCAGGGCAATAACCCGTCGGTTACCTAGGCCACACTGTCCCCAACGAAGGTGCATTTTTATCTGTTCTTGGGTTCTGTTCAGCTTACTTTGAATCATGATTCCCTTAGTATTCACTTGGATTATTGATGGCATTTAATGCTGTTTGTACATCCAAGATTGATAGTTGCCGACTGGAGACCACATATTTCACTATCTAGTCATTTGATGAGATCCTACTTCACACTTCCTTCAAAGACCCCACTATAAAACCTCCAAGGGGTGTAAGAACTGGGCTGTTTAATAAACTCAAACTATGTATGGAACAATTCCAGATAAAGGATTCGTTCAAAGTAAAGTGAACTTCAAAACATAATTTTCTCGGCCGAATGTGGTGGCTCACACTTGTAATCCCAGCACTTTGGGAGGCCAAGGCAGGCAGATCACCCAAGGTCAGGAGTTTGAGACCAGCCTGGCCAACATGGCAAAACCTCGTCTCTACTAAAAATACAAAAATTAGCTGGGTGTGGTGGCGGGTGCCTGTAATCCCAGCTACTCAGAAGGCTGAAGCAAGGAGAATCACTTGAACCTGGGAGGTGGAGGTTGCAGTGAGCCGAGATCGAATCACTGCATTCAAGCCTGGGAGACAGAGCGAGAATGTTTCAAAAAAAAGAAAAAAATAATTTTCTGACAAGGACACCAAGAATCATTAGGAAATTAAGTAGGAAGACTAGAATTCCATGCCAGTTTTTTTGTTTTTACTTGAACCTACAATGCTGATTAATCAGAAATGTTTCTTATTTATAAAATCCATATATTTGAGACACTGGAAGAAGGGTCCTTTGGTAGTAGCCTGATGGCATCACCTTCCGTGTGTTCTCCATGTAAAGCCTAGAGTTCAAATGTGTTCTGATCTGTAATAAGCAAACTCTTAGGTGAGATGCTGTGGTATATTACCAGAAACAACAAAATCTCTAAGTTGGATGGAATTATTCTCTGAAGTGAAAGTACATCTCTGACAGGATGATTTGGAAAGGTTTTGTGTGCGTGTGTGTGGGTTAGTGCAGAATCTCCATTAAACACAAACTATATGAGATTAGTCTTCACCTCACCAGTCATGTCCATACCTTGTGATTTAACTTCAAGTTCTTAATGAGCATAATTGGCTTTGCATTTTTTTAAAGGAACATATTTTAATATGGGATAATTTGACTTCATAGACTGCCCATCAGAAGTCTCCCAAGTTCCTAGAAGTATCAAGAGGGGTGTGTGCGTGTGTCTGTGTCCACTCGAGTGCTTGAGGGTGCGGTCACACTCTAGAGATTGCGCTCTTTTCTCCGAAGGGTAGGCGTGCAGGACTTGCACCATTTTGTAGACGACATACTAAATGTGCAGCAACGCTCTGTTATTCGTCTACATCTGACATGGCATAGTCACATGTCTTGAATTTGCTCCATAGATTCAGTATCCTTAGGTTCTAGCAGGAGGGTATAACCATGGAGATAGAAAAATATTTTTTTAAAACCTCCAAAAAATAAATAAGGATATTTAATAAGCATGTAGGTAGTACTTAACATGGGCCAGAAACTGCTCCAAGAGGTTTATGAAAATTAACTTATTTTATCTCAAAAACCCTCTGAGGGGAGTGTATTTTTAATCCCCATTTCACAGATGAGGATTCTGAGGCACTGAAGGATTAAGTCACTTGCCAAGGGTCACAGCTGGTTGTCGAGGAGGCCAGATTTTAACCTGGGCATTCTGGCTGCAGAGCTGCTTTTATCCCTACTCTGTTGTCTCCCTTCATTCCTACAGTACCAGGTAAAGACGGAACTGAGGTTAGGAGTAACTCAATGTTCCAGGCCAAAGTTACAAGACTCTTGCTTCTCTCTGCCCAATAAACTAGCAGCAACAAGCAGGATCAGGACCTGGCAGTAAGAACAGACCTACACAATAGATGGCTAAAAGAAACTTCAGGCCATGCGTGGTGGCTCACGCCTGTAATCCCAGCATTTTGGAGGCTGAGGTGGGCTGATCACCTGAGGTCAGGAGTTCCAGACCAGCCTGGCCAATATGGTGAAACCCTGTGTCTACTAATATTAAAAAATTAGCTGGTCCAACATGGTGGCACATGCCTGTAATCCCAGCTACTTGGGAGGCTGAGGCAGGAGAATCACTGGAACCCGGGAGGCTGAGGTTGCAGTGAGCCGAGATCATGCCGCTGCACTCCAGCATGGGCAACAGAGCGAGAGTCCGTCTCAAAAAAAAAAAAAGAAAGAAACTTCAGAATATTTTGTTACTCTGAACCACAATGATAAATCTCTGAAATGTGTATAAGGTGGGAAAGTGTTTAACCAGCTGAGGCCAAGCATGGTGGCTCACACCTGTAATCCCAGCACTTTGGGAAGCCGAGGCAGGATTACTTGAGCCCAGGAGTTGAAGACCAGCCTGGACAACATAGTGAGACCTTATCTCTACAAAATTTTTTTTTTAAATAGCAGGCTGTGGTGGCTCACTACTGTGGTCCCAGCTACTTGGGAGGTTGAGCTGGGAGGATCACTTAAGCCTGGGAGGTTGAGCCTGTAGTGAACCATGATGACACCGCTACACTCCAGCTTGAGAGACAGCACAAGACCCTGTCTCAAAAAAAAGTTTTTTAATAAAATGTAAAAATAACCAGCTGAAATTTCTTAGAATGACAGACTCAGAAAATCAGACTGTAATGTTAATTTAGCAAGAGACTGGCCAAATGGAAGAAATTAAAGCAATGAATAAAGATGAAATAGGGAACAATTTAAAGTTTTTGTATTCAAGATTCAGCTTCTAAGGATGTGATTACCACCTTTATGTTTGTTTTATTTACATGTTTAAAATGTCTTGGTGGCATAAGAAAATGTATTGAGCATGGCAGTCTTCTGATTTTGCTATTGCCCAGATTGGTGTTTAAGTGTATGGATTAAAAGATTAGTCTGTGCACTTCAACTTGGCTCTCCGTCACATATTTTAGAAAGGTGTTCATTATCTACCCAGCCCAGACTAAAAATTCCTTTTTTTTTTTTTTTTGAGACGGAGTCTTGCTCTGTCACCCAGGCTGGAGTCTAGTGGCACGATCTCAGCTCATGCAACCTCCACTTCCCTGGCTCAAGCAATTCCCCTGCCTCAGCCTCCCTAGTAGCTGGGATTAAAGGTGCACACCACCATGCCCGGCTAATTTTTTGTATTTTTAATAAAGATGGGATTTCACCATGTTGGCCAGACCAGTCTTGAACTCTTAACCTCAGGCAATCTACCTGCCTCAGCCTCCCAAAGTGCTGGGATTACAGGAATGAGCCACTGCACCTGGCCAAAAATTCATATTGACACCTACATAGCAGCAAAGTGAGTCTGAAACTGCATTGGACTAAATAGAAAGTCTCTATTATAGAATTTAAGGAACACACTTTTTTTTTTTTTTCTGGAGGCGAAGTCTCACTCTGTCACCCAGGCTGGAGTGCAAGTGGCATGATCTTGGCTTACTGCAACCTCTGCCTCCCGCGTTCAAGCAATTCTCCTGCCTCAGCCTCCCAAGTAGCTGGGATTACAGGTGTGCACCACCACACCCGGCTAATTTTTGTGTTTTTAGTAGAGACGGGGTTTCACCATGTTGGTCAGGCTGGTCTTGAACTCCTGACCGCAAGTGATCCACCTGCCTTGGCCTCCCAAAGTGCTGTGATTATAGGCGTCAGCCACCAAGCCTGGCCAAGAGACAGGTATTAACCAAAAACACCATAAAGATATAACTTCAAACTGTAGTAAGTACAATCCAGTGTGTTATGGAAATATATACCAGGGGATCTAATTTAGATTAAGCATTCAAAGAAGGCTTCTCTTAGGAAGTAGTAATTAAGCTTATACCTGGAGGATAAGTGGGATTTAGCCAGACAGAGTTGAATAGTGTGCAGACCCCAAAATGAGAAAGAGACTGGTACACTCAAAGAAGTTCAGTGGGACTAAGGCAGTGTAAGAAAAGGTTGGACAGTTGGCAAGGCCTTGGGCAGCAGCGGGAGTTTGGTTTTATCTTCAATGGGATGGAAGCCACTGAAGGATGTAGAAGAGGACAGTGATGTGATCCAGCCTCCACCGGGGTATCATCAGTGACAGGAAGACAGAGACAGCACATTTACCACCGCAATTCCACTTTAACATCAGTATAACTCAACGTTTACTGAGCCTGATCTGTGCCAAACATGTCAGGGTACAGCTGATGATGGACACCAGCAGCCTGTGGGGCAATCGACTCAATGAGGCCTCCAACCAGGAACTCATAAGGACGTGAATCCTGTCACCAACCACTTGAATGAGTTTGGATGCAGATCCTGCCCGAGTTCAGCTTTCAGATGAGACCACAGCCCTGGCTGACACCTTGATTGCAGACTTGTGGCAGGCCTTGAGGCAGAGGCTGCCAGCTCAGGCATGCCCAGATTCCTGACCACAGAAGCCGTGAGGTGGCCAGGCGACTCACACTAACTTGGATTGGGTTGCCATTTATTGTGGTGCAAAACTACAGAAAGAGGAGGTTCACGGGAAAGGATGAAGAGGAGGTTCAGGGGAAAGGATCAAGAGTTGCAGTTTTGAACTTCATAAGTTTGAGACGCTTATCAGAGAACCACGTGAAATAGCAGACAGGCACTTGGGTAGACATACCTGGAGCTCAGGAGAGGTGTGGGCTTGTGCTCATTTGGGAATTGTTTCCATTTGAGTGCTTTCTGCTACAAGGGATGGAAATCTGACTCCAGGTGGCCTTTTTAAGTAAGGAATTTTACTGGTTCACATAATGGAAAGTCTGAGGGCTCAGGTGGGTTTCATGTGCAACTCACTATGAGCCCACCTCTGTTCTATACCTCGCCTTTGCCCTCTTCTGTGGCTGGCTTTTCCCATGGTTGTGAGAGGGCTACCAACTGTGGGTGAATCACCTGAGGTTAGGAGTTAGAGACCAGCCTGGCCAACATGGTGAAACCCCAACTCCACCAAAAAATACAAAAATTAGCCAGGTATGGTGGCACACGCCTGTAGTCCCAGCTACTCGGGACGCCGAGGCAGGAGGATCACTTGAACCCAAGAGGCAGAGGCTGCACCGAGCTGAGATCACACCACTGCACCCCAGCATGGGCAACAGAACAGGACTCCATCTCAAAAAAAAAAAAGAGTAAGAAGGAGATGAGGAGTGCAGAGAGGATTTGGGGTTGCAGAAAATTTCAGGCAGCTGAGGGGAGCAGAGATGAAGACATTACTGAAGGTGGTATGGAAGCAAGAAATAATTGTTCTGTCTGCTCGTTGGTTTTGTTTGGTTTTATGTATTTGTTTTAATGAAGGTTCCTAGAGCAGGGACTTTCACACTTATAGACTTCAACCCACTTCAACTGACATTTGTAGACTTCAACCCACAGTAACAAATGTATTTCACACTGTGTCCCGACATACACATATGCTGTGTTTACCGAATCTGAGACTCCTTTGATTAGAAGATGCACCGTTATCTTATGTACCATTTTTTAAAACTGTCAATTAGATGAATGCTTTCTCTTCACTTAGAAGTTAATTTTATTTTATGTCTGCGTTTGCTTTTTTTTTTTTTTAAGAGACAAGGCCTCACTAGATTGTCTAGGTTGAACTCAAACTCCTAGGCTCAAGCAGTCCTCCTGCCTCAGCCTCCTGAGTAGCTGGGACTACAGATGCACTCCAGCACACCCAGCTTATTTTATGCTTATTTAAAGCCCTTTCCTTTAGACCGTACATTGTTTTTATAAGTGAAATCCACTAGTGTTGGTGTTCCTAAAACTTCTTCACACCAAGTCCAACTTTTTGAGTTGGTCGTCAGTGTCTAACTATTCCCCTCTGTGCTCCCCGAAACCTTGATCTTAGCGGAAGGTGTTAACAGAGACTTTCCCGCTTCATATTCCTTCCTTAAATTGTCATTCAATATTTTTCTGACCAAGCTGATGAAGACGGCAGTGATGCAGTCCCGCCACCTGGACTAACAACCCATTTCAAATGTCACAACCACCCTCTGGCAAGATGCCATCCCGTTATAAGTCCTATTCTCTCCTGATTTCAGAAATGTTCCCCCAAATTGTTAAATTGCATATGAGGCCCAACAAAGGGTAGTGTATAAGAAAATCATTTCTGGCCAGGTACAGTGGCTCACACCTGTAATCCCAGCACTTTGGGAGGCCGGGGCGGGTGGATCACTTGAGGCCAGGAGTTCTAGACCAGCCTGGCCAACATGGTGAAAACCCGTCTCTACTAAAAATACAAAAATTAGCCAGGCACAGTAGTGCGCACCTGTAATACCAGCTACTTGGGAGGCTGAGGCACGAGCATCACTTGAACCCAGAAGACGGAGGTTGCAGTGGGCTGAGATTGTGCCACTGCACTCCAGCCTGGGCAACAGAGTGAGACTCTGTCTCAAAAAATATATAAATAAATAAATAAACCATTTATATGTGAGATGTACTGTGAGGCAAAATTTTTAATATTGGTCACTACCCACTAATTAATTCCATGGCCCACTAGTAAGGCCATTATGTGCAAGCTGGAAAGGGCAGTAGGGACCGTCTGAACGCTGATAAGCAGTGTGCAAAGTGGGAAGGGAAGTGAGGACAAGAGGCCGGCAGTGGGGTAGGCTGGGGTCAGAAGTCCTGGGAGCAGGCCTGGCCTTGAATTACCAAGGCTTTTCCTCAGTGTTCCACGTGGGAAGAAGGAAAGAAAAGAGACAGGGAGGTAGGTTGCAAATAAAAGAACAAGCTTATGAGCCCATTCAGTCTACACTCACTTTAGCCAATGTGTATTGCGGGAAGTCAGGGACCCCAAACAAGAGGGACCGGCTGAAGCCATGGCAGAAGAACGTGGATTGTAAAGATTTCATGGACATTTATTGGTTCCCCAAATTAATACTTTTATAATTTCTTATGCCTGTCTTTACTGCAATCTCTAAACATAAATTGTGAAGATATCATGGACACTTATCACTTCTCCAGTCGATACCCTTGTGATTTCCTATGCCTGTCTTTACTTTAATCTCTTAGTCCTGTCATCTTGTAAGCTGAGGAGGATGTATGAAACCTCAGGACCCTGTGATAACTGCGTTAACTGCACAAACTGTAGAGCATGTGTGTTTGAACAATATGAAATCTGGGCACCTTGAAAAAAGAACAGGATAACAGCAATGTTCAGGGAACAAGAGAGATAACCTTAAACTCTGACCACCGGTGAGCTGGAACAAAGCCATATTTCTCTTCTTTCAAAAGTAAATGGGAGAAATATCGCTGAATTCTTTTTCTCAGCAAGGAACATCCCTGAGAAAGAGAATGTGCCCCTGAGGGTGGGTCTCTAAAATGGCCCCCTCGGGTGTGGTCGTCTTCTATGGTTGAGACTGTAGGGATGAAATAAGCCCCAGTCTCCCATAGCACTCCCAGGCTTATTAGGACAAGGAAATTCCCACCTAATAAATTTTGGTCAGACCGGTTGCTCTCAAACCCTGTCTCCCGATAAGATGTTATCAATGACAATGGTGCCCAAAACTTCATTAGCAATTTTAATTTCGCCCCGGTCCTGTGGTCCTGTGATCTCACCCTGCCTCCATTTGCCTTGTGATATTCTATTACCTTGTGAAGTACGTGATCTCTGTGACCCACACCCTATTCATACACTCCCTCCCCTTTTGAAAATCCCTAATAAAAACTTGCTGGTTTTACGGCTCGGGGGCATCACGGAACCTACCGACATGTGACGTCTCCCCCGGATGCCCAGCTTTAAAATTTCTCTCTTTCATACTCTGTCCCTTTATTTCTCAACCCAGCCGATACTTAGGGAAAATAGAAAAGAACCTACATGACTATTGGGGGCTTCCCCGATAAATGTGGTTTATTTTGGTTCATTCAGATTAATACTTATGCATTAGGCTTTGTTCACGACACTCAGCTTTGATAACAGTCTCTTTTAAAACAAGAGGGTGAGTCAGGCATTGTGGCTCACACCTGAAATCCCAACAATTTGGGAGGGCAAGGTGGGTGGATCACTTGAGGCCAGGAGTTCCAAACCAGCCTGGCCAACGTGGTGAAACCCCATCTCTACAAAAATTAGGTGTGGTAGTGCGTGACTGTAATCCCAGCTACTCGGGAGGCTGAGGCGAGAAAATCACTTGAATCTGAGAGGTGGAGGACGCGGAGAGCTGAGATTGCGCCTTTGCACTCCAGGCTGGATGACACAGCGAGGCTGTGTCTCTAAATAAATAAATAAATAAATAAATAAATAAATAGAACAAGATGGTGATGGTCTCTAGAGAGTTCAACTGATGCTGGCTATTGTCTGGTAAAAATCACAGTAATTCTAACTCCTTTTGCCTGGACTTGATTTTCTCATAGCTTAGCAGCCTTTGCTGTCGATCTGGTATAGGAAAAACCATAGTACGCGCAATTTACTCTCTGAAGCATTGCAGACACTGAATTCAAATATTATGAAATGCACACATCTATAGAAGGAAAGCTGGGCTTTTTAGGGAGGAAGGGAAGGTGTTTTAGTTGGCTTGCTGAGTTTGGGCTGGCACAGGGAAAGGGGTCCAGTGTTTATTTGCAGAGTATGGAATGCTAAGGCCTGAGAGGTGACATGTGCTGTTGAATTCCAGCTTGAGTGAGGTATGCCGTGGCATTGGGTAAGTCCTTGGCCTCCCTGAGCCTTTTGGCTCACCTATGAATGTGGACATATTTATACCTACCAGGTGTGTTGGCAGTATTAAATGACATAAAGAATATAGGCTCCACCCGTAGCACATACTCAATATTAATGTTTTCCTGCTTCAGAATAACTCAATCATCTGGAGTAACTTCTTCAAAATATAGAGGTGGAACTGTGCCAGAACAGTGCTGGAAGAAGGAGAGCCTGCCGGGCTTGACTCGGTCCTCTCTGGGATTTTGCTGTCCTTCCCGACCTTCCTGGCTGAGATCCACCACCGTATTCACTCCTCTAGTCACCAGCTAGGTCAGGTGCTCTGCTGGGCAGCAGGGATTCAAGAGCACAACCGGACCTCGCCTCTGGTTCCACTAAGCTGCAGTCCGGCTCCCTCTTTTCCTTGACACTTTGTTCTGCTTTTGGCTGTGCCAAGAAGATGCTCAGTCTAAATTGACAGTGGGTTTGGGAGGTGGAGAGAGTTGTGATATTTTGAGAAATCAAGTGATAAAATGAAGGAAAATGGTTAAAATGGTAATTTGTATGTGATTATATTTTCCCAGGATAAAAAATCGAAGATAAAGCACCCTTCATAGGTATGCATGTAGTTATTATGTAAAACCCTCTGCTTCCTTAGATCATATAAAAAATTAAATTCAAGTCTGAGGGAAGAAAATAATTGAAGTAGCATTTAAGAGGGTTAAACTTTAATAGTCAAATGACACCATAATGTAACTTAGAAATAGTAAGTGAAAAGTCTCATCTCTTACTAAAAATATGGGAAAGTCAGCAATTTTGCCTTGAGAAAACGTTAAATTTGGAAGGTCATTTGAGGTAATGAAAATTGATTTTGGTGATTTTGCTCAATACTGAATATATTTAAAACCATTGAGTTGTACTTTTTGTTTGTTTGTTTGAGATGAGTTTCGCTCTTGTTGCCCAGGCTAGAGTGCAATGGCGCCATCTCGGCTCACTGCAAACTCTGGCTCCCAGGTTCAAGCAATTCTCCTGCCTCAGCCTCCCTAGTAGCTGGGATTACAGACATGTACCCCCAAGCCCAGCTAATTTTTGTATTTTTAGTAGAGACAGGATTTTGCCATGTTGATCAGGCTGGTCTTGAACTCCTGACCTCAGGTAATCCGCCCACCTCAGCCTCCCCAAGTGCTGGGATTATAGGCATGAGCCACTGTGCATGGCCGAGTTGTACATTTTAGGAAGAGGAATTGTATGATATGTGAATTCAATCTCAATAAAGGCGTTACCCCCCAAAATTGAAAAAGTAAGATGCAACGGCCTATAATTGGCAGTAATTCAATAATGCTTATTGAATGATTGAGTAAATGAATGTATGGCAAAAGATAGCTACTCATTCATGAAACAAAACTGCAGTCTGGGTTCCTTTTGACTTTGAGGAGATTTCTTTTTTTTTTTTTTTTTTTTT